>NC_024328.1:15087704-15089976 GCF_000523025.1 Cynoglossus semilaevis
TGTTACCCAGGTCCCCACAGACGGGAGAGGAGGGAAGCATCTCTGGACAGCGCCACCTCCCTCTCAGTTGGACCACTGCAAATGTCTCAGAATCACAGAGGTTAAAATTCCCGCTCAAAAAAACAAGTTTTTAAATCTACATTTGCAGACGATACAAAGCTTACGTTGCGTTTCTCTCTTCCAGTCCGGCGTAGCATCCTAAGCGGCGCCCCCAGCCTGATGACCTCCATGACGACTCTGACAGTCGGTCTCCTGACAGTCGGCCTCCTGACTCTCAGGGCACTGATATAAACAGAAATAACCAAAGGCTTCGGGTGTTGTTAGGTCTTTACTCTGATTTACTACTGCACTGATTTTTCTGTAATCACTTTCTGGAAAATGTGAAATAATGATAAAAAACGGTGTTAATTATTTTCATTTGCAACTTTGATGTGATAGTTTTTGAAATCATTCAATTAAGTACCAGCAGAGCTGGACAAAAACAAACTTTATGATGGTTTTGTTTTCTCTCTTTGGTGTATTTTCATTTGATTTTGATGTTTTGATTTTGATTGTTTCTGATAATTCATAAATCAATAAATGAATGTTTCCAAAAATATTTTCGCTTAAAAATGTAATTTTTTACTTTGTTATGAATTGCCCTTGCATTTAAAAAAAGAACACACACAACTATAGACATAAAACAAAAACCTTGATGGACTTCCTGCAAGATGCCGGACGGTAAAAAAAACAACCAAACAAGTCCACTCAGTTTGAGAAACTCGACATAAAAATGACACCAAATTGGTTTCCGAAGCTGGGATTTCTCCGACGAAAGTGACGCCACAGAAAAAAAAGAATAGGCTAGCATCAACAGTGATATACGGGACGTTAAGCAGGAACTCCGTAACCCTGAGTGTAGGCTTATAGAAGACCACGGAGAACTTCAAGAGCAGAAGACGAGCGTAACTCTAACACCGACGTGCGGAGCGGAGCTGGAGGACGGGAACACCGAGACGAGTGACCTGCTAACGAAACTAACAAAGCAGACACCCCAGATGAGGAAAAAACAAACAAACAAAAGAAGCGAGATCTCGACGAAATAACGGCCAGATTTTCGGATTGCCTGAAGACACTGAAAGAAGCTCCCTTACAGATCACTTAGGCCAGCTTAAAAACAAAAAAAAAAACAGTTGGATTTACCTGAAGAATTTAATCTACAAATCCAGCGCGCATGAAGTAGGTCCCAGGGCAACAAAACAAACAAAACCGCACTAGCAAAACAAACCTGAACACAGCAAGCAGCAAATACCATTTCAAAAAAAGGAAAGATCCAAAAAAAGTTTTATAAAAAAAAACTATATACGCTGCCACCTGCTGCAAACAAGGGGGAGTGAGAAATGTTGATATCAATTGGATATATTGTCAATCAAAATGAAAGACTAACAGCGAGGTGAGGAAACCCATCCATCCATCTTCGTCCACTAATCCATTAGCGGGTCATGGGGGCAGCAGTCTCCACGACCGCCACACAAATCACACTTCACCATACCAACCCCCCCTAAACCTTCCTGCGGGTGGTGAGTCCACTGGAAGGTACCAACCGCCCTAACCGGAATCCGATCTTGCCCAGGAGGTGAACCCTGGGGTTCCACACCAACGACAGAGACGTTGCCTGAAACCAAACCTTAAAAAAAAAAGAAAAAAGACTGGTCATAAAAATGATTTATTTCCCTAATTGTTACACATGGACAGATATGACTTTTCAGACCTAACAGCGTGTGTGACTGTGGTTACACGGACTCTTACTTAATATACACCGACTGATATACCGCTACCTTCCTAACAACGGGTCCTAACATGCTGTCCAGGACTGACGCTGCCTGGAAGGACGCAGCGGAGAATGGGAGAAAAAAAGGCACAGGATCCCGGATACAGCGGGCCGTTCACCTCCGAAGGTTCTGATGAAACGAGTTCAGGTGTATGAAGCGAAGCACACTTATTCATGTTCAAAGCAATTTTCCAGACCGTGGCTCAAAATAATCCATTTGATGTGTGAGCGACAGCAACGTTGTTCTAATGCTTCAAAAAAAACAAACCCCCCCCCGACAAAAACACAAACAAAGAGTCTCCAGAGGTTTAGTTCTTATTTTTGTTCTGTTTCCTCTGTGAAAACCTAAAATACTGCAGTAGTTTCGGAAACTTCAGATGATATATTCATGTATTTACTTATTTTATTCTGTACATGTGACCCAGTGTCGGGTCGCGGGCCCCCCCCACCCGCCTGTCTCCC
>NC_024328.1:15089988-15093929 GCF_000523025.1 Cynoglossus semilaevis
AGCCGGTGGGAACACGTTCGCTCATTATATTCTCGTTCCCACTGTGTCCGTGTGGCCCGAAGGGAACCCGCGGTTCTGCTCAGTCTGTGCTGGAGAACATCACATCTAAACTGACCAGCGTTCAGCTCAAGATATGGACTGGACACCTGTCTCTGAGTCCAGTCAGTCCAGTCAGTCAGTCGGTCGGTCAGTCAGTCGGTCAGTCAGTGCTTGGGATGTTTGATCCAGTTTCTTATCATCCACTTCTGTCCTGAACACCTCTGGACCACCAGACGGAGGCCAAAATTAGCGTCTTTGGACATTTCCACCTCCAAACATCGGCCGCTGTCCCTGTTGATGATTGGACCATTCTGAAAACCAAAAAAAAAACCATATAAAAACATCACAGCAGTTATTGGAATAGCACTGGAACAGTTATGGCTGTGAAGGTGATGCCACACGGACAGGAAGTAGCGTCGCTAGTTATTATGTTGCCCTCTTCTGGTCCCACAAGGGGGTCACGCCCCTGCACAGTTCTCCAGACAATCAGGAGGGAGGAAACAGGGGAATCTGGAGGAGCCTCGTGTTTGACTTGTCTCGCATTTGTATGGCGCCACCTTCAGTCAACTCCAGGAAAAACAAAATTGGTCTGTTTTCTTTTTTTGTTTTTTTTTCTTTACCTGAGTGAAGTCCCAGAGTCTTTGACCGATCCTTGAAACAGTATTGCATTTCTTCAGACTGGGTGTGCGTCCCCTGCCGTCGTCCACCAGACATTTTGTGTCCGGCAAGAAGGTCGTGGATCCCAGGGGTCCGAGCTGGAGGAGCCCCTCGGTTGAGTAACGGGCGAGCTGCAACACAGGCACAGGAGGTGAGGTACTCCAAGAACATGTTACTGAACACGGTGTGGAATACGATGTTACCAGAGAACACCTGACCATCTACAGTATGACAGTGAAAAACTATATATAATGCAGCAGCCATCTGGTTTCCCTCAATAAAATGTCCATAAATGTCCCAGGGTGGACATAAAACCTTTCAGGTTGTTCACATTTACTGAAGTGTTGTGTCTGACCTGAGAGGACATGCCGTGGCAGGGGTAGAGGATGGCCTTGTCGTCTTCCTCAGAGCCCTGGTCCAGACAGTAGCCGCTTGCTTTGCTGTTTCTCACCTTGGACAAAGTGTTAAGACAAGGTCAAATGAGTAACTATCGAAAAAAGGTTACTTCCTCGGACACAGGTGCCGATCATGATGTCGGTGAAGATCTCACCTCCAGATTAGTTGTCAGCGAAGTACAAACTGTAGTCGAACTATTAAAGGATGTCTGATAATATCGGTCGACCAATATTAGCCGACCGAATATTAGCATAATTATCTGA
Source organism: Cynoglossus semilaevis (assembly GCF_000523025.1). Classification (NCBI taxonomy): domain Eukaryota; kingdom Metazoa; phylum Chordata; class Actinopteri; order Pleuronectiformes; family Cynoglossidae; genus Cynoglossus; species Cynoglossus semilaevis. The sequence continues at coordinate 15,091,344 of NC_024328.1, forward strand.
TATCTGTGGGGTTTGGAGATGTTTACCTTGGCAGTAGTTGCCGGCCGGCGTTGGTCTCACCTCTCCATATGTGATGGTGTTGTTGTAGATCCTCATCTCTGGGTAGACGTGGTCCAGGTACCAGCGGAAACTCCGACAATGTAGCTTCTTCCTTAGGGCCAACCTCTCTGAGACGTCCCCGAAATCCACCCCTGGGTTCTGTTGGTTGGTGTGGAGAACAAAGTCAAAGGTGGAACAAAAAAATGTGACTCATTGTTTGAAGAGGTGTAGGAGGGATGGGGGTGGAGGGGGGTACTCACATTCATGGGGATGTTCCAGGCCATGTAGACGTGGGACTTGTATTCGTCCATCCACACCTCGGCAGCCCGCAGAGCGTTGCGCTTGGCGTAGTAATCTATGTCGTTGTTGTAGGGCTTCTTGGTGCGCTCAATGTGGGCCACTCTGGCACAGGGCAGGACCTCCATACTGCCCCCACACTGCCACACCTAAGAGAACCAACGTAGCAGTGAGATGTGAAAAGTGACTCCACTGCACATCACCAAAGGTGACCCCTGCCTTTTAACCCATCACCAAAGTCAGCAGGGGGCAGCATAAGCTCCTGGGTGCCACCGTGTGGGGACGGCTAAGTTGGTGGACTCGAACCTGAAACCTTCCAACCTGAAACGAAGTCCGCTTCCTTAACCACCAAGCCACCACTGCCCTCGACGTCTGAGCCGACAGATCAGTGGACTGAGACCACACCCACACTGCTGCAGGGATGTGACCCATATCTGGTATACTGTACCAGATATGAGTCACATGTGATATATGATATAGATATGGGTACAGTATATCTGGTATATATGTATATATATATATGCATATATATGTATATATGTATATATATATATACACATATATACACACATATATGTATATATATATACATATATACACATATATATGTATATACAGCATATACATATGTGTGTATATATATATATACAGATATAGACACATATATGTATATATGTACACTGGAGATCAAAATTAGAGAACAACTCATAAAAAATGGAATAATTCTGAAATAATACCATCTTCACTGTTCCACAGTTAAATGACATTTTATTGTGTCTATATCATTGTACGACAACACTTTTTTTCACAAAATGACTAAAGGTATTTCGCAAAAAAAATATTTTCAGAAAATGCACTGATCAAAATTAGAGAACACAAGTGATCAAAATTAGAGAACAACCATGACTTTGTCTTGGAAAAAAAAATCTGAAGGTTACAACAGTCAGCAATTAATAAGAAGTATACAGGCCTCTGCTGTGAATGACTTCAGCACATCTGCGGCCACAGGATAGCACTAGTCTCTCACACTGCTCTGGTGTGATTTTGGTCCATTCTTCTTCCAGTCTCCTCCACAGTTCGGTGATTGTAGTGGGTTTCTTGGCCATAACTTTGTCACCTAGGATTTTCCAGAGGTTCTCTATTGGATTGAGATCAGGACTCTGGGCAGGCCATGCCATTAATTCAATGTTTTGACCTTCAAGGAAAATCTTTACCCGTTTTGCTGTGTGACACGGGGCATTGTCCTGCATGAAGATTGCAGGCTGATTGGGCGATGAACGCAAGTGAGGAACCATGTGCTGTTGAAGAAGGTTCTGATACACATTTGCATTCACTCGGCCATGTAGCTGTACAAGAGGCCCAACTCCTGCTGCAGAAAACATGCCCCAAACCATGACACTTCCTCCTCCACCTTTCACTGACTTTTTAACACACTTTGGGTTTAGTCTTTCTCCAATGTGTCGCCGAACATAATGCTTCCCATCAGACCCAAATAAATTAAATTTGCTTTCATCACTGAAGTGAACTCTGGACCAGTTCTCCTCAGTCCACACAACATGCTCCTCAGCAAAGCTCAGTCTAGCTTTTTGATTTTTTCGGCTAATGAGAGGTTTGGTCACTGCAGTGTGGGCCTTCAGTCCAAATGCTGTTAAACGGCGAGACACTGTATGGCGAGACAGATCCTTACCATGTTCAGCACTGAAATGGCGAGCAATTCCAGCTGCAGTGTGGAAACGATTACCCATTGACATCCTCCGCAGTGACCTGTCCTCTCTTGCATCTGTCTTTCGTGGACGACCAGCCTTCTTGGGCGACTTGAATGAGTTTGTAGTTTTGTAAAGATTCAATATTCTTGAAATCACAGATTTGGAACGACCAACTTGTCTTGCTATGGCTGATAGGGTCATCCCGTTGGTTTTCATCTGGACAACCTGCTGCCGGAGGCCTTCAGTCACTTTAGAACGGCCCACCATCTTGCAAAGTCAGTGAAACTAGCAGTTAGAATGCCAGTTAAATAAGGGTTGACAGATAATCAAGGAAATTAGCACCATGTGCTTGATTAGCACCATTAAGTGGGAGGCACCTGAAAGTGTTCTCTAATTTTGATCAGTGCATTTTCTGGAAAATATTTTTTTTGCGAAATACCTTTAGTCATTTTGTGAAAAAAAGTGTTGTAGTACAATGATATAGACACAATAAAATGTCATTTAACTGTGGAACAGTGAAGATGGTATTATTTCAGAATTATTC
>NC_024328.1:15094063-15095197 GCF_000523025.1 Cynoglossus semilaevis
TATATATGCATATATATATACATTCCCATATCTGTACACTATGACCCAGATATATTTGATATGTTCTCCTAAAAAAGTACAGTTAAAAAAAAAACCAACAACCTAATAAACATCCTGACACTGACTGGGTCCTGGCCTGATGAACGGTGGCTCAACATGTGGTCTCACCCTCATCCCCAGCTCTATGTTCTCCCCTCCGTAGACCTCCATTCCAGGATCAAGCAGACCGATCTCACCGAAGTACTCCCGGTCTACCACGAAGGAGCAGCCAATCATAGCAGGAGTTCTAAAGGAACAGAAAAACGGCGAACACAAATACAAACTTCACAGGTTTAGTATTTCTGTAATCAAACTCGGTAAATACATATTAATTAGTTATTCCAGCAGAGTAGATGTTCCTTGGTTTGTTTTGGCTAGGCTACAGAGAACGCTGTGGTGACTGTTGGCTAGGTTTTTCATTTCAACGTTTCCCGTCGTCACTCATTCTTCTTTTGATTTTTTTTTTACAAGGAAGAAGACGACGAGACAAATGAGGTGACATGTGACACCGACACTAAGACGAAGGAAGGGGACTCTGATTAGACGGAAAGGAAACACAGTCAGAGTTGACACGGCTAATTATCACCGTCATTATTATTAATGTTATTACTGTATTATATTTCATATCCCCGATGATTTATATCCAATTCTAAAATTGTCCTGAGAGGTTTGTGGTTTTTTTTCTAAATAATCTATAATAGTATTTTATTTATGAAAAAACTGAATTTGTTGCCAGATTTGTTGTCAAAATAGTGAACGGAACAATATCTGGAAGTCTGGATAACTTCAGGCAAAACATGTTTCATCAAAGTTTGAATTTAGCCCAGGGGTCGGGGGTGACGGGTCGGTCCCTGACCTCTGACCCTGTCCTAGAATAGTCCTGGGGTCCATGGTTTGAACATCTTTTGAGCATCAGAAGAAACGGAAGAATCTACAGCTGTATTGTTTTTATGAGCTGAAGACGTTGAACCAAGATTAAAGTTATATTTGTTTATATTTTGTCAGTATATATATATATATATACATACATATATATGTATATATGTATGTATATTTATATATACATACATACATATATGTATATATGTATGTATA
>NC_024328.1:15095378-15104473 GCF_000523025.1 Cynoglossus semilaevis
GTGTAAACGTTCAATAAACCCACACCTGATGGGGGCAGTCTCGTCGCCCTTGTCCAGCCATTCCTGCGGGGGAATGATGTACATGCACCACAGTCCCCAGTTGTAGCCGTGGGCGGCGTTGGCGTACTGCTGCACCTCGAAGGTGTTGTACTTGATGTTGTCGATGGCCGGCAGAATGATGCGAGAGTGGTCCTCCTTAATACGACTGAGGATTGGTTCAGCCCTGCACGCCGGAACAGGAAGGTGAGTGAAGGGGAAAAAACCTTCAACGGAGTTCAATCAAAGTTGAACTGCAGGTCAGAGTTCAACATTTCATAGAAGAAACAACAAGAGATGTGAAAAAAAAACAAACAAAAAACAGATGGGTCAAAAAAAAAATTCTGATTCCTTGAGTACTGAAAAAAGATGTGAAACAAAGTAGTTTTACAGTGTCCGGTAGGGGGCGTTCTCGCTGTTGGGTGTTTTTTTTACACACATTAATAGAAAGAATTTTGGTTCATTTAATTTATTCAGTTGTCATGTGTTTCATTTTTGGGATTTCTTTGGAAGCACTGAGTACTGCTAAAGATCACTGTGAAAGATCACTGCTAAAGATCACTGCGAAAGATCACCGCGAAAAATCACTGCCAAACATCACTGCTAAAGATCACTGCGAAACATCACTGCTAAAGATCATTGCGAAAGATTACCGCGAAAGATCACTGCTAAAGATCATTGCGAAAGATACCGTGAAAAATCACTGCTAAAGATCACTGCGAAAGACCACCGCGAAAGATCACTGTGAAAGACCACTGAGAAAGACCACTGTGAAAGATTACCGCGAAAAAACACCGCGAAAGATCACGCTAAAGATCACTGCTAAAAATCGCTGCGAAAGATATTTTTTCTTCAAAACGCCGTCTCACATCTGTCGCGGTAAAAAACACGTCAGAATATTTCAGTCAAACTGCAGATCACGTGACAAGAGCGGGGCCAATCACGGCCTCCCGTGAAACTGAAACCCGAAGCTTCTCTCACCAGCCGGTGTTGAACTCCACGTGGGCGTCGAAGAAGCCCACCACGGGGGAGGTGGCCGCGTTCCACCCGTGGATTCGGGCTCGGATCAGCCCCTCCCTCCTGCTGTTCCTCACTATTTTCACGAGGCCGGGGTAACGTCTGTTCACGTACTGGTCCAGGTTGAACTTCAGCTCCACTGAAAAATAAGAGCAGAAAATTTTAAAATGACATTTTGTCTAATTAATTCATTAATTAATTCATTAGTTAATGAATTAGCACGGGCGATAATATGTTCATTTGAAACGTATGTTTGATCTCAATCGTTAGTCTAAATCGCACTCCCTATATCTCAACTTTTTACTATTTCTTTTATTTTGCTAACAGTGTGTACAGCCCGTCTTTTCAAAATAAAAGCCGCCAACCAAATATACTCCGTAAACATCGTAATTTCCCACACATATTAAATCATATAAATCAAACATACATACATTTCCAAATGATGTTTAATTAATAATTAGACAATAATTTAAGTAAATATGTGGTAAATGTCAGGGCTGATCTGAGATTCTGCTGGGGTTGTTAACACAACAGATGGAGGCCCGGGGGGTGGGGCAAGGTGGGGGGGCGTTCACCTACCACTGTCGCTGTTGTCGTCCACCAGGATGATCTCCTTGAGCAGGTGTGACGGCGTGTGGTTGACCACGCTGTGCACCGACCGCAGGATGACAGAGAGCGCTTCGTTGACAAAGATGAAGACCACGGAAATCTGAGGCAACTCCTCTGGGTACGACAGCTGCCTGCACCTGGGGATTGAAGTGAACAACACCGTCGTCAACTTCGTCGTCGTCGTTTTGGACGCAACAGTCGCCAGACTTTCACGTTGCTTTGGTTTATTTTGGCCAGGCTACAGAGAACGCCGTAGTGACTGTTGGCTTGGTTTTTCATTTCAAGGTTTCCCGTCTTCACACATTCCTTTCTTTATGAGAAGATGACATTGATGAAGTGACATAAAACACTGAGTGTACTGTTACACTCTCCACTGTCCCTGTGTTTGTCTTGTTCTCCGACACCGTGACACTTCAGCTCATGAATGGACGAAGGAATGTCAGAGTAGACAGAGCTGATTATCGCTGTCATCAATATCACTGTCATTATTATCACTAATTTAATTATTGTATTTCATATTCCCTGATGGTGTCCATCCAGTTCTACAATAGTCTTGAGACTTTGGGGATTTTTAAGATGATCCATAATTATTTATAATAATGTTTTATTTATTAAAAATGTGATGTTGTTCAAACATATACTTCTCATATTTGTTCCTTCAAAACTACTATCACACTGAAATGTGAAACATTTACGCGTATACATATATATATATACTGCATATACATATACATATACATACATATATACATGTATATGTATACATAGACATATATACATATATACATACATACATATACACATATATATGTGTATATGTATGTATGTATATATGTATATATGTCTATGTATACATATACATGTATATATGTATGTATATGTGTATATATATATACATATATACATGTATATATGTATGTATATGTGTATATATATATACATATATACATGTATATATGTATGTATATGTGTATATATATATACATATATACATGTATATATGTATATATATATACACATATACATACATATATACATGTATATGTATACATAGACATATATACATATATACATACATACATATACACATATATGTGTATATATATACATATACATATATACAGTATGTATATATATGCAGCTAAGGTATATATACATATATACATATATATGTATATATATATGCAGGTTGGTAAGTATGTATATTGTTTCCTTATTTTTATCCTCTTGTTTTTATGTAACTTCTTGTTCAGCTTTGTTCAGTCAAATTCCTTGTATGTTCTCATCCTTGACCAAAAAAATGTATTCTTCAAATGTTAGTAACAGTAAAATACTCAATATATCCTTGTGCCCATAACATTGCAGCATATCGCGATATATCGCACTGTTGCCACTGTATTGTGACCCGTATTATTTCACCAGTTTTAACACAGCCCTAATTCCAAACCCTGCAGATCTTTTATTGGAAACTTTAGAACTTTTTAGAAAATGTGTGAAATGATCAGAACAAACAACGTACTTTTTGGGTCTGTAGTCTGGGATACTTCTGTCTAGGGAGATGCGGTCGCTCAGCTGAGCGTTGTAGCCGTACTCCTCGTACTTCCCTTCCGCCTCTCTGCTATCCTCACCCAGGGTGGCAGCAGCGCCCCCCTGGCCGAGTCCTCCCGGTCCCTCCACCAGGCCGATGGGCTTTGCTAAACCTGCCAAACAAAAAAAAAAAAGAAAAAAAAGAGAGACAGTCAGGGTGAATGTGAGATGAGAAGAGGGGGTACCTGGGGGGGTCACGCTGAGATGAAGCCCACTGAGATCCTGGACGGGTGTCATCGTGATCGTACCGCAGCTCAGAGACCCGGCTTGTACAGAGGGTATCATTACACAGGCTGTTGGTGACAACGCCGCGGAACTCACACGGACAGAGACGTCAACGTAATGAGCAGAGGAGAACAAGAGAACAGAACAGTGGAGCAACGGATCCACGGTGAACATCTCTGAGTCCTGTCCACGGGCAAAAGTCCGAAACAGTGGGAACGTAAAAAAAAAAAAAAACACGTAAAGATAATGACGATAAGTCTCTTTTGACAGGTATTTGACTTCCGTCAAAGTTCACACCACAGAGTAAAGAATGGAAAAAATCTCGGGATGTCCGATAATATCGGCCGATCGATATTATCGGCCCGATCTTAACATAATTATGTAATATCTGTAAAAATCGTTATAGCTTTTCCTCCGACAATGAAACCCAATAACGCAATGCCAGGGGTTCACTAAATAATGTGTGCCCTAAAAAATTTTGTTTTTGGGGATAAACGGCTGTATATTCAAGTGGAAGTCACTAGATGGTAGCATTGCATCTCATTTTATCGGGGGGGGGGGCGGGGGGGGGGAGTTAAGATTCTGAGAAACCAAGCTTTTTTCATCACCTTAGTGAGCAGGCGGCACTTAACTTCCTCGACCACCAGGACCACCACTGCCCTGTATATATATATATATGTATGTATACATATATATATATGCTATATATATATATAGCAGTATCGGTTGATATCGGAATCAGAAATTAAGTGTTTGGACAATGTTGTGATATCGGCATAAAGTTTATATCGAACATCGCCTTAAAAAAATCAACTAACTGATTTAAAATAGAGTTTAAATAATTTTAATAAATATTTAAGTTCTGTAAGTTCTTATGTTCGCCACCGTGTTCGAGGGTTCCTTCCAGGATCTCCATCTTCCTTTAATGGTAACCTTTGACCTATGACCCTGACCAGCATATAGAGCAGAGAATGAATGGAAGAATGGGATTTGGACTCTGCTCCGGGGCACAGCCACTTATGTTGGCGGGATGTGGAGGGGATTACAATGGAATCTGGAAGCTGGAGTGAATCTCGCTGCCTTATTCTCTTCCTCTCCCCGCATGCCACGCTTCGGTGACGCTCCATAATGTGGATGCTCTCACTCTTAGACTGTGGCCTGAGAATGGGTTCGTGTTCAAGCCTGAAAAAAAATTTCTCCTGTGTGGAGTTCTCTCTGCGATATCTACTGTGTCCGCTTTGTCGCTTTATCTCTGCCAAAACAGCTGCGTGTTGTCAAAGTCTAAAATACTATATTATCTATACTATATACTATATATTACTATATTCAGTTTACCTCCGGATAAAGTTTTTAAAGATTAATCCTTCTGTCAGGGGAGCTGGAGCCAATGCTAGCGGCTATTGGATGAGGGCGGAGTCAGGGTTAGGGTTTCATTGTCGTCGCCGTCCAAAAAATAAGCCTCCGAAAAAAGTTGATAAATTAAAATGTCATTACTTAAAAGAAGGGATAATGCTTAATAGTCGCAGGTTTGTAAAGTACTGAATGGAGTCTACGATAATATTTGTCTTAGGCGATACGATATAAGTCGATGCTAATCTGCTATGCTAAACTATAGTTTGTGGATTTTTCTAATAAGGTCAATGAACATTTGAGGCTGGAATACCAACAAAATTAGCGGTGTGTATTGTCAAAAATCCGGCGACGTGATACGTATCACAATACAGGGGCAACGATACGATATATCGCGATAATGTAGGCGCAACGATATATTGAGTTTTTTCCCAACAATGTAACTGTAGTCAAAGGTATGACAATATATGACTGGGAATTTGGGGATAAAAAGGAGGAGATTGATACGGGATCAGGATAAGGAGATATCGCGATATTTCAGCGGAGGGATATTTTCATACAGCCGTGGTTGTGTTGTGGCACAGACCACGGCCTAATTTGCATACATATACATATCATACATATACATATATACACATATATAGATATATGTGTATATATGTATACATATATACACATACATATATATACATATGTATATATGTATATATACTGTACATATATGTATGTATATATATATATATACATACATATACATATATACATATGTATATATGTATATGTATGTATATACTGTATATATATGTATGTATATACTGCATATATATGTATACATATATACACACCTCATACCTCATACTGCACAACAACAAACAGGCACATGGAGATGTGTATCATTAGGATAAGGTCAAAGTGTGTGTGTGTGTGTGTAGAAGAGTGTGTGATGTTCCTCACTCGCCCCCTCCACCCTCCCCCCCATCACACTCTGGCCCCGCAGGCTTAGCATATAGACAGCATTGCTTTCTCCGCTGTAATTGCACGTTTGAGATAAGAAGCGTATCTGGCTCCGCGGCTCGGCCCGCTCTGCCTTCCCATCAGCGCATAAACAGAGCCAGGCGGGAGTGATGTGCATGGCTGATGAGCCTCTGGACCACAGCCCACCTCAAACAATGACTCATCGGGCAGTAAAATATCGGAGCGGTCACTTCAATCATTTCAACAATCGTCAGTTTTAAGAGCGTGCCCCCCCCCCCCAAGTCTGGAGGATAAACGAAGGGTGTAATAAAAAGTATCGTTACACTGAAATATCGTGATATTTCCATTTCCTGATCCCGTATCAATCTCCTCCTCCATCAGTTATTGATTTTTTTTCTCACCAATATTCCTGGTGTTGGTTCATTTTCTTTTTCTTTTCTTTCTTCTCTAGTGATTCCAAATCTAGATCCCTCTGTTCCAGTGTTAGGAACTGATGTTCAGATGGAACAGAGTCTGAGACTAGGATCACACTGGGACTACAGTGACACTGGGGGGAAAAGAACACCCAATATCGTTGTGACTACAGTATCGCAACATATCGTATCGTTGCCCCCGTATCGTGATACATATCGTATTGCCAGATTCTTGCCAATACACACCCCTGTGCGGAAGTAAAGTTACACTAGGGGTCTGGGGGGAGCACACTCAATATCGTCGTGACTACAGTATCTCAATATATCGTATCGTTGCCCTGCCTGTATCGTGATACGTATCGTTTCCGCTAATTTTGTTGGTGTTTCTGCCTCAAACGGTCATAGAGAAATGAATTCTCTATTTTCATTTAATGAGAAAAAACCAACAACAAAAACAATAAATATTTAGATATTCAGGCTTTAATCTTTATCTCAGTGCTCCTGAATTTAAATGTAATTTTTTTTTTCCAATTCTTGAATTCTCTCAGCTCTAATTGGTCCACCGTTTAACCCGCACAGCTAATTATGGTAGATTATAAACAAGAAGACGTCTGGCTGGTCATTATAACTGGTCCACAGGGTCAATCGTTGACTTCAGCTGTTGCCAACGGCTACTGGGGAGTATTTATGGTCTGTGCACAATGAGCTGGGATTCAAGGATATATGATTAAAGGACTCAAGGACTCAGGAAAGAAAAAAACAAAAAACCAAGATGATGTTTTCCATCTGTGTGCTCCTCTCACTATCCATTCCCAAAGGAGGATTGGAGTTGATCACATTTCATGGCGTGAAACCTCCATTGACCCCAGTTTGTTAGTGAGCAAATTCTAGGTATAAATTATCCGGTACATCGGCAAAAAAAAAGAAAAAAGTCTGACAGAAAGTATTTGTCACCAATGTTTATATCGTTGCCCTGTATTTTATTCTTTTTCTGAAGTCCAGATCCTCTTTAGATGAAATGTTTACTCGAAAGCCTAGTTCCAGTAGGTGGCGTTAATGACACTCCCATGTTCGCAGGCGGGGGGGGAGTTAGCTAGCTTAGCTTATAGCCAAGCCTTGGTGAAGACATTTGAACACATCTGATATAATCACTGACGTCAATCTTGACGACATATCGCAAAACAAATCCCACGTCATTACAACCCGTGTTATGTATCAAAAATTGTTACTACTGTTATTGGGGCTTGGGGGTCTGTGGGGTGGGGGAGTGTTTAGGATGTATCCTACCATTTAACTGGTTGTAGACCACGTCCTCCAGCCTCTCAAGTCGCTGGAGAATTGACTGTCTCTCCACGGAGTTGGGAACTTTACCATTCCTGGTCCTCAGCCTCTGATCGGACGCTCGTCCCAGCTGGAGCAGCTCTCCAGATCGGTCTTGGATCCTGCAGTACACCGAGAACAGGATGATCCCCACGAACACGAGGATGTTGACGGTCAGCAGGGTTTTGATTTTGCGTGCCAGAGCCATGAACGAGAATCAAGACCGGCCGACTCGGTCGAGCCGGCAGCTGTCCGTGCCTGGTGACCCCGCTGCGTCACCTATCGACGTGGTGCGGAGGAACTGACGGGAAGTCGAGCCGCTCTCTTCAGCACCACGGACAGCTCAGGCGAGGACGTCGGCAGGGAGTCCGCTCCTTCTCTCAGTGGCGCTTATCTCAGGCCTTCATCGGCCGCTCTCTCCTCAGCTACATTCTACGAACGCGGTGCGAATCGCTGAGAGAGACGGTTACTCGGTTACGCGGCCAAATATATTCTCCAGTCCACATCGTTACAAGTCGCCAGTTGCCACAACCCCCCCAAACGCCTCCTCCATCCCGAAGATGACAGCCTCTAACAAGTGCTCACGTCCGAGCATCCTCGGCTGCCGACGTTCGGTCGCTGCTCCTCTCTGCTCGAAGCCGACGTGGACATTGGCTCCATCCCGCTCCGCGAATCGCATCCAGGGAAACTCGAATCTATAACATAGGTGAACGCTTCCAAAAAAAAAAAAAAAACCAAAAAACGGGGCGTCGTTCTGTCTCCCTTCTGTCCGTACGTGTGTGTGTGTGTGTGTACCCTCCTTCGACTCTTCTCTCTGCGTTCTGATACGATCCCGCTGCTGGTTCTATTCCTGCCGCGGAGCAGGAGAGCTGCTGAAAATGGATTCGTCCTCTTATGTTGTCGAATGCTCGGTGTTGTCAGCAGAGCTGTGCCCAGGCTCTTCCATGCTGTCTCTACTCCCTCCTCCCTCCACCACCAGCCCTCCGTTCTATGGAAGGCTCGGAGAACCGTCGCTGCGTCGCTGACGTTCGGGGAGGACGCATTCATGAATATTAAGGAGTATAGTTTAAAATTAAAAAAAATATATATACAATAATAATGCTAATAAAGAACAGCGTCATCGTGTGGACTGTGAACGACGCGGATCAGGGTTGAATTAATATCCACGGAACGATAAGGCGGAAACTTAAACGTGGTATTTTTGATTATTTACATATAAAACAGTGTGTTTTTGAAAACCCAATTAAATTCCGTCCATTCTCAGTTGACGAGTTTGTGGAACGTCAGTAACACCGAAGTACACACTCCAGCCGGTACGTGGCGGTAAAAAAAAACTAAAGTCTTTCTCGGTGTTGGATGAGGGTGGGGTTACACCACTGACATTTTTTTCTAGTCCAATCATTAGTTTACACTCAGAAACTAAACAATTCACGCTTACATTCACACTCACGGTCAATTAAGTGTGAATAATTAAGCTAATGCTATCACCTGCCGCTGAGAAAAAAAATGTTGGGTGTATATTTATATTTAGGAATAGGGCCGTGTAGTCTGTGGTCCAATATG
>NC_024328.1:15104752-15111110 GCF_000523025.1 Cynoglossus semilaevis
TGACAAACCACTGTGCCCCTGCGCGGCCGACGACTGCACACACAGAAACACACGCTGAGTTCAGATCAAAACAGGAACATTTATATGGAAGAAGGGGGTGTAAGAAAAATATATTCAAATATTGCTGTATATTTTTTTTCAATATGTATTGATTTTACATTAACTATTAACATGCAAATGTTTATGGAAGGTGGCGCTGCGGCCCAGAGTCAATGTCTCTGTCGTTGGTGTAGAACTCCAGGGTTCACCTCCTGGGCAAGATTGAATCCGGGTTAGGACGGTTGGTACCGACTCACCACCCGCAGGAAGGTTCAGGGGGGGTGCAGTGTGGTTTGGGTGGCTGCCCCCACGCCCGGGTAACGTCCGTGACCCATTCTGAACTATACATTTATATATATGTATATATATATCTGTGTGTCTGTATATATGTGTGTCTGTATATATACATATACACATATATATGTAATATACATATTAATATATACTGTAATATATAATAATATATATACACATATGTGAATATATGTATATGTCAATATATATAAATATATATAACTATACATATATGTCAAAATGTATATAAATATATATAACTATACATATATGTCAATATATATATAAATATATATAACTATACATATATGTCAATATATATATAAATATATATAACTATACATATATGTCAATATATATATAAATATATATAACTATACATATATGTATATATATATATATAAAACTATACATATATGTATAGATATATATACACTGGAGATCAAAATTAGAGAACAAGTCATAAAAAATGGAATAAATCTGAAATAATACCATCTTCACTGTTCCACAGTTAAATGACATTTTATTGTGTCTATATCATTGTACTACAACACTTTTTTTCACAAAATGACTAAAGGTATTTCGCAAAAAAAATATTTTCCAGAAAATGCACTGATCAAAATTAGAGAACACTTTCAGGTGCCTCCCACTTAATGGTGCTAATCAAGCACATGGTGCTAATTTCCTTGATTATCTGTCAACCCTTATTTAACTGGCATTCTAACTGCTAGTTTCACTGACTTTGCAAGATGGTGGGCCGTTCTAAAGTGACTGAAGGCCTCCGGCAGCAGGTTGTCCAGATGAAAACCAACGGGATGACCCTATCAGCCATAGCAAGACAAGTTGGTCGTTCCAAATCTGTGATTTCAAGAATATTGAATCTTTACAAAACTACAAACTCATTCAAGTCGCCCAAGAAGGCTGGTCGTCCACGAAAGACAGATGCAAGAGAGGACAGGTCACTGCGGAGGATGTCAATGGGTAATCGTTTCCACACTGCAGCTGGAATTGCTCGCCATTTCAGTGCTGAACATGGTAAGGATCTGTCTCGCCATACAGTGTCTCGCCGTTTAACAGCATTTGGACTGAAGGCCCACACTGCAGTGACCAAACCTCTCATTAGCCGAAAAAATCAAAAAGCTAGACTGAGCTTTGCTGAGGAGCATGTTGTGTGGACTGAGGAGAACTGGTCCAGAGTTCACTTCAGTGATGAAAGCAAATTTAATTTATTTGGGTCTGATGGGAAGCATTATGTTCGGCGACACATTGGAGAAAGACTAAACCCAAAGTGTGTTAAAAAGTCAGTGAAAGGTGGAGGAGGAAGTGTCATGGTTTGGGGCATGTTTTCTGCAGCAGGAGTTGGGCCTCTTGTACAGCTACATGGCCGAGTGAATGCAAATGTGTATCAGAACCTTCTTCAACAGCACATGGTTCCTCACTTGCGTTCATCGCCCAATCAGCCTGCAATCTTCATGCAGGACAATGCCCCGTGTCACACAGCAAAACGGGTAAAGATTTTCCTTGAAGGTCAAAACATTGAATTAATGGCATGGCCTGCCCAGAGTCCTGATCTCAATCCAATAGAGAACCTCTGGAAAATCCTAGGTGACAAAGTTATGGCCAAGAAACCCACTACAATCACCGAACTGTGGAGGAGACTGGAAGAAGAATGGACCAAAATCACACCAGAGCAGTGTGAGAGACTAGTGCTATCCTGTGGCCGCAGATGTGCTGAAGTCATTCACAGCAGAGGCCTGTATACTTCTTATTAATTGCTGACTGTTGTAACCTTCAGATTTTTTTTTCCAAGACAAAGTCATGGTTGTTCTCTAATTTTGATCACTTGTGTTCTCTAATTTTGATCAGTGCATTTTCTGAAAATATTTTTTTTGCGAAATACCTTTAGTCATTTTGTGAAAAAAAGTGTTGTCGTACAATGATATGGATGGTTATTTATGGCATTGGTTCATTTCTGTGTTGCACTTGAACCTCTGAACCTGAGTGGATTGGAACAGCTGATTCCAAATGTAGATCCCTCTGTTCTGATGTTCGTGACATGATGTTCAGATGGAACAGAGTCTGAGACTAGGATCACACTGGGACTACGTATCGTATCGTATCGCCGGAGTCGAGGCAAAATACTAACTATTAATATTGACATTATTTTTTTTTTTTACCTGACAGGAAGCGTAGCTATAGACACCTGAACCCTACGTTTCTAATTTTGTTGGTGTTTCTGCCTCAAACGTTCATAGAGAAATTAATTCTCTATTTTCTTTTAATGAGAAAAAAACAACAAAAACAATGAATATTTAGATATTGAGGCTTTAATTTTTATCTCAAACACCTCAATATATCGTCGTGACTACAGTATCGCAATATATCGTATTGTTGCCCCTGCATCGTGATACGTATCGTATAGCCCAATTCTTGCCAATACACACCCCCCTGTATGGACATAAATTATCTCAACAACCAGAGGCGCCTCAAAGAAATGAAGGTTATGTTGTTTTCCGGGAGGTTGATGTTACATTAAAATCTCAAGTCTGTGTTTTTTTTTTTTTCCTCTCCCAACGTCCACACAGTAAATATAAGTCGGTGTGAGTGCAGAGCACAGAGCACTCTCCTCAGGACTTCATATCCTGACCTTCTGTGTTCTCTTTGTTTCTGCTCCCAAATGAACGACTGCTCACATAAATCAGGTTGAAAGATGAATTCTCACAGCGCGCTTTCACTTGATTGAACAAAAAGGCCCACGTTGTCCGAAGCCGCTCACAGCACTTTCGGGGGATGAATTTACGAGCCCCCCGTTTTGTTTGCTAATTTACCCTTCGGATGTTGGGGAAATGTTTTTCCGTGGTACAGGTTTGTTACCTTTAAGGGTTCATTTAAGGGTCGGAGCAGATTTGAAGCGATTTTGTTTTTATTATTCTGTCATTAATTAGTGGTGTTAAGACGAAAGCAACGACCTCATGCGCTGAGTGGGTGAGCGGTGGTCCGTCTTTATTATGACAGTATTTATTATTCATCAGGTGGCACTGCTGCTGTCGTCAGGGTGAGTGTGTGACTATTGCTGCTTACCCCAACAGTCCAGGATGTCACAACAAAAAAAACATGTATGCAAACTAACTTTTTTGATATATATATATATATATATATATATATATATAAAATATATATATTTATATATGTATATATAAATATATATACATAAATATATATATTTATTTTAATTTCTAAAAAATAAGAAGGGTGACATTTTTTTATATTATATAGGAGTGTACGAAAATATCAATGCACTGAAATATCGCAATTGTTTTGTTTCATGATATCGTATCCATATTCTCCATCAGTGTATTGATTTTTTAAATGACAAATTCCCAGTCAATATATTGTCGCGCCTCTAGTATCGCTACACAGTGGTCCCTGGTTTATCGTGGTAGATCGGCTCCAAGGCCCTGGCGTGAGAACTGAATTTCCGCGAAGTAGTGACATCGTATTTATGCGCAGTAAAATGATGATGACTTTTACAGCGCAGCTGATGATTGATTTTACGTCTCTCCAGAAGGTGGTGCCATTTCTTGGAGCACCTCTTCCATGTTTTCGAAAGGTGTATCCATAGTAGTAGTAGCAGGAACCGGCTCTTTTTTGCGAGGCTTCTAAAACATTGCGATCGGCAGTTGCTTCCGCTGCTTCTTTTTCCAGTCGAAGACTAGCTAGTAGACAGTCACGACGTCGTCGATTTTGTTGTATAATTGAACCGATCGAACCGTATCATCGTCCCATTCCTGTGACATCTCTCGCAGATCCAAATCCAGGATACAGTATATTTTATATATATACAGCTTTAAAAAAAAAACATGATGTCGTGAATCTGCAAAAGATGAACCGTGAAATAGCGAGGGACTACTGTATATCGTAATATATTGTATCATCGTACCGCCAGGACTGTGAAGGTGAACAAGCAGGGACGCTGAGGAACAGCAGGACGACTACGGGTCATCAGTGTGAATGTGAGTGTGAACGGTTGTTTGTCTCTATATATGCGAGTCCGTGACGGGCTGGAGAACTGACCTGGGTCTAACCCGGACTCCTGGGATGGGCCCAAGGCCCCGCTGCAGCCCTGGAAAGGATTATTTGGGGATTAATCAGGGATTTTCTGGAAGCGAGGTGAAGAGAGAGAGAGAGAGGAGACCACAGAAAAACCAGACGGCCGTTAGCAGCCTGTCAGCCCTCGTGGGCTGCATTTCTCTACTCTACTCATTATCTCTTCCTGACAGTTTAAAACAAAAGACAACGTTAACTGCTGTGAACTAAATCCAAACTAACGAGATCGTATATGAAAAATGTCTATCGGTAATTATCAAAACTCAAGGTCGTCTACTTGCGACGTATCCACAATTTCCCTTTTCACAGAGATCCAGGATTAACCACAGCCTAACAACCTTTACCGTCACCTACAGGTCAACCATGTTAAGGTCAAGTGAGTGTTAAATATTTCTGAATATAAACAGCTCTCATCACCTGCGGTTGGACAGATGCTGCCCCCTGTTGACAATGGGCCATGGTTGGTTGGGTTAACGCAATTTGTCTGCCTCAAACTAAAGCACGGAACAAAAGAGGGGTTAGAACCCAGATTCTCTGGAAGAGTCAAAGTGAAAAAAATAACGTGACAGTAGTCCGTTTTTTTCGGTAGGTGAGGGGGGAGGAGGGCAGGGAGGGGCGGGGGAAAGGGGGGTCTAGGACGTTGATTCCACTGGGTTTTGTCTGGTTGACATTTGAAAGGCTGACCTGCGCTAGCATCAAACTGCTGAGAGAGGCAGAGACGTGGCGAGGACACAGGGGATATGGGCTTTTAGAGCAACCTCCAGAGAACCTCCCCGTCCTAACACCTCCTCATCCTGCTCCTCACCCGTCTCTGTCCCTTACCCATTACTCACCGGGTTCTACAACAAGTTGAAGCAGCAAGTTGACATTTCGAGACATTTCATACCCATATTATTGGTTCCATCACGATGGCCGTGCAAGTGAATTCATCAGCCGCCTCGTCAGAGGCTCAAAGGTCATCCTGCCCCCTTGAGGTGAGAATCAAAGCAGGGGAATCAAACTCTCTTCCTTCTGCCATTACATTGTTAATTTGTATAAACAAGGACCGTTCAAGGTCAGTAAATGAAACCGCCCCGTTTGGAATGTGAATGGAGTCCGTCGCCTCTGGGACACCGTGCTATAAAATGTAATCGCGCCGTTCTATTGGTCGTTCTCAGGGCTGTCTCTAACCAGGATTCAATAACATCTGGTCCAACAAAGTGGTCCTGACACTGTGTTGTTTTTTTTAAAATAAATATATTGTAGCCATAATAAATGTAGTAACATAAATAATATAATATAAATAATGCTGTACCATCTGGTAGTTCAATAATACCAATTATATACAACATATTTATAATGCAAATTAGGGGTGTAAGAAAATATATATATCGCAATATTTCATTTCACGGTACTGTATTGATATTCTACAGCACTGGGTCAATTTTTACCTTTTTTTTATAAAATTATTATTAACAATTAACACGCAAATATATACAATACTTTGGCAATGTTTATTGGTTGTTTGGTCTGTTTCAGCACAGACAGAAATGTAGTTAGTGAGTCAGACACCAGGTGGCAGCTTAAGCCTTCTTACTTTCTCCACCCCCACCCCCACCTACATCCAAATGATGACGTAATCCTTTCAACAGCATTACATCAGTCGGTACGTTGCCCTCCCATTTTGTAAACACCCGTTTAAATTTCCAGACTGACTGTTGGAGGTCTGTCTCTACACTGTAGAACCAGAACCAGGACCAGGACCAGGACCAGGGCCACACACTGTTCTGAACCCAGCTCCACAGACGGTTCTGAACAGTTCTAGCAGCTGTTCCAGCCTGGACAGTGACAATATAACGATATCTTCTCAGTATAAATGAGAACTATTTGGTTCCTGGATCAGCCACAGACAGATGAGGGGAGGGTGCCCACAACTACA
>NC_024328.1:15111129-15111737 GCF_000523025.1 Cynoglossus semilaevis
GGGAGTCTACCGAAACCAAAACAACAACAGAACAGCCTCCTCCCTCAGGGACAGCGAGTGTGAGAGACGACCAGTATGAAACTGAAATGCCTGTTTTGTCCTGAAGGAACACTAAAGCATCATAACAACAAAGACTCCTGGGAGATTGTTGACAGACTACAGTATGATTTTGTATATAATATATAAATACATATATATATAAATATATTTTTTTCATCATCACACGACTAATGTGACACAAATAAGACAAGAGCCTAAACATGGAAGAGAAATAAAAAATTATGGTGTGTAAAAATGTATTCTTGACAATGAACGCATCTCCTGAAACAGTAAAAAAAGGGCCCCACATTTATTGGGCTACATACTGTACACTGAGATACAGTATATAATATCAACAGAACTCAAGTAGACAAGAGGGCACTCATGAGCAAAAACATCTCCAAACAGTTTTTTATCCAGTATAAGAATTCGTGAAAGAATTCCCCTACTATCTGTGCTTAGCTGAACCCTCTACACTCGACGCCACCCCCAGAGGATCTCCCCACAGGTTAATGAGCTCAAACATGAGCTGATTAATAAGAGCCAAAAGACAGGAAAGAGAGGGGAGA
>NC_024328.1:15111775-15123622 GCF_000523025.1 Cynoglossus semilaevis
TTCAGATTGAAACATGAAAGGTTCTTCGGCCAGCCTCTGTGGTTTGGGGTCATTATACTGACATTTTACTCTATGGTTGATCAAACCTTTCAACCTTCCACAGATTAGATTTAAACTCTAAAATGATAATACTGCCCCCTAAAGTGCTCAACTGTGGCGTTATGTGTATATTCAGTATATATACATATCACATTTTAGCTCTGCCGTCACAGACTCGCGTAGATGTGATTTGAAGAGGCAGAAAACGTTGGTGTTCCGGTGGCACAGCAGGCAGCACAGATCCAGGATCAATAAAAAACTGCTACAACATTCCATCAAAGTCTTCTGGAATACCTGAACCCAAGAAGAGGATGTGTGGGAATTCCTCACCGAGGAACGAGAAAGAAAATACAACTGTAACTGAGACACATCTCTACATTGCAACGTCGTTAATTTGTAAAAAACGACGATTGTGTTGAAGTGTGTATCATATCCCCAGATTCTTGCCAATTTACAAAACAAAAAAAAACTGTTTTCTACAACAGAGAAATATTGCATAGACGAGAGTAAAGGGGGAAAAATAATAAAAAAATTGAGCCTTCTAGGAAAAAAAGGATTTGTCATGTTTTTCACGTTGCAGTTATCGAGGCACGACCTCAGCAATTCCGAGCTGTCAAAATTGTCCAGGAAGACATCGTTGCTTAAGGCCCTGAGTGAGTCTCTTTTGTCGAGTGTAGCTGGTAAATTGCCTCTAAAGTAGCGAATTACCCCGTAACGTGTCAGACAGCGGAAGCCCAGCAGGCACAGAGGCGGGGGTTTTCTGTAGTTTTGCTGTGACGACTGGTTCAACAGACGTCTAGGTTCAAATCCCACGGCTCTATGTTTAAATCGGTTTTAATTACTGCTGGAGTTTCTAACGGTTGAAGTGTATGTTATCTGTCATATACATCAGGAGGATATACTAACCATCTATCCTAATGTCAATCAGATTACCACCTGTACAACTACGGGGGGGGGGGGGCTGTGCCAAAAGGGGTACATACACCATAGTTTGAGACCCATTTGGGTTTTAGAAAGCTGAGGTCAAGTCAACAGTGTGTGGGTTAGGTCACTCTCCTGCGGTAGGGCTCGGCAGCTGCTGGGCCGTCAGTGGGTTTGTTCTGGACGGACACTGTCCAGAGCGTTTTCATGTGACAGCCCTGGATTGTGTACCATGGACCAGGATGCTGGAAACCAACACACGGCAGCTGCGGCTCCTCGGCGCGGTCTGCGGCGTGTCTCCTTCTAATTAACACATCGACGCAACAAAAGTTCCAGAGCGGCTGTCATTTGTGTATATGAACCGATAACCGTGGCTGCTTCAACCGACACCGCGTAGACACAGAGCGGACCGAAGCCTGGATCCATGTCGACTCTCTCTGTCTCTCTCTCGTCCTCTCTCTCTCTCTCTCTCTTTCTCATTCGCCTGGGATACTTGGAATATTTATTTACAGTGATGGAGGTTTGGAAGGGTTTTTTTCAAGGTCATCGCGTCTTTTACGGATGTATTTCACGGTCTGTTATTTAAACCACCACGTCGATCAGCGCTGGTGACAGCGGGGATGACAGTGATCGGATGATTTGAAGACAGCGGCGGCGTCAGTCTGAAACCGTTAGACCACGGATCATCATTTTTATTACAGTTCTGGTTTTAAACTACCAACTCCTTGTCAACACATGGACGGGCAACTGAAGAAGGGCAGGAGATTGCGCTCCAGACGAGAGCGAGTGTGCAGGCTGCGGAATTCTCTGGTCATAGATGCCCAAAGCCCAAACTCCTCCTGCTCCGACAGCCAGCGGCGGCACAGTCCGGGGAGGGACATCGCCTCCGTGCCCGATAAGAAGCACTGCGCAGCCGCCGCTCGAGCTCCGCGGCGGAAGAGGAGAGGGTCGAGCTCGCAGGAGGAGGACATCATTGATGGGTTCGCCATCGTCAGTTTCTTCAGCCTGGACCGTCTTCAGGTGAGAGGCTTGAGAGGTTTGAGCTCCCGCCGTCACAGACTTTATGGTGCTCAGTTAGGTCCCGCCCCCCGGAAAAAAAAAGTTTCAGTTCACGTAAACTGACTTCTTGGTTTTTAGAGTCTAATATTACGGTTTTCCTTGAAGCAAGCAACAAAGTACCGTGAACCTAAGAGATCAAAATGTCAACTGTTAAGATTACTGAAAAATGACTTTCAAATTTGCAAATATGGATTTAAAAACAATCATTCAAATAATTGAAAAACTAAACAATTCAAACCTATGACCATAGTTTGGAGTAAAGAATTAGCCTAATACCCCAAATTGGTCCTTGGACTGTGTAAAGAGGTTGCGGTACCTCAACGTTCCCACCCCCATTCAGAGTGTGAAACCGGAAGGATGTAAAATAACATTAATCACAGAGGGAAGTATAAGAAAATAGCTGTCTAAGCTATCTAAAAAAATAGTAAAAAAAAAAAAACACGGCAATAACAGTAGCAAGAAAAGGGCAACAGGTGTTTAACCGCGGCCCTTCCGATACTTCCCCCAGTGTTACAGGAGGAGGCATATATTCTTCCTTCTTAGTTAAGAGAAAGATGTGACTAAATATGGTGAAGTCTGCTGTTTCTGTTCAGATGGTTCTGATTTGTTGGTATATTTTTTTATCTTGTTTTGTTTTTCTTTTGGGTGTTACTGCCCACTGGACTCAATTATTCTGTTTGACTGTTCAGATCTCATTTTAAGAAACTGTTCGTAGTGCTGGGGTTAATGTTAATGCCACATTAACATTGTCTTCAAGGCAACATGTTGCGTTTGAGGTCTCACTGTGGAAATGTCACCCCTGCTGGGATTAAACATGAATTGGATATACACGCCGCTCAGGTACTTTGTACCCACACAGGTCACGTTATATTTGAAGGTGATGACCACCAAAGATGCTATTTTTGGAGATGGTGACCTCATTTAAAAGCTCATCCCTCATACACCAGGCACCTCATACAGCTGTGGCAGTGGCATTACTCACTCCTCCACGTGTATATATACACACACACACATATATATATATATATATATATATATATTTCAGTAGATATATTAAAGTCATTGTTCAAACATAGAAATGTTCAACGCCTCTGTTTGTCAAGTAATAAAAAAAAAAAGACTGAGAGCTGATCTAAATGTAATGAAAAATGTTTGATGTTATTAGAACATACGTGTCAAACTCAAGGCCTGGGGGGCCAAATGTGGCCCGACAAGCTGTTTTGTGTGGCCTGCGGGAGCTTAAAAAGAGTTTCTTAACCTGAGAAGTTAAACGTTTTTATAATCATTCAACCAATAATCCTTTGCAGAAACATGTATTAGTCTGTTATGAAATAGTTACAACCTATACCAGCGGTCCCCGACCTTTTATGTTCCAAGGACTGGTCAACCAGTACCAACCGTTACTACAGACAGTAGTAGAGTGTTGAAGGATTATCAAATGTTAGACACTTTTCTGTTTGTATCAGATTGAATGACCTGTTATATAAATGCTAAGTAAATGGATATGACTGGATTTTCTTTGAATTAAGTAAATTTGTAAAAATTAAGTACATTTTTTGTGACCCACTGTGGCCTGGTACCAAATGACCTATGAATTGGTACTGGTCCCGCGGCCCTTCAAGGGGAACTGTATAGCTGATGTGGCCCCCTGGTGGAAATGAGTTTGACACCCCTGGATTAAAGAAAAGTACCTCAGAGAGCAGAGCCTATACTGAAACCCACTAACAGCAGAAACATTGATAGTACACAGCACAAAAATACTACAACACAGCTGTTACCTCTTAGCTTCAGGTACTTATGTTTCAAGGCTGAGCAAATGAACCATAATGTGAAATGATACTCATACGACAGCTACTTACGTAAAACAATGAAATTTGCATTCAAATAGAATTGTTGACGTCTCCATTACAATAAAATGAGGGACTGTGGCGAGGCCGCCCCCCCCCCCCCCGCTCCTTTACTACCATTTCTTCTACATGTAATAAGGAAACGAATAAATTATTTATTTTATGAAGTGCTTAGTATAAATGAAGGCAATATTCACATCTAGAATCACTTGCTTCTCCTGTGGTCTGCTGCTTCTTTTTCCATGTTACCACAGCGTCTAAATGTCATTGAAAGAGACCAACAGTGTGACGTAATAGCGATATAATTGTTAAAGATGTGTATGAAAAAAAAATGACTTTATTTATTGTAGATCTACGTGTTTCTCTATGGCAGGATAAACAGCAGAAAGTCCCGACTGGTGTTAGGAAGCTTTGACTAGGGAACCAGGCAGTGTTGGCTGCCTGCTAACAGCCTAACATCTGCTGAGAGCAGGAAGCATTCGAGGGATAATTAAAATGAATGACTTCAAACTCATTACCCAGGCCCCATTGCTGAGCAGCAACAAGCTGTTTAACAAGATGGACGGCAATTATTTGGGGAGTTGAAAAGACAATACAACCATCACACCAACTAAGAGAGACAAGATAGATGATAGATGATAGATGGATGGATGGATGGATGGATACTGTAGATAGATAGATAGATAGATAGATAGATAGATAGATAGATAGATGGACAGATAAATAGATAGACAGATAAATAGATAGATAGATAGGTAGATAGAGAGATAGATAGAGAGATAGATAGATAAATAGATAGATGATAGATAGATAGATTTGGTTTTTTTTTAAGGTGAAAAGGTCACAGAGAAGACAGTACCTTCAGTTTCAAAATAAAAGACTGTTCCATTTACTGTACTACTTAAAGTACAGCTATATCAACACAGCTGATTCTCACCTGAGCATAAACTCATTTTAACTACAAAACATCACCAATAAATGATGGTGTTATTAGTATAAAAGTCCAAATCATCTGGTGGGAATTCGTACGCAATCCCATTTTGATTGAAAAAAAATTTCCTTAAGTGTAAGTTTCTGTTCCCTTTTCCAGTAAAATCTTTAATTTCCTGAAGGGAACTTCCGCGGGATTAATACATTTCCTTCTTTCTGCTGACAGAAAAATAATCAGTTTTTGAGAGCTACCTTTGAAGGCATCGTTTTAAAGGGCCTATTCAGTACCAGGAGCTTTGCGATATCACATTTCTGTGATACACTGCAGTCTTTTGTCCAAACTTTTCCTCAGTAGTCACACACACAGTAGATAGCCCTAAAACTATAACACATGATTTAACATTTCATTACACCGCGCCCTTCACCAACCACGTTTTTGTCTTCATAAGTAAAGCAGTACTGAATAAACAGTACACGGGTACTCAGAGCAGAGCACTGATTTTTTACTGCAAAGAGAAACCAAAGGTCTTTTGTTAAGCTGCTATGTGTAATTATTTAACAGTGGCACAATTACCTGTTCTTGGCACACAGTGAGACTAAGGGTGACTGCACACCGGCATCAAAGTCTTCTACTGGAGTAAGAAGAACAACACCTGCTACAAACTGCTGCCCATAGACAAGGAGAATCACAGCACAGTGGTTCCCTGGACATTGTCTACAGACTGAGGATGTATCTATGAGCAAAACAGCTGTCTATAGTCGCTAAGCTAAGGCCGTACGAGTGTAGCATACCAGTACATAAAGATAATTTGTTATTGTGCTTAATGGCGGTGAGTGTTTTTCTCCAAGGTTCCACCACAGAAGATTTGGCACAAGGTTAATTTTTAATTGCTCTTAACATGACATAATAAACATCATAAAATCTCTCCCTGTCAATTACTAAACATTAACGATACTGAGTCAACGTCTGTAAATCATTCCACCCGTGACTTGGTCATTTTGTTTGCCAACAGCTTTAAATTCCACTCGCTTGTTAACACGCTCCTAATTATGAAACCACAATTAACATTAAAATAACAAACAACGTTCAACATAGCAATTAAAAAAAAGATTAAAAAGATGAGTGTGAGTGACTTCCTGCTCGAGTATGTGGAAATGATAACTCCAAGATTGCTTTTGTGTGACATATTCCCTAAATTATTTCTTGATTTTCATTTGCCTACCTTTTTAAATGATATATTTTATTATTATTATTACTTAATGACATGTTATTCTCAGCATGTGATGCATGATTCTGTTAATATGCTACAGTAACAGTATACAGTATAGGACCTAGAGAAAAAGCCAACCACAAAAACAGACACTGTAGTCTATACGTGTCAAACTCAAGGCCGGGGGGCCAAATGTGGCCCGCAAAGCCGTTCTGTGTGGCCCGCGGGAATAGGCGACCAGATTGAAAAATCGTTAGGTTAAAATTTTTATTACTTCAATTATTATTATTATTATTATTATTATTATTATTATTATTATTATTATTATTATTATTATTATTATTATTATTATTATTATTATTATTATTATTAATTATTACAATTCTTTTTACTTCAATGCTGACGAAGACAAAAACGCCAAAACTAAGAGACTACAGGTTATAAAGATATATAGATACAGATAATACACATATCGTTTTACAAATCCATTTCGTGTTCAATTGTTATGTCACAGTTAACAAGTTACAGGCCCTAGTTTGACGCAGCTTCTCACCCTACAATTCGACCTGATGAAGCAGAAAATTGCTGTGCACAGAAGCGAGTTCACTGGAAAGATCGTTTTGTAGCTATCAACTGATATGCTTTCCCTCCACAGTTAATAATGTGAACAAATGGATCTTTTTACAAAATGACTCAGCACTCAAGTGATCTAGTGTCAGGAAGTGCTGTCAAATAGACTCTTAGTCTGGAATGATTTTACCCTTGATTAACAGGATGATTCAGCCTTAAATTGTTGTGCTGGGTTGGTGTCCAATTTTTTTTTTTTTTTTTTTTTTTTTGTATTTCTGAAAAAGCCAGGTGCTCTGGGAGGGTTTTCTGTGAAAGGAACAAAGAGGGAAGTTTACATCTAAATATCTTGGCCTAAAATAACCCCAACCATCCAGAGCTAGTTTAAAAAGGCTGCTGTTTCTCTATGTGCCCACCAGAGCGTGAGCAGAAAATGTCTTATCACGTCCGCTGTCGTCACCAAGACCTTCTGAGATACAGTAGATTGGATTCAGGTTCTGTCTGTGGGTTCTATCCTTCAGCTCAGAAAGACGACTTCATTTCAACTTGCTTACGTGTTGTACTGGCAGCTTGGCACCCAAACAACAACAACAACAACAACAAAAATCAGAGACAGGAGCTATTGACAGACGGATGCCTCCAACACACTGGTAAACACTGGGCTCTTTCTTCACATTCACCTACAGACTGGCAGGCACATGGCTAACATGAGCAGGGAACATACAAGAAACTTGACTGGAGCAGTTGTCCTTAATCGGAGCTGTCACAAACACAACACAATGACTCTGTGATTACACACAGTATCAAAGCTATGTCCAGGATTCATGCCAATGTGTGTGTGTGTGTGCGTGGTTAGGCAATCAAACCCATAAAAAGTGACTTCATCAGTTTGTCTGGCAGGGTGTGAGTCACTATGATGGACGGAAACAAATCAGTGTGGAAGGGTCACTCAGCTTAAATAAAACTACCTGCAGTACTGCGTTTTAAAAACGTCAGTGAGGCTTGCTAAATGATACACGGGATTTTATCAACCGCTTAAAATACACCAGTACAACAATAGTACAAACAGCAGGAGGAGAAGGAGGTAAAGTCAGTAGTGATGGAGGCATAGAGATCATCTCAAGATCAACTGAAGTATTGTTAGGATTTTTCTGTATTATTGTGCTAAAGCTGTGGCGCTTTGTCATTGGTGTGGAACCCCAGGGTTCACCTCCTGGGAAAGATCGAATTCCAGTTAGGGCGGTTGGTAACTTCCAGTGGACTCACCACCTGCAGGAAGGTTCGGGGGGGTGGGTACGGCGCAGTGTGATTTGGGTGGCGACTGCTGCCCCCGTGACCTGGTAACAGATAAGCGGATGAAAATGGATGGATGGATGGATGTGCTAAAGCTACAAAAATGCTACATGTTATGCTATTGCTGTTCATATTGGCATGAAACTAAGTATGTAATTATGTGGTACTCTAATGAATTATTTGTGTATTTCTACTTGATACTGAATCGACATCGAAGCATTTAGGTCAATATCAAACTTATCCGACGGCAAAATGAATCATGAGATTCTTAACAATACCAAGCCCTAACTTGAAATATTAAAATGTCGAGGAGTTAAAGTGATCAGATGTCTCGAGTGTCTCTTAGTAACCGTTTCTGAGTCTGCCTAGAGGGGAGGCTGTGGGAGGATAAATGGATGTGGTTAAGAGTGGTTCCTCGGAGAGTCACTGAAGATATATGTTCACTTCATTTGTTGGCCTTTGTGTTAAGTGTTTGTGTGTGTGATGGAGAGCCTACTTAACACTGAAGGGTGAGTGCATTCCCTCTATAAAGACACAAACGGGGGTCAGCTGAGGCCGTGGGGTTGGACTCATACACCCAGACACGCAGCTGCTGTCAGACACACAGTAAGCAGACAGTAATTCCACAGCGCATTGACTCACCGCTCTGTGTTTAATGCTCCGCGGAACGTCTGAAAACTTCCTGGCACCGTGAGAGATTTAAACGCCGCCTCTGTGTGAAGGTGATTTTTACACCAAGAGCGAAACTCCTCGCAGTCAGTTTCTAGTGAAAATAATTCTAGACTAAGAGACAACAAAGTGTAAAAACAAAAAGTCTTTCTGAATCGTGTTTTTAATACAGCTTTTTACAGGACGAACCTGAAGGGGGCCAGGGGGTATAACTAAACGGTTTGTTTGTATTTGCTTTGTTTTTCTTACACGTATATTTTCATATCTTTTTTTTGTTAATCTTTTTCCGTCACTATTTGAAAGGACACTGACATTGTACTGTTTGCTGTTTGCAAGCAAGCTGAACATTTCGTGTGATTTGTGCAAATTGGTACTTTACAGTACTAGCAAAATCAACAAACAAATCCCAGAACCCTTTATCCCGGAATATATTGTCAGTTGAAAGACCTTATTTCTTTGGTATACTGACCTGTTGTACAGGTTTATGGAAATGTGAATACTGTTGGTCACTCTTGCCAAGAGTGGCGCTTTGGCCCAGAGGCAATGTCTCTGTCATTGGTGTGGAACCCCAGGGTTCACCTCCTGGGCAAGTTCGAATCCCGGTTAGGGCGGTTGGTACCTTCCAGTGGACTCACCACCCGCAGGAAGGTTTGGTACGGTGCAATGTGATTTGGGTGGCGACTGCTGCCCCCGCGACCCGGTAACGGATAAGCGGATGAAAATGGATGGATGGATGGACTCTTGCCAAGAAATCTAATACTGGAAATGCGGAAAAAAGTGTAATACAAAAACAAATATATATATATATATATATACTTATATATATTTATATATATTTAAAGTATAAATATGTATATTAATAATATAATATGTAATAAAATAAAATATATAATATTATATTATATAAAAAATATAAAATTAATAATAAAAAAACACATTTTCTAATAGGTAATAAAGATTGGGGATGGTTTAAAAGAAATGTTTACAATAACAATATTTACCATGCATTCTTTTTTCTGTCTGCAGAAGAAGAGCAGATTTGGGAAGACCAGGGTGAAGAAGGAAAGGTGGAAGGACAAGAAGAAGGCACAGCAGCAGAAGAAGGAAGAGGAGGAAATTAAGGATGAAAATGAAAATGTCCAGCCGGCGGAGGATCCCCTGGAGGATGGTTTCCTTCGTCATGTTCAGCGTGAGCAGGAGAGGATTAATGAGCGACTGCTGAAGAAGACCTACTCCAAAAAGAACAAAATGGTATTTCCTTTTTCTTTTTAATATTCTTTCATTTTCTATGTTTTATTTTTTGGAATGTAGGCAACAAGTAGTTGGACAAATTTTGTGACTTAATCATTTGCTGATTTGGGAATTGAGGGAATGTAAATTTCAATTAATTCAATCGATAAACATTTCATATGAGATTGAAGGAGGCCTGAAAACATCATGACAAATGGAAGATGGTTATGGTGGAGCCTTCAGTAGGTCAGCGTGTACGTCAGCGTGTTAATGTGTCACGTGATTCATCAACTGAAATGATCCAGAGAAGCTTCAAACAAACAAACAAACAAACAAACCGAGCCTCAGTTGAAGTTTTTGAAGCAGCTTGATCTGAAGAACAGTTTTCATTCACTCTCTACACTGTTTTACCGTAATACAACACTGCCACCTAGTGCATCATATAGTCATCGCACCTTTTTGAGAGAGTCGGTAATGGTTTTTTTTTGCTTCAATCAGATTGCATCTGATTGTCCACTAGGGGTCACTGCTTGCATGGAGTCGAGGCCTTTTCGGACTCTCTCTTACGTCAGAGGTTCTCCACCTTTTCCAGTGATGAAACTCCCTGCACTGATGGCTGTAAAAAAAAAAAGAACATTTATTCTGGTCTCTCTATGGAAACAATAACTACAAAAGAATGAGTCAGTAATAGTTTTAAAAAAAATTCTCATTTCAAACAGATCAAACCTCTGCAGTTTTATTGACACATCATTGACTGACGTTGTCTAAAACCTGAGCAACTACATGACTCGTGGAGTCAACTGTTGATGTTGTATGATGTCTGTGGGCGTGTCTAGGATGACAGCTGATAAGGGGTCCGTGGTCCTTTGAGGGAAAAGATCGGGAGGGTGGCGCATGTAAAAAAAAAACAAAACCCCACAATGACTGTGTGTGTGTATCGGATGATGTTGGAGAAACCATATGTAAAACAAACAGAGGGTGTAGGCGTAATTTGATGGGGGTGGGGGTGATGGGGGTGTTAAGTAGGATTGCCTTTGAACCACAGGTTTTGTACAGCCCAAGGCTGAATGTTGATGGTGGTGTTGACCTAACCCACTGTGAGAGTCCCTGTGGAGCTGGATCCAGATGGAGAGTGTGGGTTTTTTTCTTTTGGTTTTTTTTTTTGTAGTCGGTTCTGTGGGGAGAGAAAAGGCCATGGTTCAATGCCTGGTCTCTGAGCAGCAAGAGAGGAACCAGAGCATCAATCAATTAAAAAAAAACCTCTGAAGTCAAAGCTGCATATATTGTAGTATGATGTTTGTCTGCAATGATCACTCCCTGTCTTTGACCTCTAGAGGGTGATAAGTCCACATTAAATGCCCTGTACCCCGACTCAAATATACAGTTGTTGTGTATTGTTTTAGATACAGTCAGGGAAACTGACTGTGTCTTATGCTCCAAGGAAAAAGAAAAACACGTAGGCTAGTTGCTAGCTTGTATTTTGTCTTTATCAACATGCTAGCACATAATGAATCAGCAGCCGGTTGGCTCTAAATCTCCCGAGTGTCATTGCTGCCACCTAATGGCCCTATTTTTCACAACTGTTCTATTTTCGTTACTGCTGTTACAGATTTAGCTTGTTGAATTTGACTTTTTTTGTGTGTGTACTTTCAGTAGTACTACAAATCTCTATTACTACTGATTGTCATTTTTATTCACGTGAGATAGATTTTGTCGTTGCCTTTGTGGCCATACAGACCGATTTATGTGGTGGTTATTATTTTATCGCCTCCTCACCTGATTTAACAGCGGCGTGTCCTTCATTAACACTGGTCTCCATCACGGTGTTGGCGACGAGCTGCGATGCGTTAAGAAGTTAAAGGCCAGGCCGGCGCGCGACACTGAGCTGCAGACGGAACACTGTCACCAATTAGCAGCGCGTTGTTACCATACTGATTGGATAATATCTGAGCAGCGCACTGAGCTGTGAACGTGTCGAGCAGGGTCACAGAGTCAAATTAGCCTGGTGGCTTCAGGTTTAATTATTCAGCTGCAAGTTGTCTATAATTGCTCTTCGTAGTGCACTTCCCCTCCCCCTGCAA
>NC_024328.1:15123782-15132120 GCF_000523025.1 Cynoglossus semilaevis
ACCTTAAAATGTTAATGCTCTCTTATCCTGCTTGTTTTAAATGGAGAGCATTTAGCAACTGTGTTTGGACTACCGTGGGGTGGGGGGTGAGGGGGGTACTGGCGATTTACCACAGCCCCATGCATAGGTCAGCAGGTCAAATACTATCAATGTTGTTTATTTTGATCTTCATTTTACTTTTCTTTTAATAGCTCTTATTTGTAGCTACCCTTTAGCTAACTTTCTTAAATTATTCGATCAAAATATCAACTATATTTTCTGGATGGTAACGTAGAAACACTCGAAGTCTGAGTCACATCTCTCAAACATTACTTCAAAAGTAATATAAAGTTGCACATGTCTATACGTAGATTTTTTTTTACTAGAATTCAAGGGGGCAAATTCTGGGAATCTGGAGAAACTGTTTGTTTAGCCTAATGCGGCGACAAGTTCCCAAGTCTAATTCCTCTACATCTACGTCCATCTCCTCTGCTGCTGAGCTGCTGTCAGTCGTGTAGCAATAATGTAGCATTAATTAAATATTAGCTTACATGGTATGTGCTAGTGTAGCGCTCACATCCTGCTAATACACACGTCAGATTTGGTCAGACGTAGAGACTCTTCGTGTCATACCTTTAATTATTTATTCAGATGAAGTGCTAGCACGCAGCGCAGCAGCCTCGGTTTCTTCTGTCATTTTATCCACATTCACGTATTTAGCTTGACGCTTCCATCCCAAGGTGCTCGCATAATTAAATTACATGGTTACACTGGTGCTCGAACCCATGACCCTCTGCATGTAATTTATCACCGTGTTCCCCAGAAAGTACTTGATCTTTGTTTGTTCTTCGGCACAGACTGTTATATGTGTTTTGTCTCCTGACGGTCTCTCACAGAACGGCCTTTTAGCAGCAAGAATGGTTCGTTAGCACAAACGATAGTGACTCCTCAGCTCCCCCGCTCCCCCTCCTCCCACTCCACCATCAACCTCCTGGTGGAATTCATATAATTGGAGAGAGTCAGAAGCTGGGGCAAATGGCACCAAATAAACAGTGTTAGCGTTAGTGTTAATTGCAGATTCCTCATTGTCTGTGCGCGGCAGCACGAGCGTTACAGAAACACTTAACCACCAGCTGACAGTGAGGGATTAATTGGATTCCTCCAATGAACATAATTAGACTGATAGTTGAAAGAGATGAAGCAGAGGTTTGTGAGTACAGCGGTGCAGTGGCAGTTCTAAGAATAACCCCTCTCTCTCAGCTGCTTCTGTTTCGAGCCCCCTCTGCAGCCCGGCCCCGTGTACGGCGCTAATGCTCTTATTCCTACAGTAGCTGTGAGGAAGTGGGAAAATCCCACAGTCAAAGGTTAGAAATAAATCACAGGTTTATGCTCACTAAGCTGGTTCTCTGGTCGTTGCTGGAAATCTCTCAGGCAATAACATTTTACATTTTTTGGTTAGGCAGTTTTTTCGCTGTGATTCTGAACAGGTGCCGACACAAACGTTTGTCTTTTTATGAGGGAGCAGCGAAAACGTATATGGCCTTGTTTACACGGCAAAGATATGATACTGTACAACTACGGTGGCGTCCAGATGTAGAGCGTTTACACGGATCAGGCACAGACAATATGTCTAGACAGTGCCGCAGAATACGACTCTGGTCCATTTAGTACATATGCCAGGCCTGTATGTGGCGCTGTGTCTACAAATTTCTAACATACAAACACTGGAAGAATTTGAACTGTAAGTTTGTAAAAATCATAAAAGAAGTTACAGAGCTTGTGTATAAAGCTAAGAAACTGTAAACAACCTTGAAAAAAAAACATGAGAAGATGGAGATGGGTAGCCAAGGTCAGAGGGAGAATGGTTTCTGCCGTTGTTGTTGTTGTGTGGCATTCAGCAGGGTTACTGGTGTAAAGGTGACAGGGAGGCGGGGTGACCGACCGTATCGGTTCACACACTTTTCAAACATCTGTACTCTGGGACCAGTATACGTCGAGGATGCAGTTCTCCGCCCCAACACCGCGTCTTGGTCTAAACACAAGGCCGACTCGGTATAGTCACCCCGCAAACAAGAGCTTCTGTCCAGTAGTATTTGTTTTAGAATGAGATGAAGTATTTGGACACAACCCCTGTCCCCAACCCATTGATAGCTATTAAACTCACTTATGGTCTGCGGCCCAGATGTATCTCTTAAAATTATTATTTTTTTAAATAGAGCCGAGTGTGTAGAACAGCACAGCAGATACTGACCTCGCCTGTTAAATCTTCAGAGAGCTGGAGACATCTGCGCAAATGTTGTTTCCATGGTGACCTGTCATGTTTCTGCCCAGCTCTGAACAGGAAAACAATGTTAGGTTTCTGACCTTAACCACAGACGGAAAGAGTTAACAAGCTGCTCTGACTGACAAGCAGCAGGCATCACAGGGTCGGCTGAGCAGAGCTGAGCAGAGCTGAGCCGCTGACAGCAGAGGGCTGAGGATCCTGACTCCTGCACCCGGGCTGTGAGGGACAGACTTGGCCTCCAAGCTAAAAGGGAGACAAAAGCCTCGGCTCAAAGCTGATCCTCCTCGGGGAGAGGCTGTGATGCGTGAGGGGTGGAATAAAATCAAGTGAAATGAAATCAGGAGTTGAGGTTGAGGCTGTGGTGAAGTGGAGATGACTGCTGAAGCCCTGAGGCGCCGCTCATCCCAGAGCTAGCTTTACCTTTTAGACCGTGCTTTAATTATGGCTGTCAAAGCATAAAATAACTCATCTAATTAATCGACGCCTAATCCTAGTCATTTTAACGCCCAGTTTACACGGCTGCGATACAATACGATACGACTTCAGGTGCCTCCAAATACGTAGTGTTTACAGGGATCCGGCACAAACAAATGCAGCGTTTAAACGGAGCAGAAGAATGCGACTCTGGTCCCTGTAGTACATATGCCGGGCCTGTATGTGGCGCTGTGTCAATCACGTTCTAACATCAGAACGCCTGATAAGAAGCCACAGAGAAAACACACAAACTGTGAACCAACCCTAATTAAGAAACACCAAAAGGCGGAGATGGCTAACTGTAGCACGCCAAATAGCCAAATGATCTTTTCCAGCAGGTTCAGAAGGAGCAATGTTTCCGATGTTGTTGTTATTGTGTTATTGAGGCCGTTCACATGGAGACGCAAACACCGGAGTTTTCGATTCTCTGTACCCTGTGACCGTGTACAGTAAGGATGCAGTTCCCCTCCCCAACGCTCGTCAAACGTAAGGCGCAATCGGCGCTGTAGCTCCGTGATCAAACACGGCCTGAATCCCTCCTGTTTCTTGCACTGTGGTGTTGTCAACGTTCACTCCAGTGACAAAACGTTTTCTTCATGGATTCTTTATGAACTCGCTGAGTAACTGAGGGAAGGGCAGTGAAGCTTCTGTCATCCATGATGGATGTGTGCTCCCATTGTGACTCTTTCTACGAGAAGGGAGGAATTAATCCACCCCGCCAGTGAAGGCCATCTCATCATATTGTTTTACAAGTTGTTTACTATGGCCGCTGGTTGGCTCCAGCCCACCGCCCTGTGGGGTTGCGACTGCCGAGGGTCGGCCGAGGAGTCACGGCCACAGATTAACTCTGCTATTTATGGCCCCAGCCCATCTTACTGCTGCCTCAGAGATGGGAAATATTGCTCACTTAGCAGGATTACAGGGTGCTGTAATGCCCCAATGGTCTGCTTTATGGTGGGCCATAAATGTTCCCAGGGAGAGGCAGCAAGACTCTGATTGATTAGCACTCCAGAGGAAAGTCGGTCCGTTACCAACACCAGGCCCCAGTGGAGAGCTGTGTGATGGATGCTTCCGCCAGTTCGAGAGAGACACTGAGAAGAAAGGGGGGTGTGGTGGGGTGGATGGGGTACTTTACTCTACACCACCGCAGAGACATCCCCACCCTGACACAAGATGAAGGGCCTCCATTGCTGCGGGCTCCACTGTTCGATGACCCTTCACCATCTCACTGGCAAATGAAGACGTGACCTTGCCGTGGCTGCCATTTACCAACGTCCAACCTGACACCTCGCATTTCCGAGACATCAGTCATCTCTGAAGAAATGACACATGTCGGGGGGCCGGGAGGGAGGCGAGGTAGATGTCCGATCGACCACCTCTGAAAGGATCCTGTCATACAAAGGAGCTCTGAATCCAAAGCTACTACCGTTCTGTAATCATTAATGTCTGCTCTATGATGATATTATCTTTTATTATTATTTAACCTTTTATATACCAAAGAAATTCTGAATTTTTTTTGCGAGGAGGGGGTCCTAGCCGAGATAGCAGCAATAATGGTTCACATTAAAACAACTTAAAACAGATCACTGATCTGAAAACAAAAGGAAATAAATTAAATATTTACAAAAAAATTCATTTTTTGATACATTGTATTTGAGTGGTTGAGGGATATTATCTGAACTGGGGGCTTTCAAAGTGTGTGGCGTGTCTCCACAGGGGGGTGCCAGATTACTTAATGGGAGGCCTGGAAGATGGAAAAATGGAAGGCGGGTGTTCTGTCCCCGCACCGATCGTAAATTCAGGAAATAACTTTAGACTGTAGCAATGTTTTAAAAGAAGAAAAAAACCCCCCGACTCTGACAGGTCAGTAGGGGTAGCTGCAGCTCAAACACTCAACAACTCAAAGATGAAAAAAATGTGGACTATGTTTTTAGCTCGGGATGCGTCCGTGTAGCTTCTCTTCGTGCTCACTACTGTAAACGAAGGTCGAGGTCTTAAGTCAACTTTAGTGTCTGAATATCCACCACCTCGGTTATCACAGTGTGTGTAATAAATCCTCTCCAGAGGTAATAAATACTAGAAAAATAACAGCATGAAACCTGTACATAATGTACCGACTCACCCTGCCCAAGGTGTACACGTTATTTCACTGCCGCTCTCACCTCGTCCTCCTGGCTCCCTGCTGTTCTCGAGTCTCCCTGACAACCCCGCACAGTTGGACGGCCGCCCCTTCTACAGGCATTTACAGCCCAGATATTTTCCAGATGTCTGACTCGTGGAATTAACGGCATCTGTGCTTTTGATGTGTTTGCCGTTTTGCAGGCGGCGTTAAAGCGTGTGCAAATCTGAACGACGCACATGCCGACACACGCAATTAAG
Source organism: Cynoglossus semilaevis (assembly GCF_000523025.1). Classification (NCBI taxonomy): domain Eukaryota; kingdom Metazoa; phylum Chordata; class Actinopteri; order Pleuronectiformes; family Cynoglossidae; genus Cynoglossus; species Cynoglossus semilaevis. Next base: position 15,128,899 of record NC_024328.1, read on the forward strand.
CGTGCAAACAAAAGTTCACGCGTGCGCGCTCATGGCTTTGTTGAGCAGCACAAACGAGCGTGCGCCCTTGTATCAGCTGCCGCCTCTTTTATTAGTTGCCGCGGCCGGATAAAAGGGATCATCTGAACAGCCGCAGCGCTGATGGAGCTGCAGTCGGAGGATTTATGTTCCCTGTTTCGACTGAACCAAATGTGCGACTCTGTTATTGAGAGGCTGAAAAACTCTGGGGAGTTCTGCTAGCCCTTGATGATGATGCTCAGACTTCAGGTGCTGACATGTGACTTGTGGAAAAAGCAGCGGCGCCACACCTGCAGGAGCTGCACAGAAGCACAAGGCGTTTTTATTGCACACTGCTACAAAGTCCAGGACCAGTCTGTGCACTTTTACATGGTGTTTTTTTAAAAGGCTGAACAGGTTCAATATAAGCAACAACAAAAATAGAGCGGGGGTTGCAGGGGAGGGGGGGTTCACTTTTGTGGTGCTATATATATTTATATATGTTAGGGGTGTAAAAACATATCAGTACACTGAAATATTGCACTTTTCACAATACCTTTTCGATGTTCTACATCACAGTATTCATTTTTAATACCAATTAACAACAGATAACATTAACAATTAACATGCAAATATTCATGGCATACTGCTGTAGTAGGGATTGCATATATTTAGGTATTTAAGACTTTAGGACTAAAATTAAATTCGATCTAATTTTTTTTACTAAAAATACCTGCAAATGCTGTTGTTTTTTCTTCTCTAGTGATTCCAAATGTAGATCCCTCTGTTCTGATCTTAGTAACCTGATGTTCAGATGGAACAGAGTCTCAGACTAGGATCGCACTTGGACTACAGTTACACTGGATAACACGCTTTGTTTTTAGCTCAGTGGTGTTTTAAGTTTATTTTCATCTTTTGGCTTATGCTTGATATGACTTTTATCAGCACCCAGTCGCCGACCTGGATTGGCGTATCGTCACCCTGCAAAGATATAGGTGTATCTGGCATAGAGTTAGGAGTTTGTATTTCTTTTGTTTTTAGCTCAGTTGTGTTTTAAATCTTTTAAATTTTTAAATCTTTTGGCTTATACTTGATATGACCTGGATCACGTAATCATTTCTGTGGTATACCAAATCTTGGTATACCACCTCTTTGACCAGTGCTTCTGCCACTGTAACAGCATCAGCAGCTTTTGATGGGAACAATTCTACCCATTTACAAAAGGCATCCACTTTGACTAGACAGTATTTCTGTCCTTCACTTTTATTGAGTTCAATGAAATCCATATGTGGGACCTGGAGCGGGAAATTAGGGTTTGGGAACTTTGGTCTCGTGTGTCCTTGTGAATTATGTTTAGCACATGGTAGACATGCTGCACAAAAACAAATTTGAGTAATTTTCTTTGAGTAAATCCATAGGTGGTGAATACTTTGTTTATAGTATTCACCATCCCTCCTGTTGAGACATGACAAGGCCCATGGCTCAATATTGCAGCCCATTTAAACAATGATTTTGGTAAAATTGGTTTACCTTCAGGTGATACATATATTTCATTGACTTGTTGTGCACCTTTGGTTTTTTTTGTTTTTTTTCTTCGTTTCTTTTAGCCAAATAGTTTTGTGTCAGCGGTGAGAGAGGAGAGTATATTGTCAGTCTGCCAGTTAGCAGTTAGCAGAGTAATCGCACATTTGGGCTTAAAACATTTGAATGCACACAACATGATGGGTGGCATATCAGAGTTCAAAAGAGGACACATTGTTGGCGCACGTCTCGCTGGCGCATCTGTGACCAAGACCGACCAAGTCTTTTTGATGTATCAAAAGCCACGGTATCCGGGGTGATGTCAGCAGACCACCGAGAAGGACCAACAACCTCCAACAGGAGTCACTGTGGACGCAAGAGGGCGCTGACTGAGAGGGATGTCCAGGTGCTGGCCCGAATTGTATCCAAAAAACATAAAACCACAGCTGCCCAACTCACTGCAGAATTAAATGTGCACCTCAACTCTCCTGTTTCCACCAAAACTGTCCGTCGGGAGCTCCACAGGGTCAGTATACGTGGAGGGGCTGCTACAGACCAACCTCTGGTCACTAGGAGTTTCAGTTTTATTGTCCAACCCCCGTAGATGACGTAGACTTGGATATCTCACTTCCTGCAGTGTGTCGACACGTTGTTAGCATTAGCATCTATAGATGCTGACTCACAGTGCTAGCCTGTTATGGCAGCAGCTTCTGCCTCCTCCTCATTTATTCTTTTCTTTCTCTTAAACTTTGTTTCACAAATTTCCTAGTGAGGTGATGAACAAACGAGTTCCTCGTCGTCAACCATCGATTGGTTCAAAGAGCTGTTAGCTCTAACGTTCAAGGGTTTTCTGTCCTGACAAATGTTTTTTTTTTCTGTGTTGAACTTGTCCTTCAACATAAGAACAACAAATTTTACACTCAGCCCCTTTGAGATTATTAGGTGAAGTTCTTTGTCCTGCTTCTCTCCTCCTGCTCCTCCTTCACCTGGAATGAACCTCCTGTAATTACCCTCGCTGTTGAATCACAGTCAGCTCCGGTCTGACCACATATTTTCTGGTCAGGAGTATGAGTGGAGGAGGACCAATAGGAGGAGCCAGCCCCATGTTCACTGCACCCTGGTTCTGTTTATGAGGAAGTGAAACTCAGACAGTCGTCATTGTTACTGAGAGCTGAAATGGAGGAGCAGAGAAATCAGCTGAACCCAGAAAGATTCTGCTGTTCTATCTGTCTGGATCTACTGAAGGATCCTGTGGCCATTCACTGTGGACACAGCTACTGTAAAGTCTGCATTGAAGGACACTGGAAGACAGAGGATGAGAAAAACATCTACAGCTGTCCTCAGTGTAGAGAGACCTTCAGACGGAGGCCTGACCTGAAGAAGAACATTATGCTGGCAGATCTAGTGGAGGAGCTGAAGAAGACCAGACTCCAAGCTGCTCCTGCTGATCACTGCTATGCTGGAGCTGAAGACGTGGCCTGTGATGTCTGCACTGGGAGGAAACTGAAATCTGTCAAGTCCTGTTTGGATTGTTTGGCCTCTTACTGTGAAGAACACCTCCAGCCTCATTATCAATCACCTCCATTAAAGAAACACAAGCTGGTGGAGCCCTCCAAGAACCTCCAGGAGAACATCTGCTCTGTTCATGATGAGGTGATGAAGATGTTCTGTCGCACCGATCAGCAGTGTATCTGTTATCTCTGC
>NC_024328.1:15135160-15137027 GCF_000523025.1 Cynoglossus semilaevis
ACTAAAAAGACAATATTACTCAGAAAATGTCTAAAAGTTGCGAAAAAAAACTGAAAAAAAGAAAGATGGCTAAATGTTGGACCCAAAGATAATTTTGGATGTACCAAAACTAGCTGAACTTTTCAGTGTAAAGTTCAGTGAAGGGCTGTAGTAGGTGTTATCTGATTACCATTCCCAGTCAAAGCAGTATGCAGATAAGGTAGCTATCACGACCAGTCGTTGCCATGACAGTCCTATTTCTTTGCAAATGAACCATGGGTCACCGTACTTGCTGCATGTAATCTCTCTGCTTCTTCGTGTCATAAATTCTTCAGTCTTCATCATCTGAAAGTCAAGTTGCTGTATCAACACACTCTCGGTTTCTATGTCTGTTTAATACTATTGTCTCATTGTCCTCAGCTCTGACAGATATAGTTTTGTTTTTTATTATTTGATTGTAGTTTTCTATCCTGAACCATTGCTTCTGCTTTTAATTGTTTTAGTTTTATTCCATTGTTTCTCGCGAAAGCTTAGCCAATATTTTAACCCACACTCAGTCCAAGCTTCTCTTAATTTTTTTTCTTTCTTTTGCCTCACTTTTTATGGCAAGCACAAGCTCTTTGCAGACTTCCTGTTTTAATTTTCCTTTAAAACCATACTGTTCCTGCCAATTGTTTAAATGTTTACATTTGAAAACATTTGAATTTGACTGAATCTAAATTGTACCTAGATGTAAACTTAACATCCCCTTTAAACTCCGGAGTATCTGTCTTTTTGTTACATAAGTTCCCCATTTTGATTTCTTATTTTATTTAATTTAAATTTTGACTTTTGGTTATTTTACGCTGCGCAAAAAAACTCAAAAAAAAAAAAACTTCAACTGAACAGCAGTCGTACGTTTACACCACTAGGTTTCAGACTACCCACTGATTGGATCACAATTCCTCCTCATTCACATACATTTACATTCACTCTTTTTTAGGCCTTTGGTACTCTAGGGACTGCTGCCCAGGGACTCCAACCGTCTTAGTTCTAGGGACTGCTGCCCAGGGATTTTTAACCCACTTAGTTCTAGGGTTTACCGGCCCGTGACTACAACCCACTTAGTTCTAGGTTTTAATGCCCAGGGACGTTCAACCCACTTAGTTCTAGGGTTTACTGCCCAGGGATTTTTCAGCCCGCTTAGTCCTAGGTTTTACTGCCCAGGGATTTTTAACCCATTTAGTTCCAGGGTTTACTGCCCAGGGATGGTTAACCCATTTGCAGTATATTTGTGTATTTAGGAAAAGTAGAGCAGTGGACCTCAGTGGATGGACACGTCCACTGTTCCACGGTGTGGGCCTTATTTTGGGTAGCGGTGGCTTAGTGGTTAAGGAGGTGGACTTGGGTATGGAAGGTTTCAGGTTCAAGTCCACCAACTACGACAGAGATTGATTCATTGTGTCAGCGCTCAGGTCAGAGTTTAGTCAAAATTCCAGTCTTAGTTTGAAAAATAACATTTAATAAAATGTACGACACGTCGACTCTCTTGAACCATCGCCTAAAGTCACGTTATATAAATCACAGTGTTTGTGAACATTTTGAGCTCACGCTAACCTTTAAATGATAACTGTCATAAGGAAGTTAAATACAATTGAATGTGTGTCAGCAACATGACAAAAATGATAAAAACAGGTGTAGTAAAATCATTGGAGCATAAATCCTCGTAAACTCATAAACCAAAGTACAGAGTCCACCTCGATTATTCTACACTCAGCCCCTCCCTGTGAGATTATTAGGTGAAGTTCTTTGTCCTGCTCTGAGGTGAATCAGTCTGTCAGTTGACTTGAGAGAGTAACATGGAGGAGCAGAGAAATCAGCTGAACCCAGAAAGATTCTGCTGTTCTAT
>NC_024328.1:15138382-15142232 GCF_000523025.1 Cynoglossus semilaevis
TCCTCCTCCAGAGTAGGAGTGTACCTGGACCACAGAGCAGGTCTTCTGTCCTTCTACAGAGTCTCTGACACCATGACTCTCCTCCACAGAGTCAAGACCACATTCACTCAGCCTCTCTATGCTGGAGTTAGTCTGGATTATTATTTTCCTGGAGCCACAGCAGAGTTCTGTAAACTCAGATAGACTTGAGTTGTTTTTTTTTACTTTAAATCTTTGAACTTTCTCAGTGCTGTTGTCAGCTGTCAATCAAAACAAAGATGGTGGGCAGGCTATTTGAGGTGTGCTCATTTCCTGTAGTCTTGATGTGTTGACTTTGTGGAGGTGGAGCTGCAGTGGTGGAGGATCTGGCTGCTCCTGGACGTTTGTTTCTTCACCTGAACTGAAATCAAATCAAAGATAAATTTCCTCTGTTTTGTTCAAGATAAAGGTTTGATTTAAAGCCACAGTAGAACACAGTAAATACCTTTGTACGGTGTGTGATGATTGGTTATAAATCATCATGTAGTTGATAATCAGTGGTTATAAACTTGACTGCGTCACAGGTTTTTCCAGTTGAAAACACTAGTCTGTCTTTGTTTTTTTGTTTAAAGTCAATAGTTCATCAGTTGTTTATTTTTTTTCTCCCCAATTCCCAGTCCAATATTCCTGGTGTTGGTTCATTTTCTTTTTCTTTTCTTTCTTCTGTAGTGATTCCAGTGTCAGTAACTGATGTTCAGATGGAACAGAGTCTGAGACTAGGATGAATGTGTCTATTTAAAATGATATGTAAAACTAAAGGTTTGATTCTTGATGTTAATATTTTTTTGTTTGACAGTGGATGCAGGGAAAAATTAAACGGATTAAACTCACGTCTGGCCCAAGTGGAATTAAATTTCCTTTACTGAAGAACACTTGGACGTTTCACTTGATTTCATTTGCTTTTTTATTTTAATCACATGGTAATTTTTTTTTTTTTTTTTGCCCCAAAACGTCGTCTTCAGTGTTTTAATTGCGCCGCGGTGCGTGATTATAAGAGGGAGGTGTGTGTTGGGCTGACTTGTTAAAAGTGCCTTTTCACAGTGAATAGCATCTTCTGCGGCTCGATAATTATTTAGGATTACATTAGAGGAAAATTAAACGTCGCTGAAATTCTGTGCGAGGGTGACAGAGTTCTCGAGTTCAGTCGCAGGAGAGAGTGTGAAAATTGACTCTGAAAATGTAATTTATCCACTACTAATAAGAAACGATTTAGGTGTTAAAAGAAGAAAAAAACCAAAAAACTTTTGAGCATTTCAGTATCTGTACAAAGGTCACTGATGAAACAAAGAACATTTTTGACTCTTTTCACCAACACCATCATAAACTAGTTGTATATTTATCTAAATCGAACTTTTTCATCAAAAAAAAAACCTGGTTCCTGTTGAACAACATTACGGACTCATGCGCAGAGTGAAGCACAGCAGATTAGCAGTGTGCTAGTACGATTTAGGGTTTTAGCTTTGATTCATTTACAGTAGTCCCTCGCTATTTCGTGGTTCACCTTTCGCAGATTCGCGGGTTTTTGAAAACTCTCTATATATAAAATATACTGTGTCCCGGATTTGGATCTGCGAGAGATGTCATAGGAATGGGACGATGATACGGTCCGATCGATCGATCCAATTTTGCAACTAAATCGGCGACGTCGTTACTGCCTACGAGCTAGTCTTCAACTAGGAAAAAGATGCAGCAGAAGCAACTGCCGATCACGATGTTTTTGCAGCCTCGCAAAAAAAGAGCCGGTTCCTGCTACTACTACTACGATATACCTTCGGAAACCGTGGAAGAGGTGCCCCAAGAAATAGCACCACCCTTTGGAGAGACGTAAAATCAATCATCGGCCTCGCGGTAAAAGTCATCATCGCCTTCCTCGTCATCATTTTACTGCGCATAAATACGGTGTCACTACTTAAAAAGTAGAATTTACATTTACATCAGTTCTCTGCGTAAATTCAGTTCTCACGACAGGGCTTGGAACCAGGGACCGCTGTACTGTTTTACTCCGTACATGACAAATGAAGTACTTTGAGTTGATAACTGTGAACCTAAGGTATCCGCCGCTGCAGCTTTAGCGAACTAATGAGTGGAAAAGCAAGAAAAAAAAGCAGTGTGCAGTCGGACGTTTTATTCCGCCAGCTGTCTGGACTGCTGCCCACACACACACACACACACACACACTCTTATCGGCTCGTGTGCGTTTTTTATGTTCTTATCTAACCCTTATCGCTGTTCGTTCAAACAGTAAAAGGCCGACAGAGCCGACCAGAAAATAATTTTTTTCCGCATGAAACCGTCAGACAGACTGTGATGGACGTTTCCTGGACGTAGTCAGTTTGGTCTCAGAGGTGAGCGGATCACAAGGTCAGGCACATTTGATGTCAAGTTGTTGACAGCTACACACCAAGGCTGAAAGTTCCGTCAGAGTTTTTAAAGTACAAAGTAAAGTATAAAGTTTCCACGGCCGACCTGTAGAGAAAAGAAAATCATTTGTCACCATTTAGTTTTCCCGCCATTTAAATTACTTTTAATTGCAATGAATGATCTTTGCCGAGAAGTAGCTGTTAGACCAGGGGTGGCCGAAACTTTTTTTTCAAAATGTGACTAGCGATTCGGTTCGGTATATTCGTTGGACGTAGAATGCTGGGTGAAAGATTATAAATAAAAAGTACAAGAACAAAACCTAAACTTTCAAAGATAGGATCGACAGAAATTGCCTTCGTACCGATGTTTGACGGCCGTATCGAAAGTTTGCCCAGGTCTGTGTGTGTAGACCCTTGTTTGTTTTTCTGTTGTAAGTTGGTGTTGGTAGCTGTAAAAAAAACTCAGTCTGAGGAGGGTGGGAGGGGAGAGTGGGGGGTGGGGGGTGTTTCTCTGCTGCAGGGCCTTCAGCTTATCAGTGCAGGGCAGATGTGGGCCCCAAGGCCCTGGATGACAGGTATGGGGAGACTGTTCCATATTTGGGAGCAGGTGTAACAACAACCCCCCTCACCTGACCCCCCCCCCTTCTCCTTTGATGAAGACCACAGGGAGTGTTCCTCTCCCACGTTCATCTGTCCCACACCGGGCTCTGTGGGACAGGTTCCTGAGGGACAGTGAGACTCCTGCTGGTGAAGAACAGGCTCTGCCCAACCATCACAAAAAAAGGGTAGTGGGTTTTACAACATCAGGGTCGTGGACCGGTACGGACTGGTCGGTCATTTGTAACTAGGAGAAGAATTGTGAACTATTTGTTTGCATGTCGTCAATAATCAGTGTGAAAAGACCTTTTGTTTTGAAAAAAATGCCCACATTTTCTTGCAACGGCAAACACCTGCGGTCTTGTCAAAATCAAGGTCTTTGTAGAGCTTAGGCAGAGTTTGACCTTGACGACCTTTAGATGTGTTTTATCTGTAGTTTTCCCCAGCAGTCATGTCCAATCAAATAGGTGGCGCTCACCAAATGTTTTGCCCGCCGTAGTCGTAAACAAACGCCGCTCCCGAAGTGCAGACTCTCCGTCTGTCCTTCGCGTGGGTGTCTGGAACGAAGAGATTTCTTGGGAACATATTTGCGAGCGCTGTACAAATGTGAGGGTGTTCTGAGTGCACTTAGAGGGGAGTCATTTGGGGGAGGAGGTATTTCAGGTCTGCTGTAATATGTGGTCATTTATTATTAGCCGCGCTCGATGAATAATGTATGATTAAAAGGAGTAATGGATACAGTGGGACTCGTCAGAATAAAAGCACAAATCCATTTGCTCTCCCTGTAGTAAATCTACAAGCTTGTCCTTGGGCTAATTTCCAACCGGGGACTCAGCGGCAGAGTGGGAGCATGTCCTCGTAACAGTTTTGGGGGA
>NC_024328.1:15142918-15151501 GCF_000523025.1 Cynoglossus semilaevis
ACAGCTGTCATGTGATAACCTGACTTCCCCCCACCCACCACCACTACCACCATCACCGCTCCCCTCAAAGGCTTCAGTCCGTGCCGTGCTGACAGACGGTAGACCGAGGGCGAGGAGGGAAGGGACGGACCGCCATTCCTGTCGATGCCTTGACAAGTCCGGGGCAATCACATCCAGGGTTAGATTAATATAAATGAGCAGGGCCACGTTAGCATTACTCAACTTGGGGGGTGGGGCGGGGGAGGGGGGCAGTAAGAGGCTGTAGGGCCCTCTGAAGATAATTAAAGAGCACAGAGCTCCGGCCTCCAGAGAGGAAACGCAGACATGTTCAATAACCAGACTGTTAGAGTTAATTTCCAGTACATTATTCATGCAAAACACAAACCCCGGTGTGCCCCCCTCCCCCCTCCCACCTATCCCTCTCTCACACACACACACACCCAGGCGCGCAGCTGAGTGAAAGTCGGCCGCAAGTTTGTGGTAAAAACAAACAGGTATTTGTCGCGTCCGTGCATGTGAGCGGCTAACACTCCTCGACATAACCTTTTCTAGACACACCAGTGATGCATTGTGGGTTGCATGTTGCTTTTTTAAGCTGTCACCTGGTTGAAGCCCCCCTACCATAAGCGAACAGCCCCTGTAGCCCAGCTAGTGACCTCAACGTTTTCTTTAAAAAATTCCTGCTCATCTTCTTGTCTTATTCTCCTAATAATTGAAAAAGAATGAGGCCACAAGGGGGCGAAAGGGGGGCGGGGGGTAGATAGGCACACCTGCCTACAAGTTTTGCACGCTAATTTGTTTAAGAGGTAGCCCCAAAGCAATTAGGATAAAACTAGGTTCGGGATTAATGCTTGCGTGTCGTCGTTAAAACTTTGCGACTGTTAGCACCTGATGATGCTAACAGTTGGAAGCTTTAACCTAGCATTAACAAATCAAACTCTGAAGGTGGAATCTGTGCTGCTGCTGCAGACTGCACAGACTGAGACCCAGAGGACAGTCATTATGAGCCTACAACCATGTCATGCCTTATTCCCACTCCGAAACACAGTGGAGAGCGTTAAGCCCCGCCCCTACGCTGACTAACCTGCGCTCCAACGTTAATGAGTAAGAAAAACCCCTTCCCAGGTGGGAAATCAGTCCCCGTCTTAATTACAGATGCTCGGGGGGGTGTGGAGGGAGGCGGGGGGAGGGGGTGTCAGTCTTTGTCAGTGACGATAAATACAAGACCAGATCAATCGAACTCCTCTCGTTGGGAAATGGTCCTTCCTCGCCGCCTCGTTGACCCTGCTGCCAGTTTAGATGTTGGGCCGTGATCGATGCACTTGTGTCTTCAGGAACCCGTCGACATCGCTGATAAAAAAAAAAAAAAGAACTAATCAACGACGGCTCCTGGCGCGTGGGAGGAGAGCGGGTGAGGCTGAAGGCGGGAGGTGGGAGTCAAACCTGATTACGTCGACATGCCAGGTTTCCTCCACCTCTCGTTCTACGTGGAGATTGCACAGCTGCGCCCTCCCTCCCTCCCCTCCTCCTTACACGCCTTTCTCCCACACTCTGTCACCGTTGACCTCGGTGCCCTGCTAATGGCCCTTGGCCAATCAGCGTGCGTGCCCCGGTGGTGGCAGGGTAATTAAAAAGAAATCGTATCTACTTGGCGTGTGAGCTGGTGGGCCACGGGAGGGTGGGGGGGTAGACAAACACTCTCTTTTCCTCCCTCTCTCTCTCCCAGCCAGGTGGTGGCATGCAGGTCCTGTCAGATTAGCTGATGACCCTTTTAATTCTAGCCTAGCCAGGGGCCATAATTGATATTTACCAGGAAAGGTTAATTGTAGCAGTGATCTGCTCCAAATCGCAGCGGAGATCAGGAGACCGGTGGGGCCGGCCACCGGGGGAGCCGCCACACGCAAGCTGCTAGTCAAATGGATTACACCCTGCAGCCATCGCCACCGTGATTGGCCGGTGCCGCCGCTGCCGCCGCAGCAGCAGCTCGGAGTCCTCCTTGATGAGCTGCCCAAAACCTCCCATCTGGCTGGGAATTAGTCTGCAGACCAACTGTGGGTCTTGATGCCCTGCAATAAAACCAGCATCCGTGCATTTTAGGCTGGTGAAAAGTTCACATCAGGTTAGAAGTAGTGGAATTCTCCAGGTTCCCATGGAAAATACAGGAGACATTTTTTTTTACTGTTTATGATAATGGTCGTGTGGTCATTGGTGTGGAACCCCAGGGTTCACCTTCTGGGTTAGATTGAATCCCGGTCAGGGTGGTTGGTACCTTCCAGTGGACTCACCACCTGCAGGAAGGTTCAGGGGGGTTGGTACGGGGCAGTGTGGTTTGGGTGGTGACTGCTGCCCCTAACGGATAAGCAGATGAAAATGGATGGATGGATGGATGGATGGTAGTTTGTTCATCCTCCTACATCGCAGGACTGTTTGTTGTCTGTTTCACCTGATTTTTTTTTTCCCCAACTTCTCATCTAAACTCCTGATTCTTCGCTGAAATTGAACTCTTTCTTGGAACTTTGTGGGAGTTTTAAAGGGAGAACACACAGTGTTTTTTTGGGTTATAGTCCAAGTGTGATCCTAGTCTCAGACTCTGTTCCATCTGAACATCGGATTACGAACATCAGAACAGAGGGATCTACATTTGGAATCACTAGAGAAGAAAGAAAAGAAAAAGAAAATGAACCAACACCAGGAATATTGGACTGGGAATTGGTGAGAAAAAAATCAATAACTGATCAATGAGGAGATTGATATGGGATCGTGACCCAAAAAAACCCAAAAACGCCCTATTTCAAAGTAACATTCTATGCATTTTACTTTTTTGTGAGGAGTTGCTGTGGCAGTAGATCTGTATCTGAGGCCTCCTCGTGTCCTCCACAGATCAAACCTCTGGCTCAAAGACTGACCCAGGTCATCAAGGAAGAGACGGACCAGGACCAGGGTCACCCAGACGGGAGCGACTGCAGGGATCGGTTCAGTGAGGTAGGGATCAGACCACAAACTCTCACCACCAGTGGGTGACATCATCACGGGGGGTGGGGTGGGGTAGGTCAGAGGGCAGCTAATGCTACCGCCAGTGTCTCATCCAGCATTTCACATGTGGACTTGGACGTTCTCTAGTCTGGACCGGGGTCTTGGTTCAGCTGTTAGAACGTACCTGCAGATCCACGACAACGGATGAAAATTTTAAAATATAAAGACCAGAGAGAGAAGAAGAATTAAATCAAGTCAGTGAGTGGAGGAGGAGGGAAAAAAAAGAGAGAAGGTTTTAATGAACTTGTTAAGAACATTGTTTTAATCTTTGGAGAATGAAGCCTGACGGGCAAATAGGAAAAAGGTAAAGGAAAAAAAAAATTACCCAGACAGATTATTTTTAACTTGATCCTCCTCTTTCTAAGCCTCTCTGCCCTGTTTCTGCCAACCAAGATCCCCCCCCCCCCCCCCCCCTGGTGAAAAAAAAAACGATGTCTATTAATGAAAAATTCAGGGGGAAAAATCCAGGCAGAGCTGTCAGATAAAAGAGCAGCGCTGGGTGTCGGCGCTGACAAGGACGTACGACGAGCACCGGGGGAGGATGGAGGTGGTGAAGGTGCTTGATGAAGTGATGAAGTGATGGTGGAGGTGGGGGACCGGGCAGGGAGAAGAGAAAAAAGAGGGAGAGAAAATTCTGTTGAAAAGACTGTAAAAAAAAAAAAAAAAGCGTTAGAAGCGACACGTCTGTGTGATCGGACGCCAAATAAACGTTGAGCGGAACAGAACCTTCTGATCAGCCATAGCTGCTGTCTCTCTCTCTCTCTCTCTCTTTCCGTTCTGGACCAGAACATTTTCACAAATTGATTAAAAAAAAACCACTTGCCCAATAGAATGTACCTCGTTAGCAGTGTGTGCGAGACCCATGCTCGTACGCGACCTTTTATTTTGAAAGTCAGTCTTAGCCAAGGCTGGACTAGGCTAGACTAGGCTAGGCAGAACATTTTCACAAATTGATAAAAAAAAAAAAAACACTTGGCCAATAGAATGTACCTCGTTAGCAGTGTGTGCGCAACCCATGCTAGTACGCGGCCTTTTATTTTGAAAGTCAGTCCTAGCCAAGGCTAGGCTAGGGAGAAAATTTTCACAAATTGATAAAAAAAAACATTTGGCCAATATAATGAACCTCATTAGCAGCGTGTGCGCGACCCATGCTAGTACGCGGCCTTTTATTTTGAAAGTCAGTCCTAGCCAAGGCTAGGCTAGGCAGAACATTTTCACAAATTGCTAAAAAAAAACATTTGGCCAATTGAATGTACCTCATTACCAGTGTGTGCGCTACTCATGCTAGTACGCTGCCTTTTATTTTGAAAGTCAGTCTTAGCCAAGCCTAGGCTAGGCTAGGCTAGACAGAACATTTTCACAAATTGATAAAAAAAAAAACACTTGCCCAATAGAATGTACCTTGTTAGCAGTGTGTGCGCGACCCATGCTAGCATGCGGCCTTTTATTTTAAAAGTCAGTTTTAGCCAAGGCTAGGCTAACCCCCTGCTTTCTCTGTCAGTCTGTCTTTTTCTCTGCTCATCGCCAATCGGTCTGAATCTTGTCAGTGTCATTACTGCCACCTAGCGGCCACTTTTATCCACCCCGCGAGCTTTTTCGTTACGCAGAGGGATCAACATCGGAGGAAAAAGAGGAAATATCGCAATATTTCAGTGAATCGATTTTTTTAAATTTTTTTGTATACACCTGCCTCAGTGCCTGTGATTCTTAAATCCCTCTGATGTCGTGAGCGCGGCAGAAATCCTCGGAGGGTCAGCGTTAATGGCTTTTAAAGAGAGTGTTGAGCCGAGGGCCGACCCCGTGGCTCATGAACCGCCGCTGCTTTAATAGATCCTTCCTTCAGATGTTTTTCTGCCTCCACCAGCGCAGGAATCCAGTGTATTTTTTTTTCCCTCATTAGCATTTTAATAAGACTTTTTTTTTTTTTTTTGAGCTCAGAACCTGTTAAGTCTCACAAACAAACACTGTGGTTTGTTGATATCACGTATGTTTTAGCCTCCCCCTCCTCCACCCTGGGAATAGACTTCTGATTCCCACAGAGCAGTATTTCCAGTTCTCGGTACGACTCCTCGCCGATTCACTCCACAGACAGTGATGAGGCCGGAGACCTGCTGTGGGTGGAGGAGGACGGGGGGAGAGGACGGGGGGAGAGGAGGTCATCAGGAGGGTGTGAAATGAGAGGAGGTGTTTGGATTGAAGGTTAAATTGGTTGAGTAGAAAAGTCTCCTGAGGAGAGAGAGAGAGAGAGAGAGAGAGAGGACAGAGATTGGACGTCTGGACAGAGATTGGACGTCTGGACACAGGTTGGACGTCTGGACAGAGATTGGACGTCGGGACAGAGATTGGACGTCGGGACAGAGATTGGACATCAGGACAGAGATTGGACGTCAGGACAGAGATTGAACGTCTGGACAGAGATTGAACGTCTGGACCGAGATTGGACATCTGGACAGAGATTGGACGTCCTCACAGTCGGCTTCACCGTAGTTTTTATTTATTTTGAATTTTATTGGTCCGTTTGTTCATTGATTTACATATTCATCCATTTGTCCTTCTCGGGTTGGCAGGGGCGGGGTCATGTGTAACAAAAAACATTTGCCATTCTCTGAAACTGACTCTCTATGTTCACTTTAGTAAAAAACTAGGGAAAAAAAAGGAGAGTAAATGAAGACACCTGCCTAAAACTCTTGCTTTCATGACTCTTTTTTTTTAATCCGTTATTGACCTTTGACCTTTGACCAGCGAGGTGGAGGTGCTTCCATCGTGTCTGTGTCAGAGAGTGAGGCCTTGGTAAAGGTTGTCCTCTCCACCCCTCTCCCCCCTCTCCATCCGCCACTGCTCAGTCAGTGACACTTTAATGCGTCATAGATTCACTGCGGCGCAGCAGTCGCGGGCCAGCGCCGCATATTCAATTATGTTTAATAGTTTAATGGAGAAATCATCAAGGATTAGGATCGTTAACTCTGGACGACCGGAGTGATTACAGCGCCCCCACTCTGGCACGGTAAGCTTCATGCACCTGCGGTTGCTCAGCTCCACTCCACCGTCCACCACCGCAGGTTGGTGTCAGGACGATGCATTGGTGATAAACGATAACATTGTCAATGTTATTTTGAGACCGCAATTATTGTTATTAATTACCTAATTAAAAATGTAATGAATCAAAAAAAGATGAATTAATGTTTCGCCAACTTTACATCTGATTAAAGAAAAAATTCATTTTATGCTCACGGTGCCAGCACTGTTGAGTCTGAAGGCCTTATGGCAGATTTCTGGCACCCCGGCAACAGATGACGGCTGAAATATGATTGGATAAATTTTTTTATAAATTATAATATTTTAGGTGGTGCTTTGGCCCAGAGGCAATGTCTCTGTCATTGGTGTGGAACCCCAGGGTTCACCTCCTGGGCAAGTTCGAATCCCGGTTAGGGCGGTTGGTACCTTCCAGTGGACTCACCACCCGCAGGAAGGTTTGGTACGGTGCAATGTGATTTGGGTGGCGACTGCTGCCCCCGCGACCCGGTAACGGATAAGCGGATGAAAATGGATGGATGGATGGATGGATATAATATTTTATAAATATTTATGATACATTTTTTGAAAAATAAAGTCACGGATTCTGGTACCGTTTGGACCAGCAGGGAAGGTCGTACCGACCTTGACGGACTGATCCGTCACCGGTTTGTTCGACCTGTCGAGAGTCACACGACGGTTGAAGTTACAGCTAAGAAACAACACGACCATAAATGGTCAGAGCAATCGAATCACTGATTGGATGATAACAGTTGTCAGTTTGAGTCTGGAGGAGATGAAGCCGCTGGTTGACCGACGCCAATCTGACACGTTGGTCCAGTACCGGCACCTGCCTCTGGGTTCCTGTCGCATTTTTACGTTCTCCATACGTGTTAGCGCCCGGGGTTTCACCGTGTGGCAGTTGCGCAGGAGTGCAGGGTCAGACAGCTGGGGGGGAGGGGATTAGTTCAGGAAACCAAAAGCCCAGTAGGAGATGACTTGAGTCAGGGGTGTGGGGGGTAGGGGGCGCTGACATTGTTTTGGCCCTGCAACGGGGTTCAGCCAGTCGGGGGGGGGTGCCTCTCTTAGAGGGCTGCCCAGACCCAGACCAGAAAAACCAATTTGTTTATCCCTGTGTGCAGTCCAGCCTCAGATCCAGCCGTTGGCGCTCTCCGCACGCGGGGAACCTGAATTGTTGCCGCTGGCAACACATAAAAATTGCTGTAAACCACAGCAGGGCCCAGAACACATCAATCAGAGAGTCAGCAGATAAAGGCCGCGGTGCTTCAGGGCCCTGGACGAACGGATGCTGTGACTGTGGCTGATGTTAACGACCGACTATCGTTTGGAGTGAACTCCGCGAAACTACGGCCCCGGCGTCTCAGGGTTTGTTCTAATCGAGACGTGGAAGAGGCGCACCAACCAGAGGCGTGAACCCTGGGAGAACGACAGTGTTTCGGGGGGGGGAGGATATATTTAAGGCACTTACACATTCTGTACTACTATATATGTATATATATGCATATGTGTCTGTGTGTGTATAAATACATATACATGCACATATATAATATACATATTAATATATACTATAATATATATAATAATACATAT
Source organism: Cynoglossus semilaevis (assembly GCF_000523025.1). NCBI lineage: Eukaryota > Metazoa > Chordata > Actinopteri > Pleuronectiformes > Cynoglossidae > Cynoglossus > Cynoglossus semilaevis. The sequence continues at coordinate 15,150,575 of NC_024328.1, forward strand.
ACACATATGTCAATATATGCATACATATATGTCATTATATATTTATGTACATACATATATATGTACAGTAGAATGCCAGCTTTTATTCAGTTGCGGCTCTTAGGTTACATAACAAATATAATTTTGGAGTATATTTAAGTGCCTTACTTATTAGTTTATACAAAATGTATTTTTTTCAATTATATCTGAACTATAACCACAGATTTACTAGAGGAGGCTCACAGAGTCCCATTCTGTACTATACATTTATATATATGTATATGTAATATACATATTAATATATACTGTAATATATAATAATATATATACATATATGTGAATATATGTATATGTCTATTTATATATAAATATATATAACTGTATATATATGTCTATATATAAATACATATAACTATACATATATGTCAGCATATATAAATATATATAACTATACATATATGTCAATATATATTTATATAAATATATATAAATAGACATATATGTCATTATATATTTATGTACATACATATATATGTACAGTAGAATGCCAGCTTTTATTCAGTTGCGGCTCTTAGGTTACATAACAAATATAATTTTGGAGTATATTTAAGTGCCTTACTTATTAGTTTATACAAAATGTATTTTTTCAAATATAGCTGGACTATAACTACAGATGTACTAGAGGAGGCTCACAGAGTCCCATGTGACCCACTCCAGTCCAGTCCCACCTCCCTAAAGTAAACACGTGTCTCCTGGTCGGGGTCATTATAAATAAAACAATATTGATATATATATATATTTTTTTATCTTTCGTTTTTTTCCCTTTAAATTCACCCCATGTTTTTTTCCCCCCACATGGTGTCTAACGTTGTCAGCCGTTCTGGACTGGGTCCAAATGAAACACCGGTTCTCTTGGGTCCAACATGAGTGTTACCACCCCACCCCCCC
>NC_024328.1:15151512-15152618 GCF_000523025.1 Cynoglossus semilaevis
CCCCCTCAGTCCCCCCCCACCCTTTGGTCCCTGCCTTGATTACCATTACTCATAGTTTGTCCTGAATGCCCCGTCCCCTAACTCACATTTGACCAAATTTAAACAAATAGCTCTCTAATGGACCAATCAAATCACACTCTGAGGATTGGTTCACAGCAGCCCCTCTCTCTCTCGCTCTCTGTATGCGTTGACGCTCACCCTCGCCGTAGACAAATAAAGCGGTAATTCCATTTTATCATACGTTACATATACCACAATCAAGCAGCAATTACACGCTCCTTCCATTTGAGAGCGCTTCCGCGTTTTAATGAGGGCTGTAATGAACGCTCAGGGTGTTTGGCAAGTCTCCGAGTTGTTGCCGGGGCTTTTATGGCTACATGTTATAACCTGCAATTTGCATCAGCAAATTACAATGCTCCATATCGTTAAACTGTACCAGGACCCGATCGTAAATTAGAGCTCCAATTAAAACGGCTTCCCGGGAACAGGGAGTGGATAAAACAACTGGTGGATGTTGGGGGTCGGAGGGTGTAGGAAAATATTGATACATCGAAGTATCACAAGATTTCATTTTGTGATACCAAAGCCATATTTTATATATATAAAAAAACTCAATATATCGTCGAGCCGTTAGTATCGCAATATATCACAATATATCGTACAGGTGCCCCTGTATCGCGACCCGTCCACTCAGAGATACAGATGTTCCTCCGTCCGACCGTCAGATTTCAACGGTCGACGGTTTCATCACTGATGATACATGTAGTTTTTTTTTTCCTCAAATTCGCCGAACTAAACTAAAGCTCCCCCTGTTGGTGGTCTCAGTAGACACACCCACAATCCTTTTGACCTCCATTTTAACGGAATGTGACATTTTTAAGTCTTTTGCTATTGTTATATATTATTAAAGACAGAAAACAGTTCCGAGCTGTGAGTGTGCTGCTGCGGGACTGATGGGTTCTGGTTTCAACGTCTTGTTGTTTGTAATCTGTTGATTACATTTGTGAACCAGACCCGGCTGTATATGATTGGCCAACGTTTGACAGGAACTTTTTGGCTTATGCTGACAACTGTTTTATGTGTTAATGTTTCTGTGAGGAGGGGGT
>NC_024328.1:15153367-15154088 GCF_000523025.1 Cynoglossus semilaevis
AGCATTAAGTGGCTGTTCTTGAATAATCGACACTTACTGCAAGAGGAGGAAGAAATGAAATTAACTTGCAAAGCAATTTGGCGCAGTGATTACGGCGGCTCCACGGAGGCAGCGGCTGATGATTTAGGAATGCTAACATTTAAGCGCATCAGATCTCATTACTCTTCAAGGTTAAATCCAGACGTGTCAGTGGAGGAAGGGGGGGTGGAGGTGGTGAGGGTGGGGGTTTATTGGAAATATCACTTCCTTGTCTGCCTTCATCTCTTTGTTGGGCTGACGCCTCTCGCCGTGAGGTGGTCCACGACAGGCAGGACTGGAGTCTGTCAGACCGGGGTCACACCTCTGTGCTGATCTACGTGGGCTCCTCCGTCAGCAACGTTTGTTCAGACCAGTTTGGGTCGGTGTGGAGGTTTGAAGACCACGGAAAAACCTGCAGGGTTTCTTGGATCTGGTGAAGTTCTCCAGTCCGGGGGGAGGGAGGGTGGCGGGGGGCCTGTGGGGGCTCTGTGTCCATCAGAACGTTATCTTCTAATTTTCAGATGCTTATGGTCGAAAGATCAGTGTGGCAGGAAGTGTGAGGTTCTGGAGGAGGTCCAATATCAGGTTCATGGTCTGGACCATGGACCAGTTGGATGGATGGTTGGTTGGATGGTTGGATGATGGATGATTTGATGGTTGGATGGATGGTTGGTTGGATGATGGATTGATGGTGGATGGATGA
>NC_024328.1:15154184-15154468 GCF_000523025.1 Cynoglossus semilaevis
GTTGGTTGGATGAATGGTTGGATAATGGTTGGTTGGATGATGGATGGTTGGTTGGATGGATGGTTGGTTTGATGATGGATGAATGGTTGGATGGATGAATGGTTGGATGGATGAATGGTTTGTTGGATGAATGGATGGTTGGATAAATGGTTGGATGTTGGTTGGATGGATGGATGGTTGGATGATGGATGGTTGGTTTTCAGAACGTTGTCAGAATTAAAAACACGGTTTCATTCATAGACATTCCATTTCTCCTCCCTTTCCTTCATGCCCCAGCTATTACA
>NC_024328.1:15154774-15160856 GCF_000523025.1 Cynoglossus semilaevis
CCTGACTTAGTCTCGTACGAATTACAAATCACATTGAATTAAAATTGTCCACTCACCCAAAACAGGAACCTGAAAAATTCAAACATCTGATCTCACCCCCCCCCCCCCGCCACACCCACTGTCCTCCCGCGCTCTCTAGGTGCATGCTAACGAAATAATTTGATGCAACATTTTTATAATGTATCCTAGACTGTCCCTTTGAGATCTTTGTAATTAATTTGTAATTAAAACTGTTTTTAAATAAGACTTCAAATGACTTTTCAAATGTAATTGTTGATTTTATTTGTGTCACATCAAAAGCAGAAAGTCCAGCTCCCTTATTTTAAATAAAGCACAGCAAATATCATCTGTTAAAAAAAATTAATAACAATAAAAAAACTTTTGTAGCCTCTTAAACCAGTAAGAAACTTATCTGGATACAAAAGACTGCAGGACCAGCAACAGTCATGGCAACGTGCTTGTGAACATTCAGGTCAGTGCTGCAGTACGCCTGGCCATCGGTTTAATACATATGTATCAAACTCCACTGTGACCCACTGCGGCCTGGACTGGTACTGGTCCGCGAACCAGGGGTTGGTGACCCCTGATCTAGACAGTCTTTCATTTTTAACTGGCCCTTCAAGAGGAACTGTACAGCTGATGTGGCCCCCTGGTGGAAATGAGTTTGACACCCCCCCCCCTGGTTTAATAGACCCCCCGGGTCTGAGGGACACTACAGGCGCGACTACAGCTCCGACTGTTGTTGTTGTTGCAGAGTGGTGAGTCAGTCAGAGTCAAAGACAGGAAGTGGGCGTGTTCTCAGTGTAGGCTCTGCGTGTTTGTCAAAGTTTTCTCACCTTTTTTTTTTCAGAAAAACCACCGTCACAGATGGTGACGATGAGACAAACTGATACCGCGGTTCCCACACACGCCCCCGGGGAAGTTTAACAGCCTACGGCGGTTAGTGACGCCGGGCCCTGATACGATCTCACCTGATCAGGACAAAAGGGCAGTGAAGGTGTCGGGAGTTTCACTTCACACCTCTGTGGTTGGCACCCAGGTGAACTGGGCTCTTCCACTCCGCACTCGCAAAACTTGACACACACACACAAAAAAAAGTTCTCGATCCTTTTATGATCTTTATGACCTTTTTTGTGTCAGAGACGACGGTTTCTGCACTGCCGTCTCTGACGTTTGGTTTGTCCTCATCGAGCGTTTGAAGTTCGGATACTCGAGGCAGGAGAATACCAAAAAACATGAGGGTTGCAGGCCCGCGCAGGGACGCGGTCGGACCAGTTCAGTCAGACTGGAGTTCATAATGTTCTGGTTCTTTAAATTTGTTTGAAATACCCCCTCCCCCCCCCAAAAAAAAGTGGGAGGGTGAATGTGTACACCTGCCTACTGTACTACAGCCCACGTGGATTACAACTAAAGTTACAGGGTCTGGGATCAGATGGGACCCTGGGACTTTGATGCCTGGCTCATGGGAGCATGTTATCAGCCACTGCTGCTGCTGCTGCTGCTGCTGCTGTTGATGTTGATGTTGATGTTGATGTTGATGTTGATGTTGATGTTGCTGCCTTCGGTCGTCGGGTCTTTTTGCTCCATTTAATCTGAGCCTCCATCAGGGTTCACTTCCTTCGGAGGTTGAAGTTAACGATTGACATCCAGTCAGTAACTATTGTTCTTAATACGGACAGAACCAGGAGTGTCGGAAAACATCGATACGCTGAAATATTGCGATACTTCCTCTCCTGATACCCTATTAATATCCTCAATTCCCAGTCCAATTTTCCTGGTGTCGGTTCATTTTCTTTTTTTTCTTTCCTCTCTCGTGATTCCAAATGTAGAAAAAAAACAACTTAATATATCATCATAACTGTAGTATCGCAATATATCGTATTGTTGCTCCTGTGTCGTGATACGTGTCGTATCTCCAGATTCTTGACGACACACACAAACCTTTTTCGTCCGATTTCTGTGTTCGTTTACGGTCTTCTCCGTCTTCTGTTCTCCCTGTGTCTTGCAGGACAGCAATGTTTTTTTTTTCTTTTTTCATTTTCCAATTTCACGTCTTTGGTTCACGGACAAGTCGTCACGTTCGCTCTTTCAAAGCTCTTTCAAAAGTTAAATGAGACGTAATTAGACAAATTAGCTGAGCCGACGCAACGGGGTTGCCTGTTTAACACCGGTGTGCCGTCGGGCTGGGTTACGAGGCAGCCGCTGCTCCACGATCACACGCAGCAAGGCGGTGATGGAGGTCGACGTGTGATGTCGTCCAGGTCGGATGTGGGAACCTCATGTTGAGCCACCATTTTAGGTTTCTCTGTGATTTGTCTGTTTTTTGTTTTTTTTTCGTCATGTGGTGAAGTCGAGCGGTGGACCTTCATTTGGACCAATCACCTTCATGGTTCAGTTCACTGTTGGAGAAGATCTATGTGTCCGTCTTTCTTCAATTCTTGTTGTGTTCAACTAAACAGGCCCATGTTTTGTTTTTTTTTTACGAATTTAATTTAAGGATTATATTTCATGACAGTTCTGTGTTTGGTGTTGCGCCGTGGGATTTTTCCGAATGTCAGATACGCATCGTGGTTGAAGGAAGCAGTAACAGAAAAAAACACTCGTCTCTGAGCTTCAGCATCGCCACCGCACGTTGGTGGAGTTGTGTTTACAGATTTTTGAGGTGAGAAAGTGCAGAAAGGAAATGTGAATTCACACCTTTTGTTTTGGTGGAAACACTTCTGTAAAAAAATGTAATGCTTTCATTTGTTTCTGAGAACTCAACTCTCCCTCCTCCCCCTCCTCCCCTCCTTCCTTCTCCCTTCAAACTCTTTCCTCCCATGATATTTAAGCAGTGAACCGCTGTGTTGCACCTTCACCGTCACGTCAACGACTTCCTACCAATCCTGCGATCCGTCCACCGGTCCCTGTCCCAACAGTTGACTCTCTGACCTCGACGCACTTTGTAACAACATGGACACAAATGACAGCAGGATGTCGTCCAACCCCCGCCCCCAGTCCTCCTCCCGTGTCTTATTCATCACACAGTGTTCACTGTACTTAGTTACTTTAACTACTTTAGTTACTATACTCTAACTACTACAGTTACTTCAATATTACTACTGTCGTTACTGTAACTTACTGTAACCACAACAATAACCGATGTTACTCAGTAACAGTTTCTCTGCACGTGACGACGTTTGTAAAGGTCAAAGGTCAAAGTCTAGAGCGGGGAGGGGGGGTCAAACTCATTTTCACTGGGGGGTGCCACATCCGCAATACAGTCCTCTTGAAGTTACAAATATTGTTTATTGCGATGTAATTAAAAAAACAAAACAAACAAAAAACATTTAATTTACCAGGTTCTCTCTTTACCAACGGGCCGTACAGAATGACTTGGCGGGCCACATTTGGTCCCCGGGCCTTGGGTTTGACACCATAGAGTTCCCGCACTGTCTCAATCAGGATCCAGTTGACAGTTGCCGCGGACGTCCCGTTGGCAGTGCAACACTGGCGGACCGGCTGCGTTTTCTCACCCGTCGTTTCCCGCTAGCACCAAGGTGACGTTAGCGTCGACTGTGATTTATTCCGCCTTCAGTTCCACTCAAGCTCCCGATCAGACCAGCTCCAGTCAGTCTATAAAGTCTGACAGCTTACTCTGCCTTAATTAAATCCCACCGCTAATGCTCTGATCCACCTCGTATATCTGCTGCTGCCGCCGCGGCTTTAAGAAACAAAGAGCGGCTTTAAACGCGGCTTATGTCTGCGCGCCGAGGAGACGGAACACCGAGGAATCCATCTTCACCCGGGTCACGCTGTTTGATTTTTAATGTTCCGGTCAGCGCTCGGGCCCTGCATCCTCCTTTGAAATATTAGCGCTCATTAATTATGTAGAAGCTGCCCCCTCTCCCCCCAGCTGCCCTTCCTCCCCCACAAAGACCAGAGAGCAATAATTCTGGACACAGCACTGTGTGTGTATGTGTGTGTGCCCAGCCGTACCTGCCCCCCCCCCCACTGACGCCCCCTTCAGGCATCGGTCTGTAGCCTGCTTTATAGGCCAACTTTATGGCAGTCATTATGGTCTCTTAACAACCACTGTAATTCTCTAACATGTGGGGGGGGGGATAGATGGGGGGGGGGGGTGATGAGTTGTGAGGTCTGGATGTGACGGCCCTGGGTTTTTGACCTTTTGCCTGAAACATAAAAGATAATGTCTGCTCTTCAGACACAGACACAGAAAGACACACAGACATTTCCTTTTCCTCCATCAGTTGATGAGGTTTACAGACCATTTCAGTTGATGAGGTTCACAGACCAGTTCATTTGATGAGGTTCACAGACCATGTCAGTTGGTGAGGTTCACAGACCATGTCAGTTGGCGAGGTTCACAGACCATGTCAGTTGGCGAGGTTCACAGACCATGTCAGTTGGCGAGGTTCACAGACCATGTCAGTTGGCGAGGTTCACAGACCATGTCAGTTGGCGAGGTTCACAGACCATGTCAGTTGGCGAGGTTCACAGACCATGTCAGTTGGCGAGGTTCACAGACCATGTCAGTTGGCGAGGTTCACAGACCATGTCAGTTGGTGAGGTTCACAGACTATGTCAGTTGATGATGGAATTTGACCCAGTACTGACAGAGAGTGGAGATCATGTGGTTTTAAAACAAAATCGTAAACAAAAAATCGTGAATCTTATCGCATCGAGCGAATCGTTGCATCCTTGGTAGTGAACAAAACCTAACCCTGGATCGCCGTCTGCTGATTGGTAAAGTCCTCACTGGTGTCTCCGTGGTTCTAAATACTGTGAAGTATAATCCGACCAAAGTGTTAAATCGCTGCCTATAAACACCGGCCTGTTTTCATTCGGACTATTATTCGTCTTGTCCAATTACGGCGCTAACGCAGTGAGTGTTTCTCAGCGGGCGCCGAGGGAGCGGAAGATTAAAAGGCAATGAGGAAACATCTGTGTCTCCGCTCCGACACAAATCTGCATCTCATTCCTACCTTCGCCNNNNTGAGGGGGCGAGGAGGGGGGGCGGGCAACGTGAAAAGCGCGGCTCGGCGGAGAAGAGATGTGTTGCCATAGAAACGCACAGCTCAAATCAGTTCACGGGCCCTATCCTATCACACGCTATCGGGAATTAGCATAAATCTTCCGGCGGAGAGGCTAAGGTGCAGCGGTCGGTGACTGACGGCGTGTTGATCTCCCCCTCTTTACTCCGGGAGGAGGAACAGCATCGAACTCCTGACGTCCTGAAGGAACCAGACAGAGGGAAGTCTGTCACGTGTCGCTGGAAACAGGCGTCAAGAACCAGCAGGAGGCGCTCGTTATTCCCACCTTCAGGAATGGTACCTGGAAAGTTCCCGGGGAGGAACAGTTCGTTGGAACCGGTTCTTGTTGAATCACCGATGGTTTGAAAAGCTGTGGACTCTGTGAGTCAGGAAGGTCAAAGGTCAGGATAGGACTAAGCAGAATTAGTGTGGTGGTCAGACCATGAACCAGAGGGTGAACACCAACGCTGGACATTTGAAGAAAATTCAATAAAAAATGTCAATATTGATATAAGATTTGACCATGAGAAAAATATATTGAAATTTTTCAGACAAGTGACGAGTTCTACAGTAATACTGCATCGGTACATACTGCACCAGTCTATCGGTTGTTTCTAGTCTCGGGGAAAAGTTCCGTGTTCCTCTGAACATCAGAAGTGAGTGGATGAATTAGTGAATGGGTGAGTGAATGAATGGGTGAGTGAGTGATTGGGTGAGTGAATGGGTGAGTGAATGAGTGAGTGAATGAATGAGTGAGTAAATGGGTGAGTAAATGAGTGAGTGAATGAATGGGTGAGTGAATGATGGGGTGAGTGAGTGAGTGAATGGATGAGTGAATGGGTGAGTGAATGAATGGGTAAGTGAATAAATTAGTGAATGAGTGAGTGAATGAATAAAGAGTGAATGAATGATTTAGTGAATGAGTGATGTCACTGCATCATTAACTTCCTCCAGTGGCAGCAGCAGTTGTCGGTTCACTTCCTGGACTTCATTTTTTCCTTGTTCCCATGAGAACCTCCTGAGGAGTGTCAACCCGGTGGATCACTCTT
>NC_024328.1:15160864-15164660 GCF_000523025.1 Cynoglossus semilaevis
TCTCTCTCTCTCCTCCGCCCTCCTCCCACCGTCGCCCCCCCTTCACCCCCGCTCCTGAGCCGATAACCCGCCCTCCCCCAAGGCAGGCCCCCTCTAATCACATCAGTTCACTGCCCTCTTATTTTAACCAAATTGCTTAATTGGTATGTGTTCTACATAACGGTGGAGGCATTAGACTCACAAATGAAGGTTAAAACCTCACTGCTCGTAATCGACAGAAAGAAATTGATTTGTGCTCAGCTGCTCCGCTGGGATCGGACTGGATGGTTCTCCGAAGAAATTAAGCTTTTACAATTGTGCTCCTCCTCCTCCTCCTCCTCCTCTTACTAACTGGATTCTGGTTCACTTTAAACGGGCCAGAGTTCGGTTCCTCAGATAGTCCACTTCCCTCAGGCAGGTGTGAAAAAAAAAAATAACGTGGATCAAACACCAGAACTCCAGACCACCTGGTCTGGTCGATCTTGGAGGAGCAGTGAGGAGGTGCAGCCTCCTGTTGACCGTGGGTTCCCCCGTCAGGACCAGTTCAGTTCAGCCTGTTAGGTCTGCTTCGGTTTGGTCCAGGGAGAAAGGGAACCAGACCAAACGAAGGCACCAAACCGACGGACCATCGCGGAGTAAGCGGTTAGCGTTACCGTATCGACACGTTGGCCTTCGAATGACATTGGACGGCTGCAAGTGGACTGGCGCTCAATGTGTGGCTCCCGTCGTTTCGTATGAACTCGGGTCACCGTCGGTCATTCATGCCCTGGGTTCCTTGGGTGGGCGGGACCTCAGCAGCGAGGTTCGCTGTGCGCCAAATCGTGCCTCGCACCTGTACGAATGCCGCGCGCGGAGACGGAGAACCGACAGCCGCTGTTTGCAAACAGGAGCAGATGCTAACGTCGTCGAGAGGCTAACGCGCGAACGAGCGTCGGATCATGTTACGCCGACAGTCAGTTACAACAGAAGGACGTTTTATGTTGGGTTTTTTTTCGTGATGTTTGACGAACCTTTAGGAACGTGACGTGATTTTGTCATTTTGAAAGAAAAAAAAAATGGAGCCAGAAACGGGAGACGGACGTCTGACAGTCCCGTCCCGCCTCGGTGTCCCTCATATCCCACAGTAGAATTCCACGGCTCTTGTCAAAGAACATGTTTGCGCCTAACTCGTTATCTCCTCACCCCCCCACTGACCCCTTCTACAAACACTGTAATTAACGTTCAGCCGTTCATCCTCTCCAGCTGCTAATTGCTGCACGACGGCGTGTTTTAAAACAGTGCGTGGGTTTGAAGAGCGTGCTTTCGGAGGTTGCGTTTCCTGTGGCTGAGGTTGAAGTGTTGCGTATAAATATTGAGATGATAATTGGTTGGTGCGGTGCAGTGTGATTTGGGCTGCGGTCGTGGGAGACTGGATGAAAATAGTCCGTGGTCCAACCGGCGGCTCAGGGCCCTCTGTCTGTTCCGGACCGCCGGTTCGTGAGACGTGAGATGACGGGAGTCCGACTGTAGTGACGCTGTAGTCTGGAACTGGAACTGTATGTGTGTGGGTGAAAAGCGCTCCATGCCTTCAGTGATCCGTCGGCGCGCTGTCCAGCTCTCGCTCTGTTGCTAGGCAACAGTTGGAATGCCACGTTAAAGAGAGAGAGAGAGAGAAAGACGTTGTTGACGTTTTTACTTCAGCCGCCACAGTTTCACATAGCAAGAGCCTCCGGCAGTACACGGAACAGTACACGCCGCAGTACACAGGCAGATGTACACACAGTACTGCACCACAGAATATTTGTGTACTGACGTGTGTACACTGAAGGTACCGACTGATCTGGTACTGCTCAGGTATTATTTTGGTCTGGTTACTGTAAAGGACCCCCAGCCCCTCCCCCCAGCCCTACCACACGTTTTCTTCTTCAACGTGGTCTTGGTCGTGGTTTTGGTCTTAGTCTTAGTCTTGGTCTTGGTCTTGGTCTTGGTCTTGGTTGTGGTCTTGGTCTTGGTCTTGGTCTTGTTCTCAGGGTGTCCTTGGATTCTCCCTAAGTCCAGCTCCACCTCTGTATCGATGGTACAGTCCTGGTCTTGGTCCTGGTCTTAGTCGTGGTCTTGGTCTTGGTTGTGGCCTTGGTTGTGGTCTTGGTCTTGGTCTTACTCTTGGTCTTGGTCTCGGGGCGTCCCTGGATTCTCCCTAAGTCCAGCTCCACCTCTGTATCGATGGTACAGCCCTGGTCTTGGTCCTGGTCTTAGTCGTGGTCTTGGTCTTGGTCGTAGTCTTGGTCTTGGTAGTGGTCATGGTCGTGGTCTTGGTCTTGGTCGTAGTCTTGGTCTTGGTAGTGGTCGTGGTCTTGGTTTTGGTCTTGGTCTTGGTCTCGGGGCGTCCCTGGATTCTCCCTAAGTCCAGATCCACATCTGCTGCGATGGTACAGTCCTGGTCTTGGTCCTGGTCTTAGTCGTGGTCTTGGTCTTGGTTGTGGCCTTGGTTGTGGTCTTGGTCTCAGTCCTGGTCTTGATCTTGGTCGTGGCCTTGGTCTTGGTTGTGGTCTTGGTCGTGGTCTTGGTCTTGGCCTTGGTTGTGGTCTTGGTCTCAGTCCTGGTCTTGATCTTGGTCGTGGTCTTGGTCTTGGCCTTGGTTGTGGTCTTGGTCTCAGTCCTGGTCTTGATCTTGGTCGTGGTCTTGGTCTTGGCCTTGGTTGTGGTCTTGGTCTCAGTCCTGGTCTTGATCTTGGTCGTGGTCTTGGTCTTGGTTGTGGTCTTGGTTGTGGTCTTGGTCGTAGTCTTGGTCGTGGTCGTGGTCTTGTTCTCGGGGCGTCCTCGGATTCTCCCTAAGTCCAGATCCACCTCTGCTGCGCTGGTACAGTCCTGGTCTCTGGCCTCTGGTTCTCAGCACTCTATAAATCAAAGCTTGTGGGTAATGAGCTTCCAGCTGAGCTGTCCCTCAGGAGGCCCCCGTCTCCCCCCCACCGTGTCTCTTTGGTGATGTAGTTATATCTCATGTCAGCTCTCAAATCAATTACCTCTATCTCTGATGACTCTGTCATTGGCTGATGGAGTTTTTTGGCACGTCAGCCAACCTTGTGGTTGGCCAGTCAAAACAGGAAGTGGATTTTCCTTCCTGACGGAGTCGCCCGTGCAATGAGCTGCGGTTGTGATCGGAACAACGACGGCGGACTGAAACGGTTTCTTTAAGAATCACGTGTTTCCTTCACTGTCAGGGTGGTCAGGGTGTCAAACCCCTGGCCTGGGGGCCATTTGTGGCCCGGGAACCCTCTGTAAATCTGGCCCACGGCTAGATGTTAATAATGTCATTATAATATAATTATTATTTATTAGAGTTCATTAATACACAGAAAAAAACTTTTCTTCAATGTTGATTAATTAAATAAATAATTAATTTAATTAGTTAATAATTTAATTAAGCAACATTTTCGTGATTAATCGCGATCAATTACGATTAGTCAGATGTGACTGTTTGACCGTCCCAGATTGAATATAGAGTCCGCTTTTTTAAAGGTATCACATCAACACCAATATACGTATATATTTGTGTATTATATATGTGAAATATATGTGTAAACATATATGTACTGTGTCATCCTGTGAACATGACAGTCAGTTTTTGTGAAGTCGTGAAAGTCGAAGCCTCATTTTTTATTTTTAATAGTTAATAAACAGTTAATAAACAGTTAATAAACAGTAAAAACAGTGAAATTTAAAAAGGTTCTTTTTAATCCGAGAGCTGTGTTCCTTCCATCTCCTCCCTCTCCGTCTGACACTCCTTTGTGTTAACAGCTTACCATTTTTGCAGTAGGGTGTTTGGGGTGGGGAGGCG
>NC_024328.1:15165808-15166629 GCF_000523025.1 Cynoglossus semilaevis
AAATTCTTTGTTTTGATTTCATCGTACAAACAGCAGTGTGTGTTTTTTCTGAACCAGTTCAACTCTGGTTTGTCTAAACCTCGGGGGTGTCAAACCCAAGGCCCACGGTCCAAATGTGGCCCGCCAGGTCATTTTTGTTTTGTCCGCGGCAGCGTTTTTAAACAAACGTTTCGTGGCGATATCTGCGGCGTAATTCAGCAAAACGGGCCGCGCGGGGCCACAGTGGTTTGCGTCCTTGCCTTACAGCTTGAAGGTCGGGGGATAGATCCCAAGGTTTACCTCCTGTGTTGGAGCTAAGGTGTTCTTCTGGGTCTATTTTTTTTTCTTCCACAGAACAAAAACACTGACACTTTAGTTCACACTAAACTGACCGTAGGTGTGAATGAGAGTGTAGAGTGTGAATGTGAGTGTGAATGAGAGTGAATTAGAGTGTGAATGAGTGTGAATGAGTGTGAAGGATTGTGAATGAGTGTAGAGTGTGAATGAGTGTGAATGTGTGTGTAAATGAGTGTGAATGTGAGTGTGAATGAGTGTAGTGTGGATGTGAATGAGAGTGTGAATATGAGTGTAGAGTGTGACTGTGAATGTGAATGAGAGTGTAAAGTGTAGATGTGAATGAGAGTGTAGAGTGTGAATGTGAATGAGAGTGTAGTGTGGATGTGAATGAGTGTGTGAATGTGAGTGTGAATGAGTGTGTGAATGAGTTTGAAGGTACAACAGGAGTTATGTGACTTAGAACCCATGTGTTAACCAGACTCAGTTCTCCAGTCTTTTATATACAGTACAGCAGTTGTAGAGTGAATTATTCCTCCCCTCCCTCC
>NC_024328.1:15167058-15178868 GCF_000523025.1 Cynoglossus semilaevis
AAGTGTTTCTGTCTGATCTTACACAACGTTCAACGGAGAACAGAAGTCACACAGACAGACTGTCTCACCCTCCTCCTCCTATTCCTCCTCCTCCTCCTGGCTCCCAGACTTGGAGCCTGTGGTCTGTTCTTCAGTCAGCCGTCCTCCTTCACCTCCTCGCTCCTCCCTCTGGTCATGACTTGGCCAAAGGAGTCGAGAAAAAAGACTATTTCTTAACCTGAAATGTATCTTTTTCTGTTGGAGTTCCATGATTTTTTGTGTTTATTAAAAGGGCAAGAATCACGCGATACACTGGCAACGATACAATATATTGTGATACTGTAGCCATGACGATATATTGAGGTGTCGCTTCTCCCCACCCCCCCGGTGTCACTGTAGTCCAAGTGTGATCCTAGTCTCAGACTCGTCAACCAGGGGCGGCCATCTTTATTTTAACAAACGTAGGGTTCAGGTGTCTATAAAAAAACGTTGGCTTTCTCTTGTACTACTACTGTAGTAGCAGCTGTGTACGACGCACTGTTTTTACGTTGTATTTTTTTTCTCTGATCATGTGATGTTAATGGAACGTAAATCTGTGACAAGATGTTAAAATAATAAATCAAGAGAGAGAGAGAGAGAGAGAACAATTACTTGGAGTGCGATAGGCTGATACAGCAAAAACGACTGGAGCCGTCACTCTTGCCCCCTAGTGGTTTAAAATGACACATCAGGCCTGTTAGTGTTGGCGCTTTCTCTGCTCAATCTGTCATTTTCCTCTAAATGGGGTTTAATTTTACGAATGGAAGGAAATGAAAGAAAATCGACTTTGCAGTAATAAGAGTTTGATACCCCCCTCCACCTCCCTGTACTTCCCCCAGGCCCTTACACACTCCCCCTTGTGTTTTTTATGAATAATATGTTCTGATGTAGAGCTTGAAGAGTAAACGATCAACTTGATGTCACTCGGGGAAATACCAGCATCTGAACAGCAGGGGTCGGAGGGACGGGGTGAGAGAGCAGAGCAGACACACACACAGAGAGAGAGAGAGAGAGCAGTTCAATCCAGTTCCAACCGTTCCGTTGCCACAGGATACTCATTTGTAATTCTGCACCCTGCCTACAATAACATTTGATCATCGCAGAGAGGGGACAGGGAGGAGGGGGAGGCGAAGAAGTGAGCTGATGCTTTCTCCTTCTTGTTTTTCACCCCCCGCCCCCTCCTCCCTTTCCCCTTAAACCTCTACCCGCCCTCGCTCAATTGCTGTCACCCAGTATGAACACCCCCTCTGGCCCCAACGACAAGCCTAGCGAAACGCTTGGCTGCGCCCTGAAATTAGCCGTAGCGCCCCGGGCGGCGCATGCTTCTCCTGCCTGGTGCAGTGGGCCGCCGTCAGATTCTTTTCATTAGGCCGGTGGTCTGACAGCCCTCCTACCCCCGGCCTCCCTCTCTCCTACTCCTCCTCATCCCGTCTGTGCGTCCGGGAGTCGATCGCATGACCGTCGAAGGGAAGCGACGGACAGAGGAGGAGCGCGGACCTTAACGGTACATGTTTATGTGTGGATTAGTGAAGCAGCAGCCTAGTAACGGCACAGATGGGGGGGACGGAGGGGGTGGAGAAACCGCAGCAGCCTCGGTGCGGAGTGTTGCCTGGAGGCTAACTCTGAGCTGCACTCCATCATATTGTCAGGCGGCAACATCACATCACTGCAGAGGGGCACTGTCAGTTGCCCCCCCACCCCCCGAGGGCCACTTCAAGTCAACATCCCATTTCCTTTGCCTCCTCGCCCAATTTCGTCTTTGCCCCAACTTAAATTCCCGGTGTCAGTGTCGCCGCGGTGCCTCAGTGGGCTTGAGGCCAAGTCAAGGCGTCAGGGGCTGAGACTTGCTGCTGTCCGCCCTGAAGGACTTTTTTTTTTGCCCCAATATTTTTTAAAAGTCTTCTCCGACAAAATATATATCTGTGGCGTAAAAAAGAAATCGCCCTGGAAGACGGTATATGGTGGTCAGGTGACAGTGGTCAGTGATCAGTGGTTGGTGGACGATATATGATGGACAGAGGACGGTGGTTGGTGGACAGTAGACAGTGGTCGGTGGACAGTGGTCAGTGGTCATTGTCTCCTGGTGTAAACAGAGTTTCCTCTGTATTTCCTCCTTCAGTTCCTCCTTCATTTTCTTCTTCTTTGTTCTGTTCAAACCTCCAGTCCAGTGGGAAACATTAGTTCCTAGAACTGCTCACAATCACTGCACTCTCTGATCCATGGCAGAGACCTTATATCTGTGACGCCCCCTAGTGGAGAACATTCAGGTGGGCTGGTTCTGTTGGCTCACATTAACGAAGTCTGTCTCTGTCCCTGTGGGGGGAGAGAGAGGAGGGTCCATTACCACCTCCTGTCTCCTTCATCTACCGGTGCACGTGCTCTGACTGACACATTGGCTCCTCCTTCACCTCCTCCTGTGTCCACTGTGTCTGTGCAGAGTAAATGTCAGAGCCCAGTGTGGAAACATCTTCACCAGACGTCTGTGGACTGGATGTCAGCTCATGGTGTCCTCATGTCTCAGTGTTCACCCCCCCACACGTCCCACCAACGCCCCCACCCCTCATCCTGCCTCCCCACCCTGACTGGAACACAAGTCAACCATGAAGATCAGAATAAACCTGTTAACAACTGCACTATAGTTGCCTATGCCTATAGTATCGCAATATATCGTATCATTGGTACCTGTGTCGCGATATGTATCGCAGGATTCTTTCTTCTGCTTCTCGAACACCCTGACCAATCAGCAGGCGGGAGACCAGGTTTCACCCAAACTCCAGTGAAGGTCCACTGGTCTGAGAAGAACCTGACATCAGACTGGGACTCACAGCTGGTTCTGGTTCTGATGAAATGACGATCGATGTGCAGATGTTCGAAGACGGGACGGGTCGGGACGAAGACTGAGCGTCTCGGCGTCGTCTTCTCCTCCTCCTTCCTCGGCTCAGAACATCTGTTCTTCGTGTCAGTTGATTCCAACCCAGGTTTATGGCGAGGACCACAGCAGCGGCCCCCGTCTTCCCTGTCTTTCCCCCCTAGTGACTACTGAAAGTCCGGGCTGAGGGATCTCTCTCTGTCTTTGATTTAGTGGAGCAGGAGGACGGTGCTCCAGGTTCACCCCACCCATCAATCTGCCCCGCGGCGGTCCTCCGCCACGGACCTCGCTGCAGAACTTTTCATGGAAGCGAATCGGAGTCCTTTGGCCGATCTCCGATGTGTTCCCATGATTCTGAGTTAACATTAGCGTCTGCTTGGTTTGGCCCCAGGTCAGGACTACATCTGTCCTCACCTCAGCTTGATTTACAGTGGCTCCTGTGGACTGAACCAGAACCCTGGACCAGAAGTTCCTCTGGAGCTCCTTCTCGCTCCTTGCTCCCAGGCTAAACCTTGGTTTTTATGACTGAGCTTCGTCTTCAGTTTTTTGTTTTTTTTTTTCTCCTCCCTCTGGTCGATATGGTTTCTTCTCAGCAGAGTTTTTTTTTTTTTTCTCACCCTCTCACTCCCTCCGGAGCCTACATCTTCACTCAGATCGATACTTTCCTAATCCGCAGCTCCTGGCTGACTGAGGGGTAATCAGTCGACTTCCCATGCTGTCTGCCGGAGAGGTCGCGGGGGTCAAATGGCTGTATAGATTTAATCCTGCGATCAAATCACTTTGCTAGGCAGGGGTTGTAGAAACAGCTGAGGGGGAGGGGTGGTGGGGTCAAGAGCCGTCCCATTTTTCTCTCCGTGTTCTGGAGAGTCGGGGATATAAACGTGCCTCACTCTGCTGTATTTATCTGAAGAGGGGAGGGTGTGCGGGGGTGTATGTGGGCTGAGGGGGAGAGTACTCGGAGTATTTTGGCTCACGGCCGTTGTACCAGGGATTTCCATGTTGTTTGCAAAAGTCTTAGGCAGCCACACATTTAAAACCAGTCCCAACAACATCACACACCGTACAGTACAGTACTGGTCGCTGGCACCGAGCTAACACGCTGACGCTAATGCTAACGCTAACACAACAGGCTTCAGATTGACTTGGACTCACATTCAGACTTCATTTGTCATTTGGATTTTCATCGCGATGGAATGACAATGAAAAATAATGAATGAATGAGTGAATAAATGAGTGAATGAATGAATGAATAAGTGAATGAATGAGTGAATTAATGAATGTGTGAAGGAATGAGTGAATGAATGTGTGAATTAATGAATGAGTGAATAAGTGAATGAATGAGTGGATGAATGAGTGAATGAATGTGTGAATGAATGAGTGAATGGATGAGTGAATGAATGAGTGAATGAGTGAGTGAATGAATTAATGAATGAGTGAATGAATGAGTTGATGAATAAATGTGTAAACGAATGTGTGAATGAATGAATGAGTGAATGAACTAGTGAATGAATGAGTGAATGAATGTGTGAATGAATGAGTAAATGAGTGAACGAATGTGTGAATGAATGAATGAGTGAATGAATGAGTGAATGAATGAGTGAAAGAATGAATGAATGTGACAAACTGTAACTGGCGATGTTTGCAAGAATGTGGCGTTACGATACGTATCACGATACAGGGACTTAGACAGCGATACGACATATTGTGATATACTGTGATACTATAGGCGCGACATTTTTTTTTTTTTTTTTAATACACTGTTCCTTTAGTCAAACTGTCTTCACAGTGAACACACCGTGCTGTTCCATCAGTGTGTAGCTAACAGCCTAACTGGTCGTTCACCACAGTATCCATCCTCTTGTATCTATGGCCCCCTCCAATCCCCCCCTTCTGTCTCTGAGCCTATTTCCATCTTGACGCTCTGCTCCAATCCCTGCTCTCTCGTCCAATGATCAGCCTCATGCTGTGTCCTTGTAGGAGTACGCCTCCGTCTTTGACACCTCATCACCGCCTGATGGGGGCGCATCCCCCCCCTTTAACTCTGAGGGGTGGGATGGGTCAAGCCAATCAAAAGTCTCCTAATAAGTCTCTTCAACCTCACTCTTTCACGACAAGCACTCTACACTGGCCCTACAGGCGGCACAGAAAATCACATGTGAAGTGATCCTGGAGGAGACATTTCTGACTCCGCCTCTGTCTTTTCTTCTGTTTCAGCGTGACGGCGAGAATGAGGTCGACGACAAGGTAGGATGTTTGTTCATCAACGTCAGAGGTCAAAGTCGGAGTGAACAGCACGCCTTCTCCAGAGAGGGTTTGTCATAAAACTGTACTTACTGTGAGTAGTACTGTAGATGGACCTGTCTGTATGTGAAGGTACTACAGTACTACAACAGTCCGACTTTTATTTTCTAAAACCGTATATTTGATCTGTGATTAGAGGGAAGTGTCGTCTGCTGAGGAAACAGGAAGTGGAAAAAGAGGAAGTGGAAAAACATTTGGAGGCTTTGATTGGACCTTGAACTGAGAGAGTGGTGTTGATGGACAGGAAGACAAAGACAGTCATCATTGGTCGGCTGCTCTGAGGGACAGTGGTCGGTGGTCGGTGGACGGTGGTTGGTGGACAGTGGACAGTATGTGGTGGTCAGTGGACAGTGGTTGGTGGACGGTATATGGTGGTCAGTGGACGGTGGACGGTATATGGTGGACAGAGGACGGTATATGGTGGACAGTGGTCATTGTCTCCTGGTGTAAACAGAGTTTCCACTCTATTTCCTCCTTCATTTTCTTCTTCTTTGTTCTGTTCTAACCTCCAGTCCAGTGGGAAACATTAGTTCCTAGAACTGCTCACAGTCACTGCACTCTCTGACCCAGTGGTCCCATGGTCAGAGACCTTATATCTGTGACCCCCCCCCCCACCAGTGGAGAACATTCAGGAACATTCATTCTGGTGCACGTGCTCTGACTGACACATTGGCTCCTCCTTCACCTCCTCCTTTGTCCACTGTGTCTGTGGAAACATCTTCACCAGACGTCTGTGGACTGGATGTCAGCTCATGGTGTCCTCATGTCTCAGTGTTCACCCCCCCACACGTCCCACCACTGCCCCTCATCCAGCCCCCCCCACCCCGACTGGAACACAAGTCAACCATGAAGATCAGAATAAACCTGTTAACAACTGCACTGTACTGTACTGTACTGTACCCAACTGCATTGTACTGTACTGAACTGTACTGTACTGTACTGTACTGCAATGTACTGTACTGCACTGCACAGAACTGTACTGCACTGAACTGAACTGCAAAGTACTGTACTGCACTGTACTGTACTTTACTGTACTGTACTGCAATGTACGGAACTGTACTGCACTGTACTCACCTCATTATTATTGGATTATAATTAGTAGTAGTAGTACTAGTAGTAGTACTAGTAGTAGTAGTAGTAGTACTACTAGTAGTAGTAGTAGTACTAGTACCTGGAGAAAACCCACTCCTAAGTCTGTACATAAAGAAAAGCAGTTGGAGTTGGGCATCAAACGTGTGACCCTCTTGTTGTGGATCAACATTACAAACCGCNNTCTTCCACCGTGCGGTCTATTATTATAATATATTTATATATATTTTATTCTTCGTTGTTATTATTATTATTATTATTATCATCGTCTAATGTGTCGACCCGTGTGATCGTCCGTCCTCATCCATTTAAGGAAACCAGATTCAATCCATCTGGGACACGGCGGAGAAAGCGGAATGTCTCGCCGCCTCCTTTAATCTAAAACCAATTTGCCGGTAATATTCCTGCCTCCGCGACCTGGGATTTGCCTCGACTCCAAATGGAGGTGGAATGAAATGAGAGCGAGGCTGACTGGTCGCATTTGGCTCCCCGCAGACGCTACGAAATTAGAAGTGACACCGGCAATCAGTCCTTCGTATGAAGACGTCGTCAACCTCCGCTCTCTCTCTCTCTCTCTCTCTCTCACTCTCTCTCTCTCTCTCTCCTCCTTCTGTTTCCTGTGCACAGTGATCTCCTCGCATCATTTTATTTTGCTGCAGTGGCATAAGCTCCAGTTGTTGATAAGACAGGGGGGTGGTGGTGGTGGGGCGGGGTCCCGATGACAGTCCCCCAGGTGGTTTTGTCAGGACCGTTGTTCTGTGGTCTGGTCCGTGGTCCAGTTTGGACACATTGGTTTTTGAGCCGCAGCTTTGACTCCAGGTGTTCAAGTTCTCGTCGGCCATTTTCTTCTAGAGATCTTGTTGTGACGGGTTATAGTGAGAAGGTAAACATTTAGACGAGTTCTAGTCCACGAGATTAAAAAAAGAAAAAAAAGATCACCAGGGACGATACTTAGCATTTAGGCTGTTATCGGTGTGCTAACATGTTAGCATTGATCTGCTCTGATTAAACTGGTCTGGTCTGGTTGACCTGGTTAACTGTCAATATATGAAACAACAACAGAAGAAGAGAAAAAACAGGAAGTGGAAAGAGTTCCACTGGAGAACACTGTTGGTGTCTGTGGAACAAGTTCATCCCACGTTCTGTTCCGACACCTGAACGTCTCCTAGCCTACGTAGGGACCTGACATCTGGGTTTAATAGCGGGTCACAACCAACATTTTTAGGTATATACTGCCACCTACTGTACTGGAGTGTGTAGTGTCATGGTACGACCAGCGACTTTTAATAGCGGGCCACAACCGACGTTTTTAGGCGCATACCGCCACCTACTGTACAGGAGTGTGTAGTGTCATAGTATGACCAGTGACTATTTGAGATAATAATTTAATTGGGCAAAGAGTTTCATAATCTCCCTGCAGTACCTCTACAAACCCTCAGGGGTTTGTAGGCCCCTGGTTGACGTCCTGTGCCTCTGCATCAATAAGAATCGAACCCCGGTCCTGGGTTTTTCCACACGTGTTCCTCCGGAGTCAGATGTAGGAAAGACAAATGTTTTTACGTATGTGTGCAATGTACGAACCAAGTGTTTCTGATTGTGTGTAAACACGAAGCCTAAGTGGATTTTCATTCAATAAACATGGTCGGACTTTAATGAGTTCTGGCTGGAAACACGAGACAGACGTTCTGTGTTTGGGAGCTGGCGCGCGACGACTCCCGCCGTCCCAGCGTTGGCTCGTCTGCTCCAGGCCGCCTAATGCAGAACGACCGGCTTTTCCTCCCGCAACAAATGGCAAACGCAATCAGGATTAAATATAGAATTCCCTGTTGTTATTAGGAATCAGCGCCGCTGCGGATAATGTTTCCCTGAAGAAGCGATGCTTCCTGCTTGGCTGGGAATACATCGGCAAATTGAACGTAGCCCCGCGACGGTTGCCATTAATGTTTACAGAGTCTCAGTTTCAGCCTCGGACAAAGAGGCCAGTCAGCAGCCGAGGCTCCGATGCATATTCCGAAACAGATTTATGGAGGGAGAACCATCGCACATTCATCACCAAGTCCTTTGGGTTCTGGTTTCTCCAGGGACCAGGTTTTGTCGGGTCGTCGTCGTGTGAAAGACCGTGGTCCGTGGTCTCCGTCATGATGGTGGTCTCCACACTGCACGGTCCTGGTGCTCAGGTCAAAGGGGGCGGGTCACAAAGGGCAGCCAATTGGAACTGAGCCATCATCGCAGAGCGGATTGATGCACTGAAATATTGCGATATTTGGTTTCACAATACTGCGTTGTGTGTTTACTTACTTATGATGACAGTTTTCCCGTTTAAAAAACCCCAATGTATCGTTGTATAGTATCGCGAAATGTAATAATGTATCGTATCGTGATACATATCGTATTGCCAGATTCTTGCCGATACACAGCCCTGGGAGTGAGTGACTCACGTTAACTGCCATGTTTGTTTTCTTCCTTGTTTATATTCAATCATGTACCCCAACTCCTAACCCCACCCCACCACTGAGGGGCAATAGTGACGTCTGCGTGATGTTAGTGATGTTGAAATAGATGAAATGAGACGCGATCGTTCTGAGATCATCAGATGTTTGAAGGACCTAGGTCGGATCTGAGAAAGTCGGATCCGTCCTGTCCAGACCGTGATGGATGTCAAACACGGGTACCATCTGGACCGGTCAGTCAGATTTGTCCACTTTTACCCTTAGAGTCAACGTGGTCGCAACCACCGACCGAAACAAACTCTTTATTAGAGAAAAAAACGACTGAGTCGGACCCGGAGCTCTGTCGACCCAGACGTGGTTCCGAGCCCAGGAGTGTGTGTACCCAGAGAGAGCACGGGTCTGAGATCGGACTGGAACACACACACCTACACGGGTTCCGGGACTCAGCTGCCTTCAATTAGAGCTGAAACCCGAGACCCCGCGGTCCCCGAGCGGCTCGGGCCTTGATGCTTTGATCTGCTGCGGTCAAGGGAGAAGGTACGGAGCTGGACGGATTACAGCGAAATAAATAATGATTTAATCAAAGGGTTAGCTCCATAAAAGGTAATGAGGGGGGAAGTAAAGATGGGGGGGGGGGGGGGGCAGGAAGTAGGTGTTAATGAACGGCTGTCATTCATGTTTATTTGCCTGTTTATTTTTCACTGAGCGGTAATTAGTCCACACACCTGGACCGTCTGCCTGGAGGTAACCGTGGAATTCCGCTGCCACGTCTCCGTTCGCGGCCGCTCGGCGCTCCTTCAGTGATGCTGACGCTGACGGGTCCGTTCTTGGTTGTTGGTTAGAGGACGTATCGCCGGTCTTGGGATGCACAAATGAAGTGCGTTCCGTTAAAATCCTGGAAGAATGGAGCCTCGGTGTCTGTCCGTCAGTACCGGCCCGCTGGTTCTCGTGTGCCCACAGAGATGCCAGGAGGCGAGAGGAGCTGTTGAGAAGGGAGAACACATGGCACTGACAGGCAGGATGCGACCCCTGCCAAACAAATGCAATGTAGTGCGTCACTGGCTGTGCAGGAGCCCAGTTTGAACCACGTCAGAATATATTCACACCACTCGACATCGACGGACACCAGACGAGAAATGTTCAAACGCAGATGGACAGAGAGGCCGAGGACGCTTTTCTTCTTCTTGGTCCAAATCTTCATCTTCGTCTTCGTCTTTTACTCCTTCCATTTCTCACAGCGGACCCCCTCCCCACTCTCTCCCGAATGTTTGTTTCCCACCTGGTGGTGACGGTGTCAAGTCACCCCCTGGAGGTGGAGCAGCTCAGGTCTGGGGCCCTGATGATACGATACGACTACAGTAGCCTTCGGATTTACACGGATCCAACGTAAACAAAATCTACGTCCTCGAGTCTGGTACCTGTAGTACACATACCAGGCCTGTTTGTGGCGCTGCGCCAACCACGCTCTTAACAACGGGGAAAATTGGAACCAGACGTTCGGAAAACCAGAACCGACAGAGCATGTGCGTACAAAGCTCGCAAACTGCAAACAAACTTGAAAAGTAAACACGGCTAACCGTAGCGCGTCGAATAGCCGAAATTAGCTTCTCTAGCGTGGTCAGAAGGAGTGCGGTTTCACACCCTCTCCACTGTGGGACCTGTATACCATGAGGATGCAGTTCTCCGTCTTGATCTGACAACAGGGGCCAAAACGGTTCTAAAACTCCGGGTTCCCAGAACGGACGCCGTTTCTTTGTCCCAGTCTGAAACCCGAGACGCTTTTTTTTCCCTCCAACTAATTAGCTGAATGTTAAAAATAATTGCACTCTTTTAATCTGAATATTACCTGATGGTTTGGCTGGTCCCCGCGGAACCACAACAGTTTTTATGGTCTTCAACCCCCGCCCTCCCCGACTCACAGGGTCTAACCCTCAGGTATAAGTGCTGCCAGCTCCTGGAGCTGACCTGAGCTCTGCCGGGGGGGGGGCTCATAAATTCAAAAGGTGTGGAAATAAATAAATAATGTCCAGACATCGGTAGGAAAGGTAGCCGCGGGCTGCGAGGTGTTATGTCGGACGGCAGCAAACACTTTGATCAGAGGCCTCTGTCTGAGGATCGCTTTCACATCTGCACGGGTGGGGGAGGACGGGAGGGGGTGCTGCCAACTGCCAAGGAGCATTTTAATGACAGTTGGATTATAAAACGAAAGAGGGCTCCAGATGGCTGCCGGTGCGGCGGGCTGTGGTTGGAGGGGAGGCGGATTTTAAACTTGCTCTTTATTGATAAAATATGGGGTGAAAAATTGTCCGGGGCTCAGGCTGCGTCCCGCTGAGACACTGCTCTGCCGGCCAAGCTGTTCCCTCTGCTCCGCATCCAAACATGCCGCCGTAAATTTTAAGCGGCACCGTAAAAACCTGCGAGATCCCAGCTTGTTAAGGTCACGCCCCCCTCAGGCCTCCCTGCCAAAACCGCCCCCACATCATTTTGTGTTTTTTACTTCACTGTCTGGAAGAGAGCAACTTTAGAGAGGAAACGAAGGGACGTTCCAACTAACTTCATTATCATCATCTGGAATCGACTTCTATTTTTGTTGGATTTTTTTTTTTTCCTTAATTTTTTGTGGGTTTTTTTTCAGCCACCATGTTCGATTCCGCCGCCACGCCAAACCATCTGCGATCTCACAGGGACGAAAATGAGACGTCACGTGACTAAATAGCAACTTCCTCTCAGGTCCAACAGGAAACACTGACGATCTCTTTACTTTACTTCGACATCACTTCCTGTCTCCTTTGTGTACACGCCATGGTTGTCTCCCGCTTCTTGTGGTCTTCCCTCATTCATACTAGTCTTGTAATTTAGGACCAATAGAATCGAAGGGATTCTGGACTCAGCAAACCGGACTCCAACCGAAAATCCCGAATCAATCGTTTGGGGCAGATTTTTCGATCTGCCCCAAACTCTCCAACCGTTGGAGTTTCTTTATCTTTGGATTTTCTCCAAAAGATCAGTCTGGTTATCTCACTATAGACCCTCCCACCCCACCCCCCTAAGGTAGGTGGGTGTATTATATTTCAACATCGCGG
>NC_024328.1:15178876-15179107 GCF_000523025.1 Cynoglossus semilaevis
TTGATGGATCCTTCCGGTTCTTTGTGCGGCGAAGGATTTCAAAACAACGACAGGACGACGTCGAAGTCTTTCCGCGCCTTTTAAAGTTCACGTCTCCGTCGTCTCCGCGCGTCTCCGCCATCCCTTATTCACTGGGATCCCACAGGATGCACGAGGTGGAGTAGATCAGAGCTTTCAAATAATACTTGAAGCGGAGGACAGATGTGGGGGAGGGGGTGGCGGCGTAGGGGG
>NC_024328.1:15179268-15193349 GCF_000523025.1 Cynoglossus semilaevis
GGGTGGCTGTTCCAGGAAGTAGTGCTGTAAAACAGGAGGGGAACATTAGCAGGGAAGTCTCTCAGGGCCAAGCAAGGAAAAGAAACGGCACACAGGACAGCAATTTCCCAGCATGCAACACAGAACAGAGACCAAAGCAGCAGTGTTTGATGTCTGGGAGCCCCCCCCCACACACATAACCCTCCCCCACCAATGACATTAGACGACGGTACAGACTGAGACGCTCTGTTCTGCTCCCCTCCCGACTACAGGTAACTCTGACTTACCAAGGCTAACAACGACTAGCTAACAACAGAGAAGCTTTGTTTTCGCTAATTGCTCTCACAGGACCAAACATCACCAGAAGCCCCCCCCCTGACCCTGACCTCACTGACCTCTGAGCCAGGCACTGCACCAGGAACAGGAACAGGGTTGGTGGTTCGATCCCCAGACCATAGGTGCGAGTGTCAGTTTGAGCGGTTTGTCTGTGTAGAGAACTGTCAGGGATGTGACCCCCACCCTCACCTGATTAGATGAGGGTGGGCATTGACTCCGCCCCCTCTTTCCCATGAGACTGTGGAAACGATGACCTGTTAGAAGATGAATGAACGGCGCGTTTGTGTCTTTTATGCTTCGCCACCTAGAGTGTGTGGGGGGGGGGCATGTACACGTGTGTGTCCCTTTATTGGGTCTCCGGGGAGTGGACGGCTAGCAAAGACTGTGTCAGGAGGGGCCGGTCCGGGGAGAGACGTGTGATTGATGTGTTGTGGGAAAAGGACGAAGGTAAAAGACGGGAGTTTTTTAGAATGGGGAGGGAATGGTCGCTGGAGGGAGGGAGGGAGGGAGGAAGGGGGAGTGTGTGTGAGAGAGGAGGGAGACCTGAACAAATCCTTGATTGTTAGTGACAGGCTGGTACTTCTACACTTAGAGCAGGAGCCTTGATTTAATCACAGAGCTGTCGTTGAGGATTTGTCTGAGTCGCCGCAGTCGCCGCCGAGCAACCGTCTGATCCCCCAGAGATCCTGCTCCCCCTGTAATGTCTAAATCCCTGGACACATTACAGGTCTGTGCCCCCCCCCTCCACCCCCCAGCCTCACCCATTCACTGCTGCTCCCGAATCGGAGGGAAGCGGGATGGACAGATCGGATAGAGCGGAGTTCTAGAGACGGGTACTGGAAGGTGGAGAGAAAGGTAGGGGGGGTAATGTTATGGCCTGAGGGGGCACTAAAGATCAGCGGGGAGGACGGTGAACGCTTGTTTGTAGGTTAGCATCTCATCAATAGGATATGAGCCTCGCTCTGCCAACCCACCCCCCTCAATCCCCCCTTCCCTCTCAGCTCATCTATAATTCCTGCCTGGTTATTTCAGGTGTTGTTTCCGATGAGTGTAGATTATAGTGATGGGGGTTCATCACAGACAGGGGGCGTCACTCACATTATTTATGTACAGACTCAATTAAAAACCTTCACTAAACAGCCGTCCTCAGTCGGGAATTTTTTTTTTTTTCTGCCTCTTTTTCCGAGAGTGACAATGTAAAGTGTGGGAGATCATCAGGGGGAGATGAGGGAGGAGGAGGGGGAGGGGGAGGCCCCCAGCCTTGACTCACCCCTCATTCCTGTTCCTCATTATGAGCCTTTAAGCTGCGATCGATCGTCAGAACAGTCCGGAATCAAAGGCAGACTCCAAATGTGCTGATTGACGGAGCGGCAGGAGGGCCACGCAGCCAGAGGTTGATTCACTTTTAACAGACCTTTAGGGCGGTTGGGGGGGGGCGTGATGAAAGACCCTCTCATGGTGATGAACGGATGGATGGACATCATGACACGTCTTTCTACACCAGCTCGCGTCTCTTTCTTGGTTGTCGACGACAACTCACGACTTGTTCCAGTTCTTGGCCGTTTCCACCCAGAATTCCGATACTTCTGCCTTTATCACTGGATGGCTCCGTTCACTGACCTACGTCAGTCCGACGTCTTGTTCTTGATCGTGGAAAGGTTAGGTTCCTTTGTCAGTTGGAGACGATCGTCAGTCTTCAAACACACCGTAAACTATTTTATGATGCCTTTTTAAGGAAGTCAGATCTGGCCCCGATTCACTGGGGGATGGTTGTTTTTTTGTTTTGTTTTTTTCTTTCTCCCCCGCACTCTCTCTTTTGCAGAGCTGCCAAAAGATCATTCTGATTTGTAATTTCTGGCTGGGGGATTGGCGCGCAGACAAACTGACACATGTGCACAGAGCACATTTGTTTTCCTGCTTTTTGACCCATGATCCAGCTGAGCGCAGGGAGAACGGCTGCCTTACAACAGATGGATCTCCTTAAGGAGCTGAGATGAAACTCTTTGTTTCACTGCTTGTTTTTTTTTTTAAGACTCCAATAGGTTCAGGGCAAATGAGTGCAACGGCGTGAACTGTGAACCTCGTCTTTAGGCTTTGGGTGATTGAACAAACCAGGTTCTAGTCGAGGTTAATCATCGGATCCATGGATTTTTGTTGGATGTCAATCAGTGTTCGGATGGATTTGTTAGCGCCGTACGTTCCTTTGAGTGATGGCTCAGAATTGTTGGTTCTATAGAGTCCGCTTGTCTGCGAGAGGGCAGAGGTCAAGAACCGGGTAGGGGCATATTGATTGAGGTGGTTGTTCAGGGTCTCTCGGGGGCGGTGGACAACCCGTACCGTCCATCTCTATAGAGACGTCTGTTAGCACTGATGGTCGCACGATCAGGTCCGACAAAACCAGATACTTGATCTGCAGGTGGCAAATGGAAAACGCAGCTTCCAGAGCAAATCCACACATTATTCAGACTTGAACCGATGACCTTCGTGACTGTACGGCAGTAATCATGCCCGCACCCTGCGCACGCATGTCCCACCGGCGGCCTGTTAAAACATTGCTTCCCGGCTTTGATCGCGGTGATGTTAAATCTGAATAGGAAATAAAAAGAGCCTGCCTCGGAAGAGGCGGGGGGGAGGGCAGCGGAGGGAGGGGGGGCAGGGGGAAGAGGGACAAATGTGATTCATTCCCGTGATAGCATCACTTCTCTGAGCGCACATGCTCGTGACAAGAAAACTGCAATCATCATTGATGTTATTTATTTTCAAATGCTCTCGCTTGACAGGCAACATCTTGTTTGGCACGCGTCCCAGGGGAGGCCACGCGCCGCGGCGTGTCTCAGCTCCATCACACACAGACGGCGCCGACACACCGGATCAGCGGGACTCACTGGAGACTCGCTGCAGAATTTGTCACAATCCTGCAGCACACGAAGACGAAAAAACAAAAGCTCATGTCCCGACGTTCTACGACGCAAGACAACCGCGGAGTGTCTCCAAAAATAAATATCCGCTCAGGATTCACCACCGATCAATTAGAGCAAACGCGCGGCACGTGGACTGCTTCGTGAACCCATGGTTTTATTGAAACATTGACGAAGACGAGACGAAGACAACGAACGACACAGAATGTCAAATGTTACCTAGCGTACCTGTTTAGTTTAACGCAACGCTGAGATACCGGCAGGAATTGAAGAAAGACGCAGTTTCACTCAGTTCTTTATTAACGTAATGACGGGAAATCCTGAAAATTTACAGGAAGGCATCGAAAATCAGGTTTTTGGTTTTTTTTTTTGTCGTAAAGCTTTCGTGACAACCGCCAAAACAGTATCCTTCAGAAAACTCACCAAGAACCAGATCTTCCTATAGTGAATTGCAACAACACCCCCCTCCTCCACACTCCTCTTCCCACCCCCTCCCTCCTCCACCAGAGTTTCCTTCTTTCCTGCTCTCGCTCTGGGTTCTGAGTTCAGCTCTGATTCACGGCGCAGCTCCTGTGGGAGGAACGCGTTTTGTTTGTTGCTGTTGTGGGATGTAAATATGAGAAAAGAGGTGGAGACGGAGCACTAAGGCTTTATGGGTCCCCCGGGGGTGAGGGGAGGGCGGGCAGGGGGGAGGTGAGGTTCTAGATCCAAAATACATATGGAGCTGTAAAAGATTGCTAGTTGTCCTCGAGGAGAAGATCAGATTTACTGGCCTCGAAGTCTGGATCCCACACTGGGCTCAGACAAAGAGTTTTCCTAAAGTTATTGGACTGGAATGTACTCGAAGTACAGAGGTGTCTGGACGCAGTAACTCTACTTCATCGCTCACCGATGATGGGCCGCTGTTTTAGCCCCAATTCTTTTTTCTTTTTTTTTTCACTCATAGACCAAAAATGTTGTGTGCTGAGGAACCAAACCTGGGGCTGGGGGTTGTACTGGGGGGGTCATCACGTGATGACTGTGGACAGTCACTCCTGTCCTAGAGTCCTAGACACTGACACATGTGACCCCGAGGTCCGGGAGGCTGAATACAGATTCAGGGGCCCAGTGAGAGTTATAATCACTGGGTGACTGCAGCCAATGAGACCGCTCCGTCTGTACTCTGGGGGGGGCGGGTGGGGGGGTTCTCTCACCCACAGTATCCAGTGAGTGGGAAATAACAGAGGCAACAATTAGGGTTTTAAGATGTCCCATAAAAAGCTTAACGATTGTTGGTCTGTAGAAGGAAACCGCATTCCACCGCCTCCTCTGGCTGAGAAGGTAAAAAAAAACAAAAAAAAAAAACAGGAAATGATTCATCCCAGGTATCTTTGATCTTCTTCTTCTGGACCGATGGAGACATGAAGGTCCAGATTAACTCCAGATGTAATAATAAATATTGACGAGAAATAACCAGAAGGTCAGACCTGCTGACGGAGGGGTAAAAGACCGGGGGTACTTGTGCAGAGAACGTTCCGCAGAAATTTGGATACAACGTCAGCGGTGATGGCGCCCCCTGTAGGCGGAGGGTGGAGGAAAAATCTGGACATTGTTTCTGGAAAACACCTCGGACACGTGTGAAGAGTTCAGATGGGGCCGCCGACCTGTGGTTGAGAAACAACCTCCCCCTCCCCCCATCTTGGTTCAGCCCGTTGACAGTTGTCAGTTGGAATCCTGGTCCCCAGCCCGATCTACGTTAAAAAAACATGAGCATCAAACGATGTTAGTGACATCACCCACCGTGGGTGATAATTAACGGTGGGGGAGCTGTTTCTCACCCATCGGTTTTTTATGATTAATATTAAAAGTAATTCAATCCGTTTTTGTTTTTTTTAATGAGTGCGGACACATTTCTGAAGACACGTGCACGTGTTAGCTAGCGCTCCATCAACAACTTCCTGTCTGTTCACTGCAGGTTTTACAGATGTGATTTTTTTTTTCACTGAGAGTCAGTTCATTCCTAACAAGACACTGCAGTTCGTCCAATCATCATGCAGATGTCCAGCGTCCATGCCCCCACCCACAGACCTCCACCGAGGCCCAGCTTCCGTGGAACTTTGGAACTATTTTTATTTTGAGCGAATAATTAACCTAATCTTCAATATGAATGTTTTTTCGTCTGTGGGAGGAAACTGGAGACCCCCCCCCCCCATCTCACACACAGGGAGAACTCAGTACAGAAAGACCAGCAGTTAGAGCTGGGAATCGAGCCAGGGATCTCCTAGCTGTAAGGCTGAAGCGCTAACCACCTCCTCCCATGAGAATGAAGCAAAGTCAGTCTTTTTTCAACCAGCCTCCGAGAACCGTGGATCTGTTGATGTTCGTTTCCGTTAAATGTAGAATCTGTTCTCGGCAGCCGGCGATTCTTAAGGTGACGAAAGTGTACGTACGTAGAGTTTAACGCTGCGGTACCTCGCTGATTCTAACACTGTGTCATTTATAGCTGTGCTCGCTAACGGGGGGGGCGGGGGGGGAGTGAGGATGAGGAGGAGGCCAGGAGAGGGCGTGGGTGTAGAAGAATAATAAAAGGCATAGAGCAGAAAATCTTTTCTCTTAAAAAAAAAACAAAACGCAGCACTCTTATCAGCTCCCAGCTGCTGTTCTGCCCCTCATCGATCTGTGCCGCGGGGCAATGCAAATGACTGCCGTTTGCCCCGGCCGTCCTAGCATCAATGGAGGGGTAATTATCTTCGGCAATAACCAATATTGGATTGCTAGGCCTCGGGGTTAGGTTAGCCGCCGAGCCTTCAAACAGTCGCTCACCTCTGCGGGCTTGAAGGCTGATGGATGGATCAGCAGGGACTGAGAGCCGGGGGGCGCTCCCGAGGCGAACAGGCAAACTTGACCAGCTCTGGTCTCTCTCTCTTTTGAATCGCACTGAAGGTTCTTCTTCGACGCAGAGGGCGCCTTTTGTTCTACGGTGCCTCGATCGCTCAGGACAAGCTTTGGTGTGGAGCACAGAGAGGCAGAAACGACCTAGAACCGGTGAACATCGGCTGACTCTCTGACTAATTAGAGAGGCTGCAGCTCCTCCGACACGTCAGGGTTCAGTGCGATGATGTCCACGGTGGACGCCTGCACCTCATGTTGGAGGCCTGCGCCTCAAACTGGATCTCAAAATAAAATACTACTTGATACTACAGTACTTTTTACAGTTCCCTCCGTTGACGTTCACAGACGGGCAATGTCTTCTCATCACGACGAGGCAACACCACGCCAACGATACGATACGATACCGCAGTAGCCTCCGCATACAAAAAAATCTAGTCTAAACGGAGTACCGATGACTCTGGCCCCCGTAGTACATATACATGAGCTGTATGTGGTGCTGTGTCAACCACGCTCTGACATACTAACACTGGGAAAATTGTCACTGGAAGTTCCAAAAACCAGATATATAAAGGATATAATTCTTGCGAACTGTAAACAAAAAAAATGAACCACGAAAAGCCGGAAATAACTAGCCAAATTAGTTTCTGCAGCACACTCACAAAAAGGATGGTTTGCGCCATTGTTGGCATTGAGCAGAGTTACTGGTTTTCAAACCTCTCCACTGCGGGACCTGTACGTAGCTAGGCCGCAGTTCTCCGCCCCAACGTTTCGAATTTGTCCAAACAATCGCATGGGTCCGTAGTCGTATCGTTGCCGTGTGAACAGGGCCTGAGGCCTGAGGATTTTTGACTGACTGAGGATTGTCCCTGTTGACTCGTTGATGTGTGACAGGGTGAAAAGTGCGCCCTCCTCCGAGGGCTGGTAGGTGATTTCGTAGCCTCCTGATTATCCTTCCTGCGGCCGTTCATTCCGTTGAGTTCCTCTGTTATTGTCAAGTCCCGTCCTTTCATTCGAGTCTCCCGAGAGTGCTTCGTGGTGTGACATCTCTTCTGCCCTCTGTTCTCAGAGGAACTACTCGTGTTCTGGAGTACATTTAAACTCTGAATGGATGACCTAGAACTGTTGTCCGCCGAAGGGTGGGAGTCAATGAACACGCCGCTCATTCACACGTTTTTTTTTTTCATTTTCGGTCTCTGCTCCTTGAACCCCCGGTAATGAATAAATCATGGCTTCTTCGCAGCACTCTTCAGATACAAATGACGACGACATGCCGCGGTGGATTTGGAATAAATCAAACACGACGCCGTTTGGTTCTGTCGGTTTGTTTTTTTTTTTTGTTTTATGGCGGAGACTAGTTCGAGTTCTGCGTCCTCTCTCTCTCTCCGTCGTCAGTCAAAGGATTAAAACCTCATCCGCTGTCAGAGTAATGATCCTCCTGTGCCGCCATTTCATTAACAGTAAAAATGAAGTTTTAAACGTCTCTTATTGGCCAAGCCAGTTTGAATAAACTGCGGCGACCTTCGGTCTGTGAAGGATTCGGATGAGAACATCAGAAGTTGTCAACAAGGACTGTTACTCAAGGTTGCCCACATTCAAAAAAATGTAAAAAATATTTTGTGAACAGCGGCTCCTCCTGTAATTTAGTCAAGTGTTTGAAAGTTTTTGTGATGAAAGAGTTGCTTAAATGTAAGACTTTCAATACTAAACACGAACTCCGGCACACAGAGGAAAAAATCATCCAATAGAAACCGAGGATTCAAATTTATTCACAATAAAAAAGTATAAAACATTGAGTAATAGTAAGTAAACCGAACCGTTGCTAAGCTAATGCTAAACGCACGAGTTCTTAAATTTAGCTTTTTTAATTTTTTTTTTTTTTAAATTTCCATCCATTCTTTTTCATCCACTTCCGTTGCCAGGTCGTGGGGGCAGCAGTCAGGTAGTCCACTGGAAGGTACCAAGCGTCCTAACCGGGATTCGAACCTGCCCAGGAGGTGAACCCTAGGGTTCCACACCAATGACAGACACGTTGCCTCTGGGCCAAAGCGCCACATAAACTTGAATTTCTCCATGAAATTTTTTTCTCATCTATCGCATATCGAATATCCACACAAGGCCACACAAAAACTGCGAAAGTACTCCGCGCAGCTGTTTGCCCTCTGACAAACGGCATCGATCAGCGAAAGCAGCTGAATGCCACAGTATGGTATTCCGTCTCGTGTTCAATACTAACAATTCTCGTTTGTCCGATCCGGGATGCTCCAGTTTCCCCTCTTTGTTCCCACTCGAGCTCTCGCACGTGTCAGAGGTGCCTTTTCCACCCGAGGATCCACTCGGTCGACGCGGCCTTACTTCAGATCAACTGTTTTCCTGGCCGACGAGGTTGGCGTTAACGGCCGGCAAACGAACGCACGTGAAGCAGAAAGTTGGCCGCCGATGTGGAGGAGGAAAGGAAAATATACTCTGACTCTCTCCCAGAGGGAGGGGAGGGTTGGGGGGGGGGGGTTATCGGACAGGTATTTGGCCTGGACTCAGTAATGACACACATCTGCCTTAACTGAGCTCCGGTGTCTGTAAAAACAAATTCTGTCTTCGGCGTTGACGTTGCAGCTCTATTTCATTAACTTAAAAAAATCACACGTACGGTCTAGAGCAGGTGCGTACCTTAGGAAACCACAATTCCCATTGGACTACGAAGGTTAGCTTGGTAACCCCCAAAAAATTCTGGACCAAAATGTATGAACGTACGGATGTTTCGGCATCCCAAAAGCATCGGCGTTGGGCCTATTTTTTAAGTTTACGTCGCTTTGCGTAAGACATATCGCTGTAACACTTACACCGTTAGCGCCATTGATGTATTGTGGATGTTGTTGCTAGGCAACGTAGCGTGTTTCAATTATGGTCTGTTCTACTGTAGAAATGTTCGTTTTACTCCCCAGATGCGATTTCCTGAATTTCTCTCTTTGTTCTCAAACGACCGCAGACTGGACCGCTCTGAGGTTTTTTCTGGGCCACGTGTGGCCCCCAGGCCACTGTTTGGTTGACCAGGGTGTCAGGCCATGACCTGAGGTGAGGTCGGGCTGTGAGTAGTGTTTGTATCACCAGGATGGTTCGAGGATATTAAATGATCTTATCATTGACGACGGAAATGGTGAAAAAAAGGGGGTGTGGCCTAAAGGTAGATAACTGCGTACGACTTATCTTTGATCTTGCACGTTAGGTCTTCTGTCAATTGCTGGTCTCGGTAAGCAACTCAAACTCAGTCGGTTGCTCGAAGCCGCGGTCCACGTGAGGGTCTCACTTCTCGTCGGGTCCAGAATTAGCGTACGACGTTTCTCATGTCGTGTACGTGGTTTTTTATTTATGTGACTCTCAAAAACATAAAGGTCGGATGATTACGTGATTTAAATGTCTTTAAACGCAAGTACAAAAAAACTAAAAAAATAAACAATCTGGAGACAAACTTTTCAGAACAAGAACAGTGACACTGCCCCCTAGTGGGCTGTACAAAATTAATGTATTAATTATTATCTGCCCATTTTTATAAGCAGCTATTACATTCACCACTAGGGGAAATCTAAACGACTGGACCATTATTATTGTATTTGTACTATTACGACGTGCGCTCTTTGTGTTGCGTATAATCCGACAACATGGATGCTAACGTCGTCCCGAGTCCTGACTGAGTGCAGACGTACGTCCCGACTCAAGCAGGTTCATTTTTAAGCAGCTGCTACGTCATCACAACTAGAGGGAGCCCGAGTACCACCCGTGGTCCGTGTACCTCGTTTTGAGAACCCACCGGTGTTAACAAATCGAGTTAAAGCCTTCCTACATCGATCGCTCCGGTCTCGTTTTGTCCTCGTTTTCACCAGCTGCTGCCACACACACTCATACACACACTCTCACACACACACCCCCGCGGTGGTTGACGCGCAGAGCAGCCCCCGTCTGGAGGTCGGAGAGGAGGAGGAGGAGGAGGCTCGTCCTGCGGGTTTTTATTTTTTATTTTATTTGGACTTTTCGTCCTAACGGAAGCAACGGAGGACCTGGAGGGGATTAAGCGCCAAAAAAAAAAAAAAAACCCAAGCCGCGACGCTCGGCCCTCGGGATTTACGTTTCGTCATGTTTTCTGACTGAGAATCACGGACTTCTTTCCAGAACCTTCTACCGCGGTCCGCTGCCCGACTTGAGGATCCTATGTTCGGCGGTTTCGGCTTCGATAAAGACCGACCGCTGCTCCTTTTTACACGGAGACACGGAGTCGTTTTTCTACGGGACTTGAGGAGAAGAAACAAAACAAGGTCGATAATGACAATTTTCTGACTCTTTTACGGGTTTTTTGTTTGTTTTTTCCTTCGAGGGGACGAAGGGGGAGAAGAAAAATCGCTCGGCCAAAGATTTATTGTTCTGACAGGTTTTTTTTTTCTTCTCGTGTGGCTTT
Organism: Cynoglossus semilaevis; assembly: GCF_000523025.1. Lineage (NCBI taxonomy): Eukaryota > Metazoa > Chordata > Actinopteri > Pleuronectiformes > Cynoglossidae > Cynoglossus > Cynoglossus semilaevis. The sequence goes on from NC_024328.1 coordinate 15,189,817, forward strand.
TTTTTTTTTTCATCGTCAAACATCCAGACCGTTTCTAATCGGTACCTTTTATATCGTGTAGATTGGATTTAATTGCAACGGCTAAAAAATGTCTCCACGAACCCGTGTTGTGATCCGCTCCAGCCAGGCTGAGTGAGGGTGCCTCCGCCGCCGAGATCAGCGCCTTTGCACCGGGTAAGAATTACAACAGGATTCCGCACACGCTTCGCATTCTTCGGTGTTTTTTTTTTTCTTTTTCTTTCTACTAAAAACAATAAGTTGTTGTTACTGTTGTTGTTGTTGTTGTGTGAATTATCGTAACCTAAGGTTGAGACAAGTCTTTCGGTTCTTTTGAATGTTGTGATGTAATTTTTTTTTTTTGCTACTAAAACATACCGAGCAGTGACAACCAAGTTGTCTCCTTATTTTTAGGCTAATTGAGTGATGTTTTTTTTTCGATAAATTTGTTACGTTAGAAGCACGTGTCAACGATCGGTGACATCACCGATATTTATACTATTGTCTTGAACGGAAGCAAGTAGTGTTTTTTAAGTATTTTAAATTAATTTACGTGAGTAAAGTATTCGTGCACAAGTACTTAACAGTGCTTATATAAGAATAATTATGTCAATTTTAGTGTCATTTTAACCTAACGTCACGTTAATTTTAGTGTGAATTTACGTTTACGAACATTTGCTAATGTACATCCTGGTAAGTTTTTATAAAACATGGTACATTTAAAACAGTCTGTGCAATTAAAAAAGAAATGTATCATTTACCCATAATACCTTTTATCGTCATCGGACAACACAGCAGAGTAAATTAAAAAAAGTTTGGATTCGGGGAAAAGCTAATAAAAATGATCGGAATTATCGCATCTGACTTCTATAAAACCCTTAAACAAACACGTTCACATGAGATAAGAGTGAAAACGTGGAGAGAGATTTAACAAGTATCGCAGCGATCAGGAGTTCATTAAAGTTCACTAGGGGCAGCAGCCGACCCAAGTGGTAGTAAACCGGAAATTGTGAACGGGAGCCGTAAAAAAAAAGGTAAACAGTGAGAAAAAGATAACAGCCGTAAAACTGTAGTAGTCCGACGGTCGACGGTTAAATGATCGACCTGTGCGATGTCAGCCGTTTATTTATATTTTGTATTTTTATGTTGGATATAAATATATATCAAATATAATTTTGTTAATTTTTTTTTATTTAAAATTTTGTTTTTAAGTATCATTTCTGACTTTCCGCTCCTGTTACGATTCACAGAGAAACGTGTCTGAATGTGCGTTAGAATGTCTACCAATCTCCAAACGGTCTTTGTTAGAAATGTCACTCCGTTCCCATCAGAGAACGTCCGTCGGTGAAGCTGATGAGGTCAACGATGGAAATATTCTCAGTTCGTTATCTCTCTGTTGGTCTGCGTGTTTTTTTTGGGTTTTTTTGGGGGGGGGTACACCACACCGGTGGTACTGAGTGCATTCCGCTTATCCATTACCTGGTCGCGGGGGCAGCAGTCGTCACCCAAATCACACTGCCCCGTACCAACCCCCACCTGAACCTTCCTGCGGGTGGTGAGTCCACTGGAAGGTAACAACCGGGATTCGAAATTGCCCAGGAGGTGAACCCTGGGGTTCCACACCAACGACAGAGACATTGCCTCTGGGCCAAAGCGCCACCATTCTACCACCTACATATTTAAAAAACACAACCTGCTGCACCCCCCCTTTCCCTCCCCCCTTCCTCCTCCCCACCTCCTCACCTATCCGTAATCTGCTGCAGATAGGTCTCTGGAATTACATTGCCGAACATCTTTTTATTCCTATCTTCAGAAGTCGTTAGAATCTCCAGCGGGAGGCGAGATAAGGGACGAGCTCGCTCGCCCAAATGTGATAAGAGGGTGAAAAATTCTGCAGCTGTTTGTAATGTAAGAGTTAATGCAGATCACAGTCAGGGGCCACACGAGGGAGATAGCACCGTGAGGCTAATGCGTTTTACCCCTGAGGCCTAGATATTATATATATATTTATACATACATATATATATATATATTTATATATAAGAAGATATAAACGACGCCCCGAGATCAAAACATGACACGTCACTAAAGTTTGTCTTAACCTTTTAGTGGGTTTTTCTTGGTAACAGTGTCGTCGGTACAGTCGACGTAGAGGAACGAACTCTCCGTTTGGAGCAGGTGTAGAATGTGGGGGCGATTGAATAGTCTAGGGTATTTGTCTGGAGTTGTGTTTGTTGTCACGTTGTTGTCACGTTGTCATGGTCCTGAGCAACAGGAGCAACCGTATGGGTCGATGATTCACGTTCCATCAACCAGTTCTATACGACAGCATGACCTTCTTGGCTAATGCTTTTGGGGGAAAAAAAAGCAAAAAAAAAAACGTACGTTTTCAGTCCAGATGTCGATATGAAATGTAAAAGGAAATCTTCAACACGGATGTCGATCCACGTAGTTTTATTTTTGTTGAGGAAACAGGAATATCGAGAGTTCCCCGTCCGTGTTAGCAATTTGTTGTATTATTTATAGAGCGGTGTGCCGTGGGAGACGCGACTGGTTCTGTGGACGTGTACAACGTACGACACGTAGCATGTGAAGTTAGCACTCTTCATCACCTGTGGGCCCACAGTTGGGGGGAGAGTGAGGGGGAGGAGACGGGGGAGGATTTATGCTCGTCCCTGTGACACTTGGATCTGCGTGATAATCCTGACTGGGGACCTGCTATAAAACACTCTGTTCCTTCACGGCCGCACCGAGAGGAAGCTGCCAGAGGTGGAGCCAGAGCTTTGACACAATGTGCTTTTAACGCGCACTGCAGAGATTCTGTTCTGTTTTCACCGTTTAAGTTATAAATAAAGGCACAAGGCCGACGGCTGTAAAGGGACGGAGAGGAACTGGATCGACTCAATCTTTTTTTTTTTTTCTTTTCTCGTTTTATTGCGTTGGATTCCAGCTCCGTCAGAGCCGGCCGTGTTATTAACTGCAGTCGACAGTTTGGGGGGAGGAGTGCGAGGGGTGGGGGGGGTTTAAGGACCGGCCCACGTGGGAGTGACCTGTGATCCTGGCTGTGGACCTCATCTCTTTGTTCTTCTTCTACCTTTCGGTTATTACTTCCCAAATGTCGATTTCTTCGCTAAGAATTCTGGATCTCACTCTCGCAGAGTGATAATCGGGGGGGGGTTCAGATTTCCATCAGAGCTGCTGGTTAAAAACCCCACTACTGTAACCCGAAGGCGGCGGAGACGTGTCGGTGTAGAACTCTCTCCGTTAAATCCTTTTGTTCATTGGTTTCAGTAACGACGAAACTCGTCGAAAAAAAAGCAACTCGAATGCGTCGAGATGTTCAAGGACGATGAAGTGAATTATTTTACCAACCTGGACAGTTAGTCCGACGTCTCCGTGAGGAACAGTCGGTCAGAGGTTCGATAGGTTCATCCGGTGGTTTGAACAGTCCCAGGTACTGATGATGTCATCGTTGGAGAAGACGTACCAGAGAGTCTCTCTCTCTCTCTCTCTCTGACAACCCAGCCGTTTCCTCA
>NC_024328.1:15193436-15193745 GCF_000523025.1 Cynoglossus semilaevis
GAGTCTTTTGTTACCTTTATGAGGCGTAATTAAACGTACGCCGCCGTGGCACCGTGTTTGAGCAGGAACCCCAGGCGTGCCATTAGCCAGATGTGACTGCTCAATCCTTAATGATAAAGAACAGAGGCGGACGAGAACCGACCCGGGAGTCCTTCATCACGCCATCCTCAGGTTGCGTGTGGGCCTAATTGCTCCGTCGTTTTGTGCACTGCACGGGCACTTATGACACCTAGCTTCGTGCATTCATTATGGAGGCGGGCGGTACACTTCAACTAGGCTGATAGCTAGCCATAGTGACTCATGGGGAGG
>NC_024328.1:15194268-15199688 GCF_000523025.1 Cynoglossus semilaevis
CCCCCCCCCCCCCCCCCCCCCCCCATGCCTGGAGGCTGTACAAGTGCGGGGGGATCAGACTGACAAACACTGACTCATTGAGTTACATTCATCCAGCGTTTCCTTCCAGCTCGGCCTGGGATCCTAACAGTCGAGCGTTCTCATATTTCTTACTAAGCCCTTTCACTTCACAAGTGCATTAAGCCTCCGATCCACTGCACCACCGTCCCCCCCATGGCACACATCTTTTTTTTCCCCTCTTAGTAAGCAGTTTTAAAAGCTCACCACCGCCGAGCTTTAATTAGACGCGTCCCCCGCCGCGGGGCGGCCGCGGCGGGGGGGCCCCCGNNNNCGTGCGGAAACGGGCCTACATACCAAACATACGGCAACCACTCGCTGGAAAGCGGGGGCCCCTTTGTTAGCGAGAAACTGACAAGCTGCCGCTCACATTTGGGTAATTAACACCAGCACAGATTGCGGAACAGCTGTGCAATTTAGCACCGCGGCAGCAGCAACAGCAACGAGTCAAGAGAGAGAGACTTTGTGAAGAGAGGGAAAGTGGAAAGAAGTTTGGTCGAAACGCTCAGGCCTCGTCTAGACGCTGTCTCTGACAGAACCCTCAACCAAACTGTTCTAAGCAGAAGAGCATGAGGAAAAAAATAGCTAAAATAAAAACAAGAGACGAATTTAACTCATGGTTAAAAGTCAGCGCCTAGCTTAAAAATGATTTAAAAAAAGTGTTTAAATCGCTAATATATTTTTTAATTTAAATAAAGTCTGGATGATGACTGGCAAGAATCTGATCATATGATACGTATCACAATACAGGGGCAACAATACGATATATATTGCGATACCATAGTCATGACGATACATTGAAAAATTACATTGAACATCCATGAGATTTGGCCACCTCATGTAGGGGGGCAGCGATGGCACCTCACGAGATTCAGCTGAGGGTTTTTTAGCATGGTTAGCTTAGCCAAGCTTTGGAAAAGAGAAATCTAGAAATAAATGTCTCTCAGTTGTACGCCGACACGCACTAGCCCGTATGGTATATAGGCGCATACTGATTTGTTACATGGAAGCTAAAACGGAGCTAACACAGAACTTACGACATGTCTTAAATTAAGTGATTTTCTTCTAGGTGACGAGACTAAATTTGCTGAAAGAGTTCTGATCAAATCTGGCGATACAATACGACAATTTATAGAGTGTGTCATGGCGCCCCGTCAGTGTAACCAGTGCTATAGTGCTATAGTATATATGTATATATATACATATATATGTTTATATATATGTATATATGTGTATATATATACATATATAATATATTTAGTATATATATATTACATATGTAATATATGTATATATACATACTGTATGCTATAGTATATATATATATATATATGTGCTATATTCACTGTGATATATTGACGCTGTTCTTTAGCCCGGGGAACTTTTTTCTCCTACATTTGTGTGGCGGTAGAACCTCCAGACTTTGACAGCTGACGTTTCCTCCTCGGCCGTCGTCGCTGTCACCGTCAACCACAACACACCGAACGGGACAACGGAGGCGATGCATTGACGATAACGTGCCATCCGCGGTAATACGAGGTGAAGGCGGTCGGACAGTGTATTCTGAGAGTCTAGGCTGCAGCCCCACCCCGCCCCCCCGATGGGGGCGATCACTTATTTGTCTATCTGCTGTGTCTTGAGAGGTGAGAAGGGTAGTGGTGACAGACGCTTCACTCCACCAGAGGGGGGACTCAGCGGCTCCTCATGAGATAGGAAATATAATTGGGCTGTTCTCCCTCCTGGCTGTGGCACCAATCAAAACTCTCCCTCTCTCTCTCCCTCTCTCTCTCTCTCTCTCTCTCTTCCCAATCCACTTTGCTTGGAGACAGTGTTGAAGAGAGGAGGCAGCGCCGGCCCGTTAACACCCCGAGCTGCAACCATCCCCAAACAAGACTTGTCACTTGTGCTTAGAGTGGCATTTATTTGATCCAGACATTTTTTTTTTCCTCCTTTCCACCTCCAGCACTCCTCCTCCTCCTCAGCTTCTCTCTCTCTCTCTCTCTCTTTCTCTCTCCCTCTCTCTCTCCGTCTTTGGCCCGACTTCCACTTCTGTAACCTGAGTCCATCTTGGCCGCGTTCACCCACGACTGCTGCTGTGTAAAGCAAATGACTTTGCTGTAAGGGACAGACCACCTGTTAGGGATGCGGGGGAGGGGGGGTGACGGAACAAGTGTAGCTGTCAACACAGCAGCACCGAAGAGCCACCACCACCACCACCCACCACAGACTTTGTCAAGTATAAAAAAATTAAAGAATATCATCGAAATACTCTGCATTGTTTCCCAAAGACTGGGCCGCAACCCTCAAAGTTTCGAATAATGTTGATTAACTTGGGTCACAAAGGTTTGTGACTTTAAAATATGGGTCCCCCCAAAAAACATTTTTAAAAATTTGGGGAACACTCTTGTAGTACATTTTACTGTGTTGAGCCACGAGGGGCACTAGTGGTCGACACAGCAAGATTTGTAGTGAAAGAAGGTCTTTGTTGTTAAAAGTGTTAGCTTGGTGGTTAAAGGAAGCGGACTTGGGTCCGGGAAGGTTTCAGGGTTCGAGGCCACCACACTTTTACATTCATTTACTTCCATGAAAATGCTAATCTTTTAGCACTAGCGAGCGTTCCCGCTCTTGGGTTTTTTTTGTTTTCATTGTTTCTGTTGTAAAGAAAATGTCAAGGCACAAAACACCAGTGGAAACATCCGTCCTTGGGGTTTTTTATTTTCATGAGTGCAGTAGAGTTTCTGAAAATAGTCGGAAGAAAAATTCTCCACTCGTCACACGTCATGTGACCGACCCTGGTCTGGACGTGACGGTTTTGGACCATTTGAATTCAGGTCTTTGGCAGGACCTTGGTCAGGGTCAAGGTCAGGTCAGACCTCTGACTTAGAGCTGAATTTTAACAACGTACAAGTATGAAGGCCTAACGTCCGTCAGCTGCTGCTGGACAACTGTCTCACACTGAAGAACAAAGACACCGACGTGTCCGTCTCATATGTCATCATGGTTATTTATACACTCTGCCCCCCACACCCCCTCCACACATGAAGTCACACATCTGAGGTGTCACTGATGAGCGCTCAGGATCTTAAAGCTGTAGTGGTAGTTTGTTAGTTAGTTAGTTAGTTATCAACTAACTCGGAATAATTTACAGTAGTGCTTCGCTATTTCGCGGTTCATCTTTCGCGGATTAACGACTTTGCGGGTTTTTGACAAACCGTATAAATAAAATATACTGTATCCCGGATTTGGATCTGCGAGAGATGTCACAGGAATGGGACGACGATACGGTTCGATCGGTCCAATATTGCGACAAAATCGATGACGTCATGACTGCCTACGAGCTAGTCTTCGACCGGAAAAAGAAGCAACTGCCGATCGCAATGTTTTTGCAGCCTGGTTCCTGCTACTACTACTACGGATACACCTTCAGAAACCGTGGAAGAGGTGCGCCAAGAAATGGCACCACCCTCTGGAGAGACGTAAAATCAATCATCGGCCGCACGGTAAAAGTCATCATCACCTTCCTCGTCATCATTTTACTGCACATAAATACGGTGTCGCTACTTTGCGGAAATTCAGTTCTCGCGGCAGGGCCTTGGAACCGATCTACCGCCATAAACCAGGGACCACTGTACTAGCCTGTGAAAATACGCATTCATTTATACACATGTGGTATGTGGTTCCTCTGGGAATCGAACCCAGCACTACCTGCTCTCTGCTTTGGTGGCAGGCGTGCTAACTGCTACATTGATAATCTACTGTCTATCAGTGTTTCCCAAACTTTTTTTCTGGGGGACCCATATTTTAAAAGTCACAAACCTTTGCGACCCATGTGGGGGTCGTGACCCAGTCTTTGGGAAACAATGATCTATCATAACAGTGACAAAAACAGAGCTTTCCTTTAGGGGCAGCTTTACACTATAAGTGTTTCTGGACGCGGGGTGAGGGAGGGTGGGGGAGGCCAGTGAAACCTGTGGGTGGGGGGAGCTAGAGTTACAGCTCCCAGAAACTTGACGCCCCATGTCTCCAGCTTAAGTAAATGCCCCTCATGTCGCCACCCGCTCTCTTCCTCCCACGATCTGGATGTGTTTAATGGCTGAGACTCGGGTCGTCCCCCGTTTGCCGCGGGTAGCTGCTGGTAGCTGCTGGTAGCTGCTGGTAGCTGCTGGTAGCTGTCGGTGACTCTGGGCCTGAATGTGAGCAGTGAGACAGTTGGCAACAGGTGCCAGTTTTCCAACCCCCCCTAGCAGTGAGCTAGGAGAACGTATCCTTGATTTCCCTTAGCCCCCCCTCTAGCCCCCCCCCTCGGAATGATACAGCATGGCTATTGGCTGTTTGACTTTTATATTTACAGGATAGTTAGCGTTGTTTGACGGCTAACCTTCAGTCGGTTGAATCTGTACTCTGTCCCTTGTGGTGGACTGAAGAACTGCACCACAAGGCAGGTGTGGACAAACGTTTTCGCTCGTGGACCACAATTTAGACCTAAAATTGACATGGGGGCGGGTCAGGAGCAGATAGATGCATAAAGGCTAAAATGCTAAAATGCTTTTAGCATTTAAAAAGTTATATAATTTGGACAATTTTGTTGGGCCGGATTACAAAACTGAATGGGCCGCATCCGGGCCCCGCTCCTTAGTTTGCCCATGCCTGGTCCAAGGTTGAAGCCTGATGCCACCCGTGCCCTAATCCAAATTTAACTCCCCCGCTCCTCCCACCCTCCCACACTTTTACAGAAGTGATACTTATTAGCGTTAGCGTTAGCTGAGAGTCGCGTTACTTTAAAAAAAAAAAAAACACAAATTCAGAACTTTCTTTTTCGCTCTCATTAGAGGCGTCTGTGCCTGGAGGAGAGAACCGATGCTGCTCCTCATCTTAGGCAGTGCCAGTGTGTGTGTGTGTGTGTGTGGGCTGAGGCAAAGAAAAAGGTCAGTGTCTGTTTTTTTTTCTCACCTCAGTATTTAAGATCCTGCCAAGTTTCTGTTTTCCCACCTCCACCAATCTGGAGAGATATGAAAACAGAGATAGACAGTGCACGGTGTCACCAGAAGGGGGCAGCTGGTGGGGGGTGGGAGGTGGGGAAATGACTCACCTAGACGTCGTTCACATGGAGATCTGTGGAGTGGTTCTTCCCTTTAACAAGCTGCAAGTGAGAACTGCAGGGTCTGCCAGGTGTGCCTGCGGCCCCCTACAGGCCCGTTGTGTCATGACACCCACTCCCACTGTTACAGGGCAAAGTCGAACACCAGGAATTTTTTTTTTTTGCTTCCCACCACCCACACTAAAGGGGGGGAAGGAGGGGAGGTGGGTAAGGATTAGTTGCCCTGTCCTTCCGTCTCTCCTCCTGGAGTCCCTGAGGGCGGCGG
>NC_024328.1:15199821-15201168 GCF_000523025.1 Cynoglossus semilaevis
AGCCAGGGCGTCATGACAAATAGCCACCTGACTCCAGCAGGAGATAAGCTGCTGCTACCTTATCGCAACCGCTGGCACACATTCTGACACCGAGCAGCAGAGGAGGCCACACCCTCTCCATAGCCCCCGCCCCGCCTCCTTGTGTTTCCTGTCTACATTTGTATCACCTTAATGAGAAAAGGATGTAACGATGCGTTGTGAATTCCCCCATCAAGGTGTAAGGAGTCGGCCGGTCATACCATGACACTACATACTCCAGGACAGTAGATGGCAGTATGCCCCCAAAACGTTGGTTGTGACCCGCTATTAAACCAAGACGTCAGGTCCCTACGTAAGTCAGTGTTTCCTGACGGTCTTTGGCCTGCGGCACACCACCAAACAAAAATATCGGTAATAAAACGTAATCCACGAAAAATGCGCTCATAATTGACTAAAATCTCGCCCTTTTTAGTTGAAGACAACGCTGATATACTTGCAGGAATTGAAGAAAGACGCTCACAAAGATCTTCTTCAACGGCTCTGATTCTCTTTTTTTTTTTTTTTTTTTTTCTTTTCCCAGCTGTTTGCCGCCACCTAGCGACAAGCCTTGAATTGTTCTGCCTCCCACGCGTTGATAAACGAAGGAAAAATGATTTGCAAAATATAAAAAATTATATTTTTTCAGACCAATTGAGTGACATCGGGTGATGTTACCGCGGCGCACCTAACGATCTCTCACGCCACACTCGCAGGCCACGGCACAGAGGTTGGGAATCACCGGGCTGAAGTGACGTTCAGGTGTTGAAACAGAACGTGGGAAGAACTTGTTCCACAGACACCGGTGTTCCCGTAAAGAATGAAACCGCGAATCCTATCGCATCCGGAGTCGAGTGTATCGCTACCTCCCCTAGTGTTTAATACTTGACAGTCATGATTTTTACTCCTCAAACGTTACCGTGTGATTTACTAGGTGCACCTTAACTCCCACCCCTCAAATTCCGATAATCCTAACAAGGGAGGGGGGACCAAGCGAGCTCTTAAACCGCTGCACTCCGGTCGAGTGCCACCTTAATTGAGATAAATGGATTGCGATGGTCGAGATGATTACTCTGTTGGTTTTTTTATTGCCGCAATTTAGACGCTGCCTCATTGCATTATTGCCACCTTAATAAGAAGCCTCTGCGTCCGATCTGTCTCCGATGGCGTGAACACGCGCAGGTTCACTTCACCGGAATATTCTAGACTTTTATTTTTTTCCTCTGCGTTTTTTTTTTTCAGCCGAGTGAATCTGTTGTTAACACTTTAAACATGTGGGGTTTTTTTGGGTTTTTTTTTGGATGTTTGTAACCGTCTTAATTTTGGGCTAAT
>NC_024328.1:15201467-15204608 GCF_000523025.1 Cynoglossus semilaevis
ACACGTGTTGCTAACGACGGAGAGGTATCCGGAGTCGTCACCTCCCACCCTGTCACGTATCAGTTCTACCCTGGCATTATGGGATTTATTTTCATCGTAATGATGCGGACGTTGCTGTAGGTTGACGGTTACATTTTTTTTTTGGTTCGCAACCTGCTTCCCTCCACCTGCTCTGACGGGCAGCAGCAGGGGTGGTGGGTGGTGGGAGTTGGATGTGAGCTGCTGTAGCTAATGGTTTGTTTTCTACCTGGGAAATATATGTAGCGGTTCTGTAGCCTGAGATAAACGACCACCGGGGGGATCGTTAAGTTTCTGGAACAGAGTGAGGATAAATTGCCGGGGGGGGGGGTAATTAATTGCGCGTCTCTCATTAGGACGGGAGCTGTGGGCTCACTGTGCGTCGCTAACGCAGCCTGTTTTCTGCAGTGAAGAGGTGAGAGGGCTGGCAATCGTCCGATTTTACCGCTACATCGCCGTCGGACAACTGTAACGGTGGTGACTTTACACCGTGACGATACGATACTGCTACGGCAGCCTCCGGATACGGAGCGCTTAGACGAAAAAAACAAAAAAATCAACAAAAAAACAGTGTAGTACTTATGCTAGGCCTCTATGTGGTGCTGTGTCAACATACTAACACCGGAGCAATTTGTAGCAGAAGTTCGTAAAAAGCAGAAAAGAAGCCGCAGAGCATGTGTTTAGAGCCGCAGATTGTAAACAAACTAAAAAAAATAAACCCGAAAAGTCGGCTACGGCTAACTGCTGGATTTGCTTCTCCAGCACGGTCAGACCGAGCATGGGTTTCCGCCGTTTGTTGTTGGCGTTCTTTGTGCGGCGTTGAGCAGAGTTACTGGTGTAAAGGCGAGGTTGACGTTATCGTCTCACTCTGATCCGTTCACGCGGAGACACGGGCGTCCCGTCTTCATCGAGACACAAGGACGAATCGGCGCTAACACTCAGGGATCCACAGTTAAATCGTCAAAAAAACAGAAAGAGGGAAAAAAAAGAAAAGGCAACAGCACAAGACAAGTTCTGAGAACTGTTTTCCCCGGTGTGCGATTTATTCAAGACGCTAGATGGTACGTTAGCTAGCCATGAATAAATGTCTCACTTACTACAGTACCAGCGGTGACGTCCGCCTTCATGCTCTGGTTTCTGCTGCTATCCTTAGAACGATGCAGCCAATAAGTCATCGGTGTTGAGGGAGCGGGGGGGCGGTGGTGGTGGTGGGGGCTTTAAAAACAAACAGCGGTGTAATTTGTAATTTGGCATTCCCTAAATCTAGGACTTATGGTTCTGCAGTGGAGCTCTTCGGGGAGTTAGCGCTCAAATGTTGGTTTACTGGCCCACATATCCCTCCCTGGCTGCTGTCTCTTTCTCTCACCCTTTTATGACTGCTGAGGAAACTGGATTTCACAGCTGTTAAGAGCCGGGTGCCGGCTGGGCCCCCCTGACCTCCTTGTTGCCCCCCACCACCACCTCCCCACCCCTCACCCTTTCCTCAGCGTCGCCTCCTTTTTTTGCTCCCTTTCTGCAGCGGCCGTTGTCCTCGGGGAGCTTTTGTGTGGCTCAGAGGAAGCCGAATCGTAAAGCATGGCTAATGAATAGAATCGGGAAAGAAAGCCGAGGTCTGCTGACGGCCCCTCCCGAGAGGAATGGCCGTCCTCCCCGAAGCCCCAGGCTCAAATAGCAGACGACTCCACAAAGGTCAGGCTTCCTGTGGCCCACTCCAAGGGCTGTTAGCTTCCAGGCAATGTGGCTTGAATTTCCCCCATGAATTTTTTTGTGGTAAAATTTTCCCCTGTTTCCTTTGGAAGACTTTTTTTTCTCTCTCTCTCTCTCTCTTTTAAATCACATTTCCTCTATTTTTTTTCTTCTCATCCGTCTGTGTTTCATAGCGTCCAAACCGCAGCAGCTGTGACAGTCGGTGGGAAAGTCTCCAGATTAAATGTTGACTCCGACAGAAAACCTAAGAGGTTCCACAAAAACAACAGCTTGTCGGTGACATTTCTGCTGAGGATTTTTTTTTTTTTTTTTGAGCTAGCCTCATTCACGTAGCTGATGTCACCATCTGCTGGTGAAATGTTCCAAAGCGATAATGCGTAACATTTCAATTATATATATATTCGCAATATATATATCACAATATTTTATATATTGCGATATTTTGTTTCACGATACAGTACCGATACTCGAAATCACCAGATTCTTGCCAATACACACCCCTAGTGCATGGGATGAGAACTTCTTCGAGAAGTAATAGTAACTGGTTACTGAGAAGAAATTTCTCACTTCGTAACCTCCATGTTAGCTATGTTTTAGCTTCCATGTCACATATATGGTATGCCGCTATATAGCATACAGGCTAGTACGTGTTAGCATGCGACGGAGAGACACTTTATTTATTTATTTATTTTTCCCAAAGCTAAGCTAGGCTAAGCTAACCATGCGAAAACCCTCAGTTGAATCTTGTGAGTCGCATCGCTGCCCCCTACAGGAGGTGGCTAGTTTTCCACTCATGGATGTTCACTCTAATTTTTCAATGTATCGTTGTGCCTATAGTGTCGCAATATATATCGTATTGTTGCCCCCGCGTTGTGATGCGTATATCGTGTGACCGGATGTCTTACCGGTGCACATACCTGGCACACCTTCAGGTCGGCAGTGTATCTGCAGTACAAGTACACGCTCGTCTCAGACTGGGTTGTTGTGATGTCATGTACCCAATGGCCAATGAAGTGCTGAGCTGTGTTTATCCCACCCCGACATCACTGACTGATGCCTCCTCCTACTTCGGTGACCTCACCAGACCCGTGACCATCCGACGAGCTTCATTTAGTCCCCCCTCCGCTCCCCCTGGGGCTTTGGTTCAATGCTGAGGTTTTGGCACTGAAGCATTTAACATTAGCCAAGGCTAACAACCAGGACTGTGCGGCACGACGCCCCGGTTCTGGGAGACTGGCAGAGGGTGGTTCTCAACGCTCTCAGTCCTCGGCTCCTGTGGAAGGAAAACAAAAGAGGTGCGACGTGATTGGATGGTTCCCGTTGTTGTACCACGGACTGTTGGATCGCTTTGACGAATCACTGTATAAATACAGGCTATCATTCACCTAGCTAACACCTAGCTTACCCCCCCCCCTG
>NC_024328.1:15204703-15212896 GCF_000523025.1 Cynoglossus semilaevis
AGGTGGGGCCACCTTCCTCCGTGTTAGCAGCCACCTCGTTGCCCCCAGAGCTCGGCAGTGCCATCAGTGGTGGCTCAGCTGTACTGATGGTTGTTGTTGTTTCTCAGTGTTTGTCTTAAATATTTGAAAATGTGAGGGTGGTGCTCAGCAGTCTGCTTCATCATATTAGTAAATACATATTTAAATATATATGTAAATATATATGTATATTTAAATGCGGCGTTGCTGTAGGGCGTGTCCCTTTAAAAAGTCAAGCGTGTTCTCAGTGCAGCACTGTGCAATGATGCTGCGTAGCAACCTCCCTCTGACGTCAACGAAGACGAGTCCTGAGAGGTAGCTCAACACTGCCACCTATTGTTCGCTGCCGGTAAATGGCCAGGTGGGACCATCAGGTTCTGAGGGAGCTCCTCCTGCGACGCTGCCGCTTCTCTGATCCAGCGTTAATATGAATGACATTGTCGTGGTCGACGTTTCTCATCATCATCATCATCACGTCTCATCAATGGTCTCCTGTCTCCACAGGTGTCTGATGTAGGATCAACGAAGTTCTTCTCACCGACAGCTCCTACAGGTGAGCTCTTCTTCTTCTTCTTCCTCTTCTTCTCCTTCTTCTTCCTCTTCTTCTTCTTCTCCTTCTTCCTCTCTTTCTTCTTCCTCTTCTTCTTCCTCTTCTTCTTCTTCTTCCTCTTCTTCCTCTCCTTCCTCTTCCTCTTCTTCCTCTCCTTCCTCTTCCTCTTCTTCTCCTTCTTCCTCTTCTCCTTCTTCCTCTCTTTCTTCTTCCTCTTCTTCTTCTTCTTCCTCTCCCTTTTCTTCTTCTTCCTCTTCTTCCTCTCCTTCCTCTTCTTTTTCATTTGTTGAAAACTAACTGAATGTTCTCTGATCTAATCCTGCGACACATTCACTCTCCCTGTTGACTACACACATGTATTCACTCTTCCTCCTACCCCCTCCTCCACCCACACCCTGTGCCAAGAACCCAGTGAAGTCTGAGCTCTGGTTGATTTAAGAGGATTTGCAGCTTTTCCTGCCACATGCTCCCAGTAATGGTTCAGTCTCCTCTGACAAAACAGGCTCTGAGGTGAACATGGTGGATGTCAGAGGACGGGGGGGGGCACGGGGTTAGCGGGGGGTGAGGTGGGGAGGTTGGCTAGCAGGGGCGTCAGTGCAACAGAAACAACAGCGTGTGTGTGTTTTCTATGTCAGAGTTTGGACAACAAAGTTGTTTGTTTAGTGGGAGGAGGGTAAAATGTTGCCCCCTACTGGGAACCCACTGTACATACTGACTAGTGGTGACATGTTGAATTGCAGATTTTAGAGTTACTTATTTTATTCTTACTTACGTTTTTAACGGATGGCTCAATAACAACTTTTTCAAGTACGATACCGATACTGTAACTTGGGAATATCTGCCGATACCGATATCAGTCCGATACCTTCTTGTCGACTCTCTGTTTACGTCAGGTCGCATTACGTTGAGTTTTTAGGCCTAGGTGTGGGATTGTACCGGCTAGCGTTCACCTACGTAAAAGTCCATCACCGACTAAGCCGGACCAGCTGCGACATCGCCAAGTCCACCATCGGACTACCTCCGGACCAGCCGGTGCATGTCCGATCTAACCATATGAATGCGACACTTCCAATCGGCATTTATGAGGCTAACCCCAGACTTGGCCGAAAACTTGCACGTTCTTTGAAAAAAAACACGTATTTGTAATACCATACCTTTAGCGTGTTTCACCTCAGATCAGAGTTGGTGTGGTTGACCTTTGACCTCAGAAGCTAGGTGAATTCTATTGGCAAGAATCTGGTGATCCGATACTGTATCGCGATATAGCGTATTGCGAAATACTGTGCGATACGATCCTGTCAACCGTCGTCAGGTTACTATGGAGGATATTTATGCGGTATCGTGAAACGAAATAGCGCGATATTTCAGTGCATCATTATTTTTCTGTCATATACTGCAATTATACGTCATCGGTTCCTTTAGCTGCGCCGTTTGACTCGGGTCTCAGAAGAACCAGCCATTTTAGTGTCTCTGTGAAGGTGATAAGTTTTTTTTTTCGTGGTGCTTTTACACCAAGTATTACTGTAATAGTAAACAGTCGGAGCCGAGGGCCCGGAGCGGGAGCTCAGCGGCTCCGCGGGGCTTAGCTGCAGACGGCGGTCTAAGCCGGATTTAATAAATAGTTCCCATTAAACTGACTGGCCAACACACACACACGAACATATTTTAAAGGCACAATAAAAAGTTTTTATCGTGATGTTCAGACCTTCCTGAATCTAGAATGATCAAGAACAAGGCCCTGCCCCCCACTTTGGGAACCAATTACTAATGGTTTTCCTTCCATTCACTTATCACCTAGATTTCCTAGAGGACATGGAGCGGAGGAGTAGCCGTAAGGTCAGAGGTCTGGAGAACCGAGGGCAGCTCAGGAATAGTCAACCAGTAGAGGGGGCGTGTTGGTATTCAACCCGGCGTTTCTGGTGCGCTCGGGTCGGTCTGGTGCGTGACTGACCTTGGCGTCTGGTCTGAGCCATTAAATAATGGATGGAGGTTGAGTCTCTGACCGACCAATCAGGTCCTCAACCACCACTGACTTCGGGCTGGTGGAGGGTGGGGTGGTGGTGGCGAGGGTGCAGCGATGACTGCAGGGCAGAAATGTTGCTGGGAAAATAACAGCGAACAGAAACTGTCTTGTTGCCAACTTCAACTTTCCCGTTGACTATCGTTAAATTATTGATGTCCATGAACCGGGGTTTGAGGATGGTTGTAAAAAAGTTTTAGTTGAGATTTGTCCCCCATCGTCTGTCGACAAACCCATGTATGACCCGCCAAGTTTGCTCTGATTGGCTAGTACTCATTGGTTGGTTGGTTGGTGTCCTTGATCATCGTGGGAGGAAATAAATCTCCCGATATAGGTATACACAGGCAACAAGGACGAAAAAGGACTTTTTTTTGATAGACCTTGGTCCTTATTTCTTCTATCAAATCTGGCAACTTTGGTTTCCACTCCAACAGAGTCTGGATACAGTATCTTTAGAGGAAATCAAAGGCAACCGTTGTTGTGAACTAGGGGTGTGTGTCGGCAAGAATCTGTCAATACGATACCTGTCTCGATACAGGATCAACGAGTTGCTGTGGTTGCAGTGAATTATATTGGCAAGAATCCGGCCATACGTTACGTATCGCGATATAGTATATCGTGATATATACCACGATACGATCAATGGTGATGATAAATCAATAACTGATGACTGAGGAGATTGAAACGGGATCAGGAGAGGAGATATTGCGATATTTCAACATGTAGAATTTTTACTGTGAACTAACAACAGTGCCACCTATGAACTAGGGGTCTCATGGTTCTGAGTGGCTGGCCGCCCCTCCTACTGCCCCCCCCCCCCACCCCCCCATCAAAGGAGTGGCTATAAACGAGGAGTGTGCTGCAAATAGGACGCACGATCAATCGTTGATCAACTCATCACCGACAGATTGTTGCTTTTCCTTCAGGCCTGCTCCGGGTACAGAAACGACAATTAGAGAATTCCCAGCATGCACTGCTTCCCCAACACTCTGCGAAGCTCTGTCAGAATGAGATGTGTGCTTTACGCAGTGCGTAATTCTTCCCTTATTATCTACAGACTTTAGAGCAGGGTGTTAAACATAGGGCCCGCGGGCCAAAGCCGGCCTACTGGGGTGTTCAATTTTGGCCCGCTTGGTGCATTTTGAGATGAAAAAGATTTAGAGTTAATTATGTACCATCTACCCTGTGTTATTAAAGGGGAAGTCTGTTTTTTTTTTTTCCTCTAATATGGTATTTTGTGTTGGCAATATTGATCGTAGAGAGCAAATAAAATACGAGAACTCCAGATCACAGCAGTGATAAAAAAAAATAAAAAAACAATTTATCGTGGAAGATGACAATTAGCCTCTAATTCAGCTTAGGACCAGGCCATTTCTGACTGGTCCATCTGAAGCCGGGCCATCTGGCTCCAGGACGACCATGGAGGACCAGACCCGTGCCAGGACTCCAGATGTTCCACAGAGACACATGAGCAGCAGCAGGAGCAGCAGGAGGAACAGGAGGAGGGGGGGGGGGAGCATCAGCATCAGCTGGGCTGTGACAGAGTCGTCACAGGAGAGGCTGATGTCTCCAGCAGGGGGCTCCCCTCCTCCCTTCGTCCATTCATTTACTGCTGACGCAGACATGGGTTCAAGTCCCAGGACTGTTTCCCCCTGGGGAAGAAGTTAAGTTGTCATCTGTTGAGGCAGACCTGTTGACACCCCCCGTCCCTCACCCCCTACCCCCCTCTGGGGAACATCCCCATGTCCCCATGGAGGTGGAATGGCAGTTTTGTTGCTTTTTCATTTTTCTTTTTTTTTTCTGACCTCATTATTTATTATTGACCACACACGTTACTGAGCAAAAGTTTTAGGCACGTGTGACCTCTGACGACCTCCCGTCTCAGTTTTTTTTTTTTTAAAGCTAGAAAAAAATGTTTTCCGTCCGACCGCAGCCATTTCTCTAAATAATTCACTTTTTCAATTTTTTTTTAAAAATAATTGTTATGTCCACCTCGTGTGTGTGTGTGTGTTGTGGAGTGATTTAATGAGATGGGGTCGGGGGTCGGGGTTGGTGGGGGGGTGACTTCTCTCTGCTTCCATTAGAGCCCATTAGAATCATCATTAAAAAAAAGCCAGCATCACTTGTAGTTCCAGCTTTCCCCCACTTGGGCATCAGAACAAGTTCCTACATCCAGATCCCCCATCAGGACCATGTGACTGTGGGTATCAGCCTGGAGGTCACCTGGTCCATTAGTAGACCAATGACAGCAGCTCCCGGCTCTTCATATTTCTGGTTTATTATATTTCTGGCTTGTAGAGTATTTTTTTTCCATACTGATACTGCAGTACCAGTGTAGAGTACTACAGTGTCGTCTCTGTCTGTGGCTCTGATTCTTCCACGATGGTGAACTTCCTGTTTTCACTGAAACCAGCAGCTGTGATCAGTTAAGAAGCCACAGACAACACGCTTTTTTTTTTTCTTTCTCCATTTAGATTCAGAAAAACTCTGAAAGCCTTTTCTGGGTCAAAGGTTTTTTCAGATGCTGCGTTTTTTTCCTGATGTGATTGAAAACTGCAACGGAGAAGTAAAAACGCACCATAACTTCTCACTGCATTTCTCTGCTGTTTCCTGAATCCCCTCGTACTGACTGTAGTGAGAGATTATAGTCTGTAGTATCGCAATATATCGTATAGTTGCCCCTGTATCGTGATACGTATTGTATTGCCAGATTCAATCGTAGAGTTGCCCCTGTAGCGTGATATTTATTGTATCGCCAAAAACAAACTCAATATATTGTCGTCTCTATAGTATCGCAATATATTGTAGAGTTGCCCCTGTATCGTGATACGTATTATATCGCCAGATTCAATCGTATAGTTGCCCCTCTATCGTGATATGTATTGTATCGCAAAAAAACGCCACCTCAATATATCGTCGTGGCTATAGTATCGCAATATATTGAAGAGTTACCCCTGTATCGTGATACGTATTATATCGCCAGATTCAATCGTATAGTTGCCCCTCTATCGTGATATGTATTGTATCGCAAAAAAACCCCACCTCAATATATCGTCGTGGCTATAGTATCGCAATATATTGTAGAGTTACCCCTGTATCGTGATACGTATTGTATTGCCAAAAAAATACCCCTCAATATATTGTTGTCTATAGTATCGCAATATATTGTATAGTTGCCCCTGTATCGTGATACGTATTATATCGCCAGATTCAATCGTATAGTAGCCTCTGTATCGGTATATGTATTGTATTGCCAGATTCAATCGTATAGTTGCCCCTCTATCGTGATATGTATTGTATCGCAAAAAAACCCCACCTCAATATATCGTCGTGTCTATAGTATCGCAATATATTGTATAGTTGCACCTGTATCGTGATATGTATTGTATCGCAATGTATCGTAGAGTTGCCCCTGTATCGTGATATGATTTGTATCGGCAAAAAAAACATCAATATATTGTTGTCTATGGTGTTGCAATATATCGTATCATGATATGTATTGTATCGCCAGATTCAATACATATCACGATACAGGGGCAACTGTACGATATATTGCGACACTATAGTATTGCCAGATTCTTGCCAACACACACCCCTAGTCACTAGTGTACCCTGGTTGTTTTAACTAGGCTAACTCGGTCCAGACGACTGTTTGACTGTGGTGTCCTTGTCCCTCCCCAGGTGCGGTAACACATGAGAGTCCTGAGTCCAGAACCTGTGGTGCAGCCAAGTTTTCGGGTATTCCGCGGAGTCAGGAGCGCAGCAACGGTGAGGTACTGTTCACGCCACCCGTGCCTAGCCCCACCCCGGCCTGGGTGCCCACAGGCTCCCCTGCTCCTGCTGCTGCGGCGGCCCCTCTGGGTTCTCCCCTCCCCAAATTCTCTCCACTTACTATAAAGAAGGAGGAGCTTCCAGCCCATGCCCCCACCTCCCCTCCGCTGCTGAGGCCACTCCCCCATGCCCAGCCCCACCCGGAGGAACGCGTCCTTCCATCCCTACAGCACGACGCCCAGCGGGTAATAAGCCACCAGGGGCAGCACCACCCTCTTCAACTCGGTAGCTTCCCCCTCATCAGGTGGGTGGTCTCTCTCTCTCTCTCTCTGTCCGAGTCGGTGGAGCCGAAATGATTTCATGACGACGATAATAACATCATGTTTGTCTCTCTCTCGCAGCAGCAGCAGTCCGGTGGGTTTCACCAGACCACCCCTCCCCCAGGCCTTTCAGCACAAACCCGGCGGGCTTTTACCCTCGCCCCCCCCCCTGCCGCTGTCCATCCCCGGTCTCTCTCCCTCAGAGTACTCCTACCTACGGAGCCCGGCCCATCGCCATCCAGCCATGTTCGCCACCTCAGCCGCACTGCCTCCGCCTCCCACCTTACCAACCAACAGCCTGGTGGTACCGGGTCACCCGGGCGCCGTGCCGTACCCAGGTAAGTTGACTGTGTAGAACGCAGAACGTGACGAGAACGTCCTGTTCGTGACCAAAAAAACGTCATGAATGTGATTTGACTTTAGGCGAATGTTGTCCCTCAGTCTGCCTGTGAGAAGAGCTCCCCCTGCAGGTGCGGAGATCATTCCCAACAACATTAACCACTAGCGGCTCTCTAGCGGGCACCAGCCTAAGGGGTTAGTTAGTCCGGCTGATCGGGGTCTTAGTCTCTGAGATCCACCACAGAAGTCCCTAAAAATGAGAATAGTCTTGAAACTATGTATTTAGATTTAGATTAGTGGGAAATATATCACATTTGACAGTCCACGGGGGAGGGGGGGCAGGTTCTAAACGTTCTACCGGACCCCGTCCAGATGAACAGTCTAGGACTGTCTTTAAAGGGACATTTTTACTGAGACCGGTTGAGAATTTTATGGTCCAGATTAGTCACAGATAATAAAAAACAGGTGAGAAACACTGACCTCTAGCTGCTGATATTTTTTTTGTTCCAGTGATGAACAGAAAAAAGGGTTTTATTTTTATTTATTTATTTTTTATTTTTTCGGATTAATCCTGATTAATGATCATGATTGATGGGGATTAATCCAGAGCCGGTCTCTGATTGGTCAGATTGATGGTTGGACGACACGCGCACAGACCGTCATCAGAGCTGGAGAACGAGTCAATGTCACATGATCAGAAGCCGATTTAGTCCAGGTTCATCACCTGCAGTCTCCCGACTCTCGGTCGGGGAACTTTCACGATCCGGTTCAGACGCTAGCAGTCAGAAACAGCAAGTGCCGCAGTAGAAGTTTCTCCAGCGTTGATGAGCGTCTCCAAAGTCCGTCGTCCGTGCGCCGGCCTTTCTGTGCACCGACTTTGAGAGCGACCGTGTGTTTTCTGCTGGGATGACTCTTGGTTCTCTCTTGTCTTTAGATACCAGCCTGTTGATATCATTCAACCAACCAATAATGTATTGCCAGCCTCATTCGGGGATTCTGATTGGCACATTGTCACAGGCAACTCTCTTACCACCACCAATGAGTTCCCACGTAGAAAACCCTCACAGCATGAGCTGGAGAAACAGAGAATGCCAGGTGACTATTTTCTCTCTTCCTTTTTTCCTCTGTTGTCAAGACTGACGCGGCTTTCGTGCCACTTTTTTTCTTTTGTCCCC
>NC_024328.1:15212953-15214043 GCF_000523025.1 Cynoglossus semilaevis
ATTTCCTTGCTTTCTTTCCTTGCAGAGCATGACCTCCTGCGGCAGGAGCTGAACAACCGTTTCCTGGTTCAGAGTTCAGAGCGGGGCCGGGGGCAGCCATCCTCGCAGCTGGCCCCCGTGTCAAACCCGAGGGCCGAGTTTCACCAACACCAGCACATGCACCAGCACCAACACACCCACCAGCACACCTTTACGCCCTTCCCCGCCAGTTTGCCCCCGGCTGCCGTCCTCACTCCGCCCACAGCACCTCCCATGGTGCGTACCCCAGCCAGAAATGTGAGGATAAGTAAAAACAAAAAAAGAGAGAGAATAGCCCCCCCCACCATGACACCTCCCACCTGTCCAACCTCCCACTCCTCCAGACCCCTCCACCCCCTTCAATGGAGCTGACGTTCTTCTTCAGTGGTGTCGGTTTACAAGATGAATCCAGTTGAAGTCTTTGTCAGCTTTAAACATGTAGCTCCCCCTTGTAGCCAGTAGGTGGTGCTAACCCGTTCGTAATTAAATACCCAAGGGGAAAAAAAAAACAGTACGACTGGTTACTGGACATAACGAGTGACGAAATGTTAGCCTCCAGAACGTTAGCTTGTATGCTAATACTAGTGTTAGTTTTCTTCTGATTGTCTGTTTTCAAGGCTCGGCTAAGCTAATTTTGCTAACACCCTTCTTCTCTTACTGCCACCTATGGGTGTTTTTTTTACACTGATAAATGTTTTCAGTTGACAGCGTGACATCGTTGCCCCCGTGTGGTGATGCGTATCGAATCGCCAGATTCTTGCAAAACACGCCGCCTGCGTAGTTTGGTAACCATGGAAACCCGGTTGTCTTCGTCCCCAACCGACGTCCAAGAAAACACTCAGTTTGCCGAGTTGGAAAAAAAGTTGGTTTTTTTTGTCGTGAGATAAAAGAGATAAAATTAAGAAGAAAAAAAAACGCCGTCTGTGTTCAAGGACTGGTTCAAGGACCTGTTCAAGGACAGCGGAAGGTTGCCAGATTATTTGCAGACTTTAAGGAGTTTCAGATTAGTTCCCTTCACCGACGTCTTCTCTGGTGTCTCCATGGTTCTACCGGTCCTCCATTGGATTAAAGG
>NC_024328.1:15214054-15218250 GCF_000523025.1 Cynoglossus semilaevis
AACGTAGACCGCCTTCGTCCTAGCCACTGAATGGAGTCTTAGTGATCCAACTTCCTGTCTGACTGTACTCAGTCTACACCAACCAGGACCGGTCCGGACCAGCTGTGTTTACCATCGACAGATGTCGATGGTCCTGGTGTTTTCACGACGATGGGAAGACATTTTATATCAAGTCCGTGTTAAAAGACTGGACTAACCCTCTCTCTCTCTCTCCCCCTCACCCCTTCTCCCCCTTCCTTCTTCCAGTTTGACAAATACACCCCCAAAATGGACAATCCGTTCTTCCGACATTCGAACGTGAGTTTCTAATTTATTTATTTTTTCTATTTTTTATCAATTATATCTTTATTCAAGTGCGGTGCAAAAGTTTTAGGCAGGTGTGTACATTTCAGAAACGTTCAAAGCTAACGTAGAGAACCAGGAATTCACTCACCCGTTGAGTTAAAAGTTCAAACATAAGGGGCCCGGACCGGAGGGGTGACGCACCCGCTGACAGTTGGGGCCCCCTGCTGACAGCTTGAAATCGCAACTAAAATCTAAACGACAATCGGCCGAGGGAACTTCTGGTTCTGGTACTTTAAATACACCCCGGGGGAGACGGGGGGAAGGGGAGCTGGGGGTAAATGTACACACCCCCGGGCCTAACACTGTTCCACTGTACTGCATGTCTGTATAATTTTTTTCATCTGTTTCTTTGTGTGTGTCCCCCTCTTACCTCCCCCACCCTCACCCCACTCCACCAGTTCTTCCCCTCCTATCCACCCACCATGCCCGGCATGCCACCGCTGCTCCCACATTCAGGACCCTTCAGTTCACTGCAAGGAGCCTTCCAGCCCAAGGTCAGGCCCGCGTTCTAGACCTCGGACCATGATCCACGTTAAAGAAAGAACCGCGACTAGAACGTTGACGAACTAGAACACAGAAAAAGTTAATGGTCGGACGTCAGGTCTGCAAATATATTAGACAGACATATATGACAGACATATATGACAGACGGACATATATGACAGACATATATGACAAACATATGACAGACAAACATATATGACAGTAAGACATATATGACAGACATATATGACAGACGAACATATATGACAGACGGACATATATGACAGACATATATATGACAAACAAATGACAAACATATATGACAGACAGACATATATGACACACATATGACAGACCGACATATATGACAGACGGACATATATGACAGACAGACATATGACAAACATGACAGACATATATGACAGACGGACATATATGACAAACATTTATGACAGACTGACATCACAGACATATCATGGACGGACATATATGACAGATATACATGACAGACATATATGACAGACGAACATATATGACAGACGGACATATATGACAAACAGACATATATGATAGATGGACATATATGTGTTCCTATTGGTGTTCATAGTGATCCCAGTGAGAATGGTAAAAGCACCAGTGTGTGTATATATGTATGTATATGTATAAATATATGTGTATATTTATAATTATAAATATATGTATATGTATATGTATTTACTGTATGTATGCATCTTTATATATATATATATTAGAAATATATATGTCTTGTTATATAGCTAATTGTATTTTGAGTGGAGTACAACTTGTATTTTCTTTTCCTTTAAATCTGTTCGAGTCTTAATGATATTCTCTGATTCTCTGTCTCTCCCCATCTCTCTGTCTCCCTCCCTCCCCCTCTGTCTCTCCCCTATCTCCCTGCCCCCCCTCCCTCCCCCGTCTCTCATCATCAGGCATCGAACCCTAATGACGTGGCGACTCGTCCGGGAGCCGTTCCTCACACTCTTCTACAGAAAGATCCCAGGGTGAGATCTGTTATTTTCTCACCCACGCTCCTCCCTCCCGCCCTCCATCAACCGTGACCTCTGACCTCTATACCAGGTGTCATTCAAACAAATATAAACGTGACGTTTCTGTCTGTGCAGGTGACGGATCCGTTCAGAACATCAGTGAGGGTGAGTCAGAGTCAGGCCGGGTCTAGAACCCTAGAGACACTGACCGCTGCCGTCATTACTTTTGACCTGCGAGGTCAGCAGCCTAACCCACTTCTGTCCAAATGTGTAGAAACCTGGGAAGTGGTGTGCAGTTCACGTCCAGATCGCGTGGCAGATCTACCACCACCAGCAGAAGATGAAGGTCGGTGTGACCTTTGACCTTCGGTTGTTGTCGGTGTAAGTACTGCTGCGTACTGATCCAGTACTGATCAAGCTCTTCCCCCTGCTCCCCCCTTCTCCCTCTCCCCCCTTGGCTACAGCAGATGCAGCTGGATCCTCACAAACTGGACATGAGTTCAAAGCTGGACCTGTTCAGTCGACCTCCAGTTCCAGGAGTCTTCCCTGGACTCCCGTACTCTCACGACCTGGCGAGACCCCTGTTTTCAACCACAGGTCGGTGGTTGTGCTAGCGTCTGTTAGCTTCTGTTAGCTGTTCTTTGTTTTAGCTTCTGTTAGCTTCTGTTAGCTGTTCTTTGTGTTAGCTTCTGTTAGCTGTTCTTTTTGTTAGCTTCTGTTAGCCGTTCTCTGTGTTAGCTTCTTTTAGCTCTTCTTTGTGTTAGCTTCTGTTAGCTGTTCTTTTTGTTAGCTTCTGTTAGCCGTTCTCTGTGTTAGCTTTTGTTAGCTGTTCTTTTTGTTGGCTTTTGTGAGCTGTTCTTTTTGTTAACTTCTGTTAGCTGTTCTTTGTGTTAGCTTGTGTTAGCTCTTCTTTGTGTTAGCTTCCATTAGCTGTTCTTTTTGTTAGCTTCTTGTTAGCTGTTGTTTGTGTTAGCTTCTGTTAGCTGTTCTTTGTGTTAGCTTCTGTTAGCTGTTCTTTGTGTTAGCTTCTGTTAGCTGTTCTTTTTGATAGCTTCTGTTAGCTGTTCTTTGTGTTAGCTTCTGTTAGCTGTTCGTTTTGTTAGCTTCTTGTTAGCTGTTGTTTTTGTTAGCTTCTTTTAGCTGTTCATTGTGCTAACGCAGGTGTGGCCAAACGTTTTGACTTGTGCAAAGTTTGGTGCGCCGGATTATTAAAATGGCAGCATTCGGCCCCCGGGCCTTAGTTTGTTGACTCATTGTAAACATGCTATTTCTAATAGATAAAATGTTTCTTCTGTCCAACGTTTTTTTTTTAATTCTGTCAAAGTAACCACACAACTCACTCCATGTTCTCCTCCCTGATAGGCTCAGGCCACCCGGTGCCCCCCTCCTACGGCCCTGCCCCTCATCCCAGCAGCTTCCTGCCCCCCAGCCATTTGGCAGGTAAGTGTAAGTAAAAACTTTGTTCAACATTTTTCTTTTCTCTTAACTCTTAACTCCACTGTAACACCACTGTTCTACTGTAACACCACCCTTTACCACTGTAACTCCACTGTAACACCACTTTAACTCCACTTTAACACCACAACACCACTGTAACACCACTGTAACTCCACTTTAACACCACCGTAACTCCACTGTAACACCACTGTAACACCACCGTAACTCCACTGTAACACAATTTTAACACCACTGTAACACCACTATTTACTTCACTGTAACACCACTGTAACTCCACCTTTAACTCCACCTTTAACTGCAGCGTCTCAGAGCTAGTTCTCTTTCCCACCTCAGCAGACACGCCCCCTACTGACAGAGAACAATTTTTGACCTTTGGCTGCAGTACCGTGGTCAGTGCCACGGCGGCAGCGTTGAGTAGACTTTGCTGGTGCTCGGCTCCGCCCGTGTCCACTGCACTAATCTTAATGTTTGGCGTTTTGCAGATCCGTTCGGTCGCTCCACCTCTTTTGGCAGTCTTGGCAGCCTATCAACCAGTGCCTTCGGAGGTTTAGGCAACCCCACCCTTGGTGAGGACTGACCCCCCCGTCCCCCCACCCAACCCCCCCTCCACTCACTCTTTAACTGCTAAGGTCTTGTCATGGCCCGTGTGGTCGTAGACCAGAAGTCACAGACCAGAGGTCACAGACCAGAGGTCACAGACCAGTTTCCTGTCAGACCATGTTCTCAGGGAGCGTCGTCAAGGTGAAAAAAACAAAACCTTGACGACCTAAAGGACCAAAAGGTCATCAAGGTCATCAAGGTCAAACCGACCAACCAAATTAACCAGTGATGAAGAGGAGCAGAGCAGCTCGGTCCCGACAGAAACTAGTCAAATTCAGCCCTCTGACTCACACCTGTCTCCTG
>NC_024328.1:15218355-15220361 GCF_000523025.1 Cynoglossus semilaevis
CCCTCCTCACCCCCTCCCTCCCCCCCAGGGTCCAACAGTGTGTTCGGAATGAAAGAGGGTCCGGGGGGGCTCCCCACATTTGGCAGCCCCCACCACGACGCCTGGAACAGACTACGACGAACGCCGCCTTCTTTCCCCATCCCGCCGCAGTGGCCCAAAACCACGGAGGCCGAGAGAAGCAGTTCGGCCAACAGCCAGGAGAGGGAGCCACAGAGGGATCAGGACCGAGAGATAGAAAAAAGGGAGTCGTCCTTAGGGGGTGAGGAGAAGGACAAGGACAGGTGAGTTTGTGGATTTTTTTTTAAGTCAGACTTGAACATCTGTGGACATGTGTGTCTAACGTCTGGTCAGTGGACTCAGAATGGTACACGGATGGTAAAGTTAGATTAGATTAGGATTAATTAGATAGAATCAGTATATTTGTTATGAAATGTATTTAAAGGTACATGCTAATACTGGTACATGCTAATACTGGAACAGGCTAATACTGGAACATGCTGATAGTGGTACATGCTAAAACTGGAACATGCTAATACTGAAACATGCTAATACTGGTACATGCTTAACATGCTAATACTGACATGCTAATACTGGAACATGCTAATACTGAAACATGCTAATACTGGTACATGCTAATACTGGAACATGCTAATAGTGGTACGTACTAATACTGGTACATGCCTGGTACATGCTAATACTGGTACTCTGGTACGTGCTAATACTGGTACATGGTAATACTGGTATGTGCTAATACTGGAACATGCTAATACTGGTACATGCTAATACTGGCACATGCTAATACTGAAACATGCTAATACTGGTACATGCTAATACTGGTATGTGCTACTACTGGTACATGCTAATACTGGTACGTGCTAATACTGGTACATGCTAATACTGGTAGCACAGTAACAGGTAAGTTTGTGGATTTTCAAAGTCAGACTTAAACATCTGTGGACATGTGTGTCCAACGTCTGGTCAGTGTGCTCAGAATGGTACACGGATGGTAAAGTTAGATTAGATTAGTATATTTGTATATATTTGTATGTATCAGTATATTTGTTATGAAATATATTTAAAGGTCCCACCACCGTCTCTGATCTTTCTGTTCTCATCACCGCAGGGATTCTTCTGAGAGGAACCGTCACTCCAACCGCTCATCCCCGGCCGCCGCGCCTGTGGGCTACCACATCAGTAACCTGATCCGTTCAAACAGCCAGAGCTCCGGGGACCTGAGTCGGCATCCCAGTGGGAATGTGGAGCGGGTTCGAGAGGCGGAGAAGGAGCTGCTGGACCCCCACAGGGACTCCTCCACGCTGGCTGACGTCAAGGTGAAGGAGTCCCGCCCCCCGGGTCACGACGTGATGGAGAGGAGATCCTCGGAGGACTCAGTCAAATCCTCCCAGCGCTCCCCGTCACCCTACCTCAAGGCGATGATCAGTGACCAGAGCGTTAAGATGGCGGGTGGCCCTCAGACCCCCCTCAAGGAGATCGAGAAGGAGCACCCACCTGTAGAACTCCTGCACAAGGTGAAAAACGACATGAAGATCAAGGAGGAGAGGAAGGAGGAGCAGGAGGTGATGGTGGTGAGCTCTGAGCCCTCCCCCCAACCACCGGCCCCGGCCCTCCCTGCTTCTGTGGGCCAACTTATCAACCCCCACCACCACCACCCACCGCTGCCCCAACAGCACCCGCTCTCCTTACAGAGAGGAGGTGAAATCCCAGCTTCCAGTCTCCACGTCCTCCCCATGGCCCACTCCCTGCCGCTCTCCATGAGCGGCATGCCCCACATGGGCAGCCTGAACGTCCTGGACCGGGCGCGGATGGCTCCCTTCATGGGGGTGAGTCCTCTGGCGGGGAGGGAGCGCTTCACCCACCCGGCGTTCGCGTGGGACCCGTTCAAGGAGGCCTACCGCAGCCTGGACCTGCAGAGGAGGATGGACCTCCAGCTGAGGGCGGAGCAGGGACACCGCTACGCCAGTGCCTACGAGCAGGAGCGCGCGCAC
>NC_024328.1:15220645-15223840 GCF_000523025.1 Cynoglossus semilaevis
AGTGGAGCAGACGTTCAGTGTGTGTGTGTGTGTGTGTGTTTATACCGGACTTAAGTATTTGATAAGTATTAATATATTAACCAGTACTTCTCAGAGGTGGGGGGGGGGGCTGTGTACATGGTGTGTACATGGTGTGTACATGGTGTGTACATTTCCTGACTTCCTGTCGTCCACTTTCTAAGACTTTATTGTATTTTCTGCAACTTTGACAAATATTTATTTTACCCCCCCGACCTCCAACCCCCGACCCCCCCTCCACCTGTACTGATGGAGACCCATGTTGACTGAACCTGGTGGTACTACAGTATCCTCAGCACTGTACCACAGTACTGCAGTACTGCTCCTGTCAGGAACACAATGTGTAAATAAACTGTTGATATTTTTGTTTGTCGAAAAAAAAAAGATGTGTAAATTTTTAACCGTTTCTAGAAAAAAACAAAAAAAAGAAAAACTAAATTTAAAAGCATCACAGAGTCACTTAGACATCAAGGTGCCATGACAGGGTGGGGGGGTGGGGGGGGGACGAACATCTGCAATCTATGCAAAGCAGCACATGGTACCACAACGAGAAGTCCACACGGAGGAAGTACTTAAAACGTGTCATACTGGTACATGCTAATACTGGTACATGCTATTACTGCTTGGTGCTAATAATGGTACATGCTAATACTGGTATGTGGTAATACTGGTACATGCTATCATGTACGTGCTAATACTGGTACATGCTATTACTAGTATGTGCTAATACTGGTACATGCTAATACTGGTATGTGCTAATTCTAGTACATGCTAATACTTGTATGTGCTTACACTGGTACATGCTTATACTGGCACGTGGTAATACTGGTACATGCTAATACTGTCACAAGCTAATATTGGTACATGCTAATACTGGTACATGGTAATACTGCTACGTGCTAATACTGGTACATGCTTATACTGGTATGTGGTATTACTGGTACATGCTAATACTGGTACATGCAAATACTGGTACATGCTAACACTAGTAGCACAGTAACAGGTTTTCAAACGTAATAATGAACCGTTTTCTACCACAGACTGATGTTTTCCCCCAAAGTACAAATATATATATAAATATATTTTGGGGACAGAAATACTTCCTCTCCGTGTGGACGTGTCGTCGTTGTGCGTGTTGTTTTTCTTAGACTGTTAAAAAAAAAAACGTAGAGTTTCCTAGTCCTGAGACATTCATGGTTTAAAATGTACGGAATAAAGTTTGGAGCTTATCCCTCGCTGTTTGAACTTTGACCTTTGTTCTTCATCAGGCCAGAACGGCCTCAGCCATTGGCCACTGGGCCGTGATGTCACACGCCAGACCGACGTCTAATGGGGCATTGATTTTTGTATGAGAGCAGGTTTTGAATGTTTGTGTTGCAGGTAACTGGTATCGACTGGGAGACCAGCGACATGATGACACATGGTCTGGACCATTAAGAGGAGCGTGGCCTCCCGGGGGGGCGGCGGGGGTATCGAACGGTGGAGACACACACACACAGACCCTCAGCCTGTAATAATAATAATGGTGTGGATCAACCCGTGGTCACGTCATTGAGGGGACGTTAGCGGAAATCAATGTCACTTTGTCTACCCCCCGGACCCCCGGCCCCCGGAGGAGTTTCTGTGAAAAGTCGTCAGAGAAGGAAGACTTGAATCACCGTCTCCTTCAGTTCAGACCTGGGTAATTGAACCTCCGACACGAGGCAACGGTCGGCGGCCCGCTCTGCTCCGCTGCTTTTGCACCGAATCGTCCGGTCGTTCTGGGGGATTTTACCCCGACTGTTAGTGCCTGGTGTTTTTCTTTTAACTGTCATTTACCTGTACCAGGGGGTCTTCATGGAGGGGGGGTCAGGGTGGGGGTATTAAGTCAGGGTGGGGGTATTAATTCTGCTCATTCCAGTCCAGACAACACAGAGACCGCCTGGTCCAACACTGTCACTGATTTCAGCTCTCGTCTCACCGAGTCATGATTCGTGGTAAGGACAAGTGCGACCCCTGGCGGCCGAGTTGGCCTGGCGCAGCCTCAGTAGACGTCCTGTAGAGATCACCTCGTACCTGAGTATTGTTTTACTGAGTATTCACGTTCAGTCAGAAGAACGGAAGTGACGTCAGAGAGTACAGTGAAATCACCTTTGTGACATCTATTTTATTTTATATATGTATATATTCATATGTATGTGTATATGCTGTATTTATTTACACACGGTATATAACATCGACCTGCAGTACCTCAGCGATCCAGTAGGGGTCGTGAACCCTCTTGACGATGTACTTTATGTGAGGAGAAAAGAACGTTTCATGGAAGGTGCTGTTAACGGTGTTCACAGCTGCTGACGTCACAGCTGAAGCCGCTGCAGATGACGCAGGTGAGACTCTGGCGTGTGATTGGCTGAAGTGAGTGGAACGTTAGTTCGGTGAAAATCCACACATGCACTTTGTGGTTACATTTTATTCTGTGTCTTCTAGTACTTCCGTGTATACTGGTACAGTGAAAGACTGACCCCTGCTGGTGAAATGAGAACTCACAGTCCACCGTGAAGCCGTCCAGACCACGATCATAATTCCGTGAAATATTTATATAAGTCTGTCGGAACGGGACACCAGTGTTTTTTTAAATGCCGCCAGAACCCCCCCCCCTTCATCCCTCCCCCACCCTCTCTCCCCCTCTGTATGCTTTACTGTGGAGGTGATTAACGTAGTGAAGACGTGACGTGTTCATAAACCCTGTAATCTGGGCTCAGCTGATGACCGAGGGAGGGGGGGCCTGTGGGGGGGGGTGTACATTACCTACGTCACCATCTTGTTTTTTTTCTCTGTTGACGTCACCACAAAGATATTCAGCAAGCAGGACCAAATACATCCAGTAGGTGGCAGTGATGCATCACAGGCTAACTTAGCCTTGGTATCGGCTCACGTTAAATAATTGCGCAACACATACTAGCACAATGCTAACACCTGCTACGGACTAGGTGTAGTTAATTTTTTGGTGAACGTTCTGACCCGAGTATGTACAATACCAGGCTTGTAATTAAAGTCTCAATCAGCGCCACCTACAGGCCAGGGAACAGAAAGTTGCCCTCTCTTTTAATGGACGGTTCTGAACCGACCTCTGCCTCACGTCTGCAGTTTATTTGTTGTGTTTTAATATACCCCACCCCCCCCCTCCCCCTTTAGTTT
>NC_024328.1:15223875-15227677 GCF_000523025.1 Cynoglossus semilaevis
CCCCGACGGTGAGAGAGGCCGCGGTTTGATTATTCCTCTCTGGGGACCATAAGCCAATGGCAGCTTCAAACGCTCCGTTCATGGGTCGTTTTTTTCTTTTTTAAAGAGGCTTTGTGACCAGAGCTGCTCTGACTCCACACCCTGGTGGGACGACGGTGTCAGGACAGGAAGTGGTCACCTTTGACCTGCTGGTCACCTTTGATCTGCTGGTCCGCCACCAGTGACACAGCTACAGTCGTCAGTTAAATGATGTTGAGATGTTGGGTTTTTTTCTGACTGACTGACTGACCAACTGACTGACTGACTGACCGACCGGCCGACCGACCAACCGACCTAATGACTGACTGACCGACCGACCGACCTAATGACTGACTGACCGACCGACTGACTAAGCGACTGACCGACCAACCGACAGACCAACCAACCTACTGACTGACCGACCGACTAAGTAACAGAATGACTGACTAAGCGACCAACTGACTGACTAACCGACCAACTGACTGACTGACCAACTGACCAACTGACTGACTAAGCGACCGACTAAGCAACCGACAGACTAACCGACTGACCAACCAACTGACTGACCAACTGACTGACCGACCGACTGACAGACAGACTGACTGACTGGCCAACTGACTGACCGACCGACCTACTGACTGACCAACCGACTGAATGACATACCGCCGCCTGACTGACTAACTGAGCAACTGACTGACTAAGCGACCGACCAACCAACCTACTGACTGACAGGCCGACCAACCTACTGACTGACCGACCGACTGACTAACCGACCGACTGACAGACCGACTGACTGACTGGCCAACTGACTGACCGACCGACCGACTGACTGACCAACCCACTGACTGACCGACCAACAGGCCGACTGACTGCTTCAGACATCAGTGATAATAATGCAGTTTATTTAAAGGCACATTTCAAAACACAGACAGGAAGACGTCCATCTGGACGTAAACAAACCTCCGTCCACCACAGAATCTGGACAAGAGTTTTTACAAAAAGTTTTTTTTTTTTCACTATTCACTACAGCAACACCGACACCTGGATCCATTCACGTGACCTTTTCACACCGTGTTCTCCAAACATTCACAACTCAAGGAAACTTTAGTTCAAAGGTGACAAACCAAACACAAGGTGGCGCTGATGTTCACTTTAACCGGAGTTAAACCACAGTTTGCAGACTGCAGACTCCACAGGAAACCAAAGAGCGGAATGTGGTGCATTCTGGGTAAAACAAAACAAAACAAAGTGGAAGAAAAAAAGATTTAAAGTTAAAAATGTTTGGTGGACGGCGTGGAGCGGTGCAGAGATTTATTTATCTCCGTCCCGGCCAATCACTGATCAACGTTTTCTTCTTCTTCTCTGTTCACTCCTTCAGCCCAGCAGCTGTTTGGACCAGTGGTTCTGTCCCCGCACTTCCCCCCACCCCTCGTGGTACTACCCCGGTGTGAAAAGTCTCTGAGAGTTCTTGTATGGATCTATGTCCAGAGTCTCTCCTCAAACAGAACACTGCCCCCTGGTGGTGGTCAGATTAAAACATGTGGGCAGACAGCGGGCAGACCCCGCCCCTCACCTGGCTCCCCCTCGGCCTCCACTCCAGCCGGGCCCTCTGGTGGACGGGGCCTTGCTCCTCCTCGTGTTTTTCCCTCGCCAGTCCGTTCAGCACAGCAGGAGCCGAGTTCTGGTCCAGGTGCTCGGCCGACACCAGGGGGAGTCGGTCGTCCTCCTCTGAGATGACGAACACCGGCACGCTGACGTGGTCACCCTCCCCCGGGAAATCAATCTTTCGACTTTCCATCTGAACCTTGGTGCTGGGAGAGGGACCTGAAGTGGACTCTGAACTCGGACCCTGGGATTTGGGAAGTGCGGGGACCAAGCTGTGGGTGGCGGTCCCGGAGAGCAGCCCACAGCTGGGTCCTGGGAAGCGTGAGCGTAGCAGGTTGCTGGTGGAGTTGAGTCGCCGCTGCTGCTGCGCCGCCTGCGTGAGTGGGTAGGAGGCGTTGCTGATGGTCGAGTCAGAGAGGGCGCTGTCGTCCGCTTTGGCTTCGAGGTGAACGTCGGAGAAGACCCTCCTGCTGTCAGCAGCCCTGGACTCATGTGTCAAGGTGGGCGGAGCCTGGAAAGATGAAGAGTGAATGAGAACCTGGGACCGAGACCAAGACCCTGGACTGAGACCAGGAACCTGGTCTGAGAACAAGAACCTGGACCGAGACCAAGACCCTGGACCGAGACCAAGACCCTGGACTGAGACCAGGAACCTGGACTGAGGCCATGAACCTAGTCTGAGACCAAGAACCTAGTCTGAGACCAAGAACCTGGTCTGAGCCCAAGAACCTAGACTGAGACCAAGAACCTAGACTGAGACCAAGAACCTGGTCTGAGAACAAGAACCTGGACCGAGACCAAGACCCTGGACTGAGACCAGGAACCTGGTCTGAGACCCAGAACCTAGTCTGAGAGCAAGAACCTGGACCGAGACCAAGACCCTGGACCGAGACCAAGAACCTGGTCCGATACCAAGAACCTGGACCGCGACCAAGAACCTGGACCGAGACCAAGACCCTGGACCGAGACCAAGACCCTGGACCGAGACCAAGACCCTGGACCGAGACCAAGACCCTGGACTGAGACCATGAACCTAGTCTGAGACCAAGAACCTAGTCCGAGACCAAGAACCTGGACCGAGACCAAGAACCTGGTCTGAGACCAAGAACCTGGTCCGATACCAAGAACCTGGACCGAGACCAAGACCCTGGACTGAGACCAGGAACCTGGACTGAGGCCATGAACCTAGTCTGAGACCAAGAACCTAGTCTGAGAGCAAGAACCTGGACCGAGACCAAGAACCTGGTCTGAGAACAAGAACCTGGACCGAGACCAAGACCCTGGACTGAGACCAAGAACTAGAAGAAGTACTGACGCTGTCCACCAGTTTGGTGAAGGGACTGCTGGAGTTCCAGCTGCACCACCTCTTATGCAGCTGGGGCAGCGGGGGCAGGAAGTCCTGGAAGGTGCGGACGCTCCAGGCTCTCGGCCTGGCGCTGCCCCCCCCACTGTCCCTGGTGGGTTTGTCACAGGTGGATAAAACACTGGAGTCCAGTGAGGGCCAGTCCCCCAGGGAGCTGGGACCAGGTCTGGGGTGTCGCTGGAAAATCAGAACAGGAAACAGGAAAATATTTACCAGCAGGGGGCAGAAATACCCCTTAATAGGTTTAAATCTGCAGATAAAAACCAAAGACGAAGAGAGGCTGCGGTTCGTAGCGGTGTTAGCGTAGCCTTAATGACGCCACAATTGTACTTACTCAATGCATAATGGGATATATTGATCGGGTAGTGCACGTCAGATGTAGAGTAGATGTTGTGGTGCATTGTGGGATACATTTATCAGCCCACACAGCGGACAACTTCCACATTTATACACCACTACAAAATGGTGCGCCCCCTGTGCAGTGCACCACGTAGGCTGCAGGGGGTGGTGTCAGACACAGTCAGTCGGGCGTCCTGTTGTTCCGTTCGACTGTGCTGATTTTTTTGATTTTTTTTATTGTTGTTATGTTTCCGAAAAATTGTTTGACAAGGATGTCAGCACTGAGGACACACAGGGAGGGAGAGCGCACACTGTTGGCCGAAGCGTGCATGACACTCACTGAGGCATAAACACGACACAATCGGTGCTGGGAACCTGGGCCCCCGTGGATAATACCCTATTAGCCCGGGCTGCAGCCCGCGCTGCCAGGACTTCAACAAAAAAAAGCTGCCAGCGTTGTTTGGAGCCAATTCTCAT
>NC_024328.1:15227882-15231997 GCF_000523025.1 Cynoglossus semilaevis
ATATCCAAGACCCTCCGTCCCCCGTCTCCCCCTTCTCTCCCCCCCTCCCTCTCTGATGTTCATTATTTCAGAAATCAACTCTTCAGGGTGAGCTGCTCAGTTTGACCTTGACACTGTCCTCTGAGCTGCCGAGACAGACGGCAACGGACCAGAAGAGTGATGAAAGATATGCCCAGTAGGGGGCAGCACTCACTCAGCATTCAGATCCGTCCGGGAACGTCCCGCAGAAGACGAGCGACGAGCCGACGGCGTTAGCAGCGTTTTGCGCAGTGGCTGACGTTGAAACAGGATTGACCCTGGGGGGGGGGGCAGTTATGGCGGTACTCACTGTGTGTGGGGTGAAGGTGGTCTTGGTCGGACTGAAGGCTGAGGAGACGATGAAAACCTCATCAGAGCCCAGGTCCAGTTCGGTCAAACCACTGCCTGAGAGGTCCACCGGTGCATTCTGGAACACGTCCACAGAGAGCGCTGCAGGGGTCGGACAGAGACAAAAAAAAAAAAAACGGAGACAAATTATTGACAGTTCCTGTTCTCCACCTCGGTGAGATGGAACCGTGTCTTGTTCAGAGGAATGTCGGAGGAATGACGGAACGTTCCGTGACCTTCAGCTTTAGCCGCAGTGAAACAGATTTATGTTCCTGACACCGAAATTATCATTCCTCACATTATTCCCTATACAGTTGGGAATCAGAGGAGGAAGAATATAACCCCGGGGAAGAAGTTCTGTGGACCAGTGGTCCACTTGTCTACTGGTCGACTGGTCTATTGGTCCAGTGGTCCACTGGTCTACTGGTTCACTGGTCCAGTGGTCCAATGGTCTACTGGTCCACATGTCTACTAGTCTACTGGTCCAGTGGTCCACTGGTCTACTGGTTCACTGGTCCAGTGGTCCACTGGTCTACTGGTTCAGTGGTTCACTGGTCCAGTATTCCACTGGTGCACTGGTCCACTGGTTCACTGGTCCAGTGGTCCACTGGTCTACTGGTTCACTAGTCCAGTAGTCCACTGGTGCACTGGTCACTGGTCCAGTGGTCTACAGCAGGCGACCCAAGTCAATAGACATTATTCGTAAACTCCTGGGTAACATGCAAGACGACCCAAAACAATTTTCTTGCGACCCACCTGAGGGTTGCGACCCAGTGTTTGGGAAAAACCATGGTCGTACTGGTGTGTGTGTGTGTGTGTGTTGACCCCACCTGTGTCGACCTGACCGTCCTGGTCCTGTGTCCTGCTGGTCTGATTCTCAGTCATGAGCTGCAGCTCACTGACCTCTGACCCGGGGTTCTGGACGCCCTCTGGAGCCTGGAAGACAGCAGAGGTCAGAGGTCAGTATCTTCATCATCATCATCTTATACTTGACATCGTCCAGGACCGGTTCATTCCAGTGTGTTCTATGGTGGGCTTGACCTTTGACCTTTTGTGTCTACCTTGGTCCTATCACTGGTTTTCTTACTCAAGTACTAGTCCCTGACAAACACTGACAACTGGTCTGTGGTTGACAACCTCTGATGGACAGACAGAGTCAAAGGTGAGGACGGGGCGGGTGAGCAGCGGGTCAGTACCTCAGAGTTGCTGGACAGACAGGAGTTGGACTTTTTACGACACAGTTTTGGTCTGAAAGAAAAAAAAAGAGAAAGAGTTGAGACATTTCCGAAGGTGTAATACCTCCCCTGGCCTCTGGGTGCCGCCCTTGTCACCTTGTCATTTGTGGCAACATTCTTATCAAAGACTCATGTTTCTGAGAGCAAAAAAAAAAAAAAGACCAGACATCAAACTTTGAAAACTCACCTTGTATTCCAGGTCCCTCAGGACCAGGACCAGGATCATCCTGGGACTTCATGCCCTGCCCCCGCCCCCCCTTTTGATTTTCCTGACAATGCTGTCGTCACTAACAATCGCACTGACGTTTGTCGCCGCTTGTTTTTTTTTGTTTTTTTTTTTTTTCTTCTCTGCCCACGTACTTTCATGTCGCCCCCGCGTCCCTGTGCCTCAGTGTTTAATACCACGGCCTACCCTGACTTCCTGCTGCCTACGGTAGGACTGACCCACATCAAGGCCGCCGCCACCGCCGCCGCGTCCCAGCCAAACCCCAGTAATCGCCCCGGGGGACAAAGACGGCAGCTGAGTCAACACAACAAAAGAGGATCGTGCGGGCGATAACGCCTGCGTCTGTGTGGCGGAGGATTGGTGTCCGACCAGTCCTCCATTCATAGGGGACCTCACTCACCCGTGACTCACCCGTTTTCACTTCAGAAAAACCTGATCGTGTGCACGTTACAACAAGAATGAAGGAGACAATAACGTCGGCAGGTGAAAAGGAACAAACACTCGCGGCTTTGAAGAGTACAAAGTAAAGGTGGTAACACTAGAGGAGGTGAAAAAAGAAAAAAACAAAACGTGGCTGCAGGTCCAGTTCCAGGTCCAGATCCAGGTCCAAGTCCAAGTCCAGGTCCAGGTCCAGGTCCAGGTCCAGGTTCAGGCCCAAGTCTCACCTGAAGAATCTCTTATTGTTTGTTTGTTTTTTTTTTTTTTTGACTATTATTTTGTCTGAGCGACATTTTATTTTGTAAACTGAGAGGAAGTCTGTGGAGCTGCTACTTCCTGCTGTTTCCTCTCTGTAGATCGGGGGTTCCCAACCCCTGGCCCGGGGACCGGTAGCCGGTCCGTAGGTACCGGAAAAAAATGTATTTTTTTTGTAGTTTTACTAATTTACCTCAGGTATTTTTTAAAATCTAACGATCCCAGGATACTGGATCTAAAAATAAATCTTTAGATCCAGTAGGTGGCAGTAATGCCACTCACAAGGTGAAAAGACATGCAGGCAAAGACCACAGAAGAAAAGACACGCTCGCACACCTCTAGCATGCTACGTACTAGCATATCACTAGCACACAGTTAACGTACGACGTGCTGACAGATTAGTGCCCCCTTCTGTGCGACGTAACTTTAAAAAGTGACAGGTGAGTGAGAAGGTGAGTGAATTTACCTGAAGATGATGCAGAGGGCGCTTGTGAGTATCATGGCAAAAAAGGCGGCTCCGCTCACGGCAGCTAGCATGGACTCCGCTCTGCTGCCTGCGGGAGCAGAGACTCGGATGTCCGGCCCCACGTCCGTCAGGTTGTGGTAGTGGAAGAGGAGAGCAAAGCCACGCCCCCAGTGCGTGGTGGTGATGAGTTCCATGATGACCTCCACCCTTTCCTGGCTGGAGCCAAAGACCAACTGGGAGCCGGGGGGGCGGTTGGAGCCACAGAACCTGGAGGAGAAGGTCACCAGGTCGGAGATGTAGAGAACGTCGTGGGGACAGATGTCCAGGCTCACGGCGGGGGGGTCAGTAGTGGATGACGAAGGACCGGTCCTCTCCTCCACGTCGGTGCTCTGAGTACCCGGGTTCATGGAGGCGGAGTCGACCACAGGGGCTCCTGAAGGTGAAGTCCCAGGAGGGAGGAGGAAACCCGCGGAGGCAGAGTTGGAGCCTTTGCCCCCCCCGGTGGACAGCCTCACACCTGCTTTGACCTCCCCGTCCTGGGAGGACTGTTGGGTTTTTGTGACGTTGTTCCGGAGCCCAGCTCCCTCCTCTGTCTCTGTCGCCTGGGCGGGGTCAGAGGTCATCCCCTCCTCGACTTCCTCCTCGGACCAGTCTTGGTTTTCGAACACGTCGAAGTCAAAGACCTCCAGGACCAACTGGTACTTCACCGGCACGACGAAGAGCCACACGCAGTGGGTTCCAGAGGAGTAGTTGTAGGGGAACCCCGGGGACAGGATCAGACCCTGGACGTCCACCACGTCCACCTTGGCTCCACAGTCGAAGAACACCTGCAACAGCAACGACATTCAGACGTCAGACTGATGATGTCATCAGGGAGAAAATGAAAAAAAAAAAAACAGTACTACAAGTAAATTAGTAGTAGTAGTATAATTAAAAACAACAATAAAAACTATGGTTTGTGAGTTGTTTCGTGGGCCACAAAAAATCAATTCAAGGACCAAATCTGGCCCCAGGGCCTTGGGTTCTTCTTCGTGTTATTAGTCCGTCCAGGTCTGAACCTGGGCTTTAAGACTCAGATGTTCCAGATTCCTGGTTTTATTGTGAAGAGCTGGGGGAGCGGGGGCGGGGG
>NC_024328.1:15232228-15246574 GCF_000523025.1 Cynoglossus semilaevis
GTGTGTTTTGAGGATGTGCCCTCTTACCCAAACAGACAACAGGGGCAGAACGGAACGCTGGGGCAGGAAGGCAGTTGGTCAATCGCCTGTAGGGGGCAGGCAAGGGGGTGGGGTGGGTTGTTGGTTTCCATTGACGTTAAATTTAATTACTCTAGGTAATCTGCCTTTATGGTAAGAACGCAGAGAAACCGATACCAGTATCTTCACTCATATACTTGGAGTATTTGTACACGAGTATTCAGTAGTCGGGTATTTGTTGGTACTTTATTTATTGTACGTAGGACAACAATATCAGCAGGAGTTTCAACATCAGGGGTGGGGGTTACCGTAAGACCTTGACACCAACGGTTTAGTAAATGAGCTGAAGACTTAGCATCTGTTTAACCCCCCTAGTGGACAGATGAGGGACTTGGACCTCACAGAGTCGCCGGAATCACTTTCTGTGCTAACAGCTGTGCTCGGCTATGCTAACGGCTGTGCTAATGAGGTGGAGCGTTTTTGTATCGTCTAATGGTTCGTTTCCTTTCTCGTCTGTAAGGAGCTGTTTTTTTTGCTTCTTGGAGGGAGGTCCAACCTCTGGTCCGTTTCTCTGCGGTATCGGTAAACGTACGCCACCTTCTGACGACGTTTCCGTTTTGACTTCACAAATATTTCCGGCCTACACTTGTCTTTACGGCATCTTGAGTTTAGCTAACATTCAGCTAACAATCGTCCGGGTCCAATCAGATACCGATGCGTCATTCCTCTGTCTGAACTGAGGCGGCCCGCACCGTGGGACCTCCAGGCTGGGCCCCACTGTGCCACAGCATCAGATGGAAGTGGGACATTCTTTCAATGCCAAACATCGACGCCCTGTGAAATCATTGAGTCGCACTAATTGTTGACGGACGCTTTTTCTCATGCTAACACAATGGGTCACTTCGGCCCGTGGCCGTAATGGCATGGGAAGGTGGATAAAACTGTGGGGCGGGGGCCAAAGGCAGAGGAGCCCCCGTGTACATGAACTGTATAAAATATAAATAAATAAAATAATTTATTTTTTAATTTTCCCGCAGTACCACCAAGACCCCATAAGGGCTGTGAGCCTCCTGTTTAGAAACCCTACTTTACGTCAGTCAAATCATTGAAGACAAAACGAAGTTAAAAAATGTACGAGATAAGTTCCCCATTCTCCCCCTGGGGCCGGGGGCCACGGTTTGTCAGCTGATGACGAGTGTGATCGCCGATCTGCCGCGGGCGTGTCCAAACTCTGGCTCAGGGTCAAACACATGGGCAGGATTTTTATGACCCTTGGATGAATGCTGCTCTGTGTGAGAGAGACTTAGAGAAAGAGAAAAAATAAAAATAATTCAGATGAATGTGGTCGGAATCGAACCAATAATATTGTTGTTGTTATTGTTGTTGTTGTTGTTGTTGTTGTTGCTGTGACGACGACCTCAGAACATCGACCTTTTTATCAACCGCCTGCTGAAAACACTACAGAGCAAGCAGTACTCACTGAAGTACTATTATCACTCACACACACACACACACACACGCGCACGCGCGGTGCCTCTCTTGCACAAACAGCTCTGGCTTATAAACAGGCCAGGCCCCTGAAATGGGGCCTGAATTCTTACAGGCCATGTTTACCGCCGGAGGAAAGTGACACGGCCTCACAGGCAGGGGGCAGGAGCGGGGGCCAGGGGGCAGTTCTTGGGATGCCAGGGTTTACATCAACGTGCGGTAGCAAACGGCACGGAGTCCGACTGGAGGAACGGCAACGACGCACAGTAAAAAAAAAAAAAAAAAAAGGTACAGTTCTGCGAAGGTCCACAGGGGGAGACAAAGATCAGACTCCTGACGGGGTCACAGGTTTGGGTCACGCAGACACAGACACTATGACATTTATAACGACTGCTTTGAAATTCTATCTTTAATGTATTAAGTCTAGGTCAGAGGTCACCTTTTGTGACCCTTTTGTTAGCCTAAGGACCCCAGGTTTGTATTCTCCCTGCGAGAATGTCAGCGTTCAGGGTGGAAAAGAAAAGAAAAAACAGGACAAAATCACAGGACTCAACAAAACAAAACTAAAGGTCTTCAAGGTCAACGCGTCATAGCATTGCACACCACACGGGGTCGGGTGAGAACTTTAACGTCTGTTTTGTGGATACATGAAAAAATTCTTGAATGTATCGTCTATGCGGAGACTAACGCTAAACACGCTTACTTGTAACTGTAACAAATCTGCTCCAGAAATCCAAAGCTCCAAAGTTGACGAATTATAAACCGATACGCGGGTGAAACGTCAGGACAGACCCACGTGGACCGACCCCTCAGAGCTGCAACCCAATCCCGGGTACGGTGACCCATTTGTTTGTTTTTCTTCTAGAATAGGAGCTCTGACGTCAGGCGGCTCCGTGGGTGAAAGGATTTGACACTCGATTCTGGCTCTTATCACATATCTCTGCACTGATATCTAAGCCCTTGCTGCTGCTCACCGTCGCCCACTGCAGGTCACAAACAACCACAGTGGGGTTCTGGGGCCTCACACTTACAGCAGCTTCATCATCATCATCATCAAAATATTCTGCTCCTCGGTCTCACAAAGGCATGCTACCCCTCACCTCCTCCCTGCCCCTCGCCTCTCAGTGTGGGCAACAGAACACGCAGATCTGCGTCTTTTTATGTTTTGGTGTGAAACCAATGACTGAATACTTCCTCCCAGAAAGACTTGCTGTCTCTGGGGTAGCTGTCAGAGCCGACCCCAGGAATGACCTGATCTCCAGAGCGGTTTCAACCACCACTGTCGGAATTATTTCCAGATTTTTGGAACGTGGTCCAGTGAATGGATCTGAGACACTCGGTCCATGTAGAGGTGGATACACATATATAAATATATGTACATATGTGTGTATGTAAATATATTTACATAAACACATATTTATATGTGTATGTAAATATATATATGCTATATATAA
Source organism: Cynoglossus semilaevis (assembly GCF_000523025.1). Taxonomy (NCBI): domain Eukaryota; kingdom Metazoa; phylum Chordata; class Actinopteri; order Pleuronectiformes; family Cynoglossidae; genus Cynoglossus; species Cynoglossus semilaevis. Next base: position 15,235,189 of record NC_024328.1, read on the forward strand.
ATAGCATATATACTGTATATGCTATATATATGCTATATATATTTACATACACATATATGTGTATGTAAATATATACACACATACAGTATATTTACATAAACAGAAAATATGTATGTAAATATATATATACACATATATATTTACATAAACATATAATATATATAGACGTGGATACACATATATAAATATATATACGTGTATGTAAATATATATATCCATATATTCACATACACATATATAAATATATATGTATATAAATATGTGTATGCAAATATATATACATATATTCACATACAAATATATATTTATAAATATATATATAGATAAATATATATAGATATATATACTTACACACATGTATATACAAATATATATGTATGTAAATATACTATATATATATATAAATAAATAAATATATATATGTTTATGTATGTGCCTGTATATGTATAAAATATTTAATAGCTGTATTTAACCCGAACGCCCTAGCCCTTACGGGAATCCGATTCTGCTGCACACCACTGGAGGGAGCCTGGGTACCACCAGTGGTACATGAACCATATTTTGAGAACAAACACAACAGAAAGCCACCCTGTCTCTGTGCTGTATAATATCTAATAAAGGAGCACTCGGAACAGGACCACATCCATCCTCTAAACATGTTCGGTCAGCGTGTTAGCCGACACGAACACAGAACGAACACAAAGCGAATTCGGTTCTGTTGACGGAGAGAAGCCGTTGCGAGAACACACACACAAACACAGGGTTGATTAGGAGTTTAAATGTCTGTACCGCGGCCGTTAATTGCCCGACATGAAGTCAGACGTCAACACTCGGTTGTCGTTTTACTGTCGAGCTAACGGCTGCTAATTACGATGATGCCTAAATAACAAGATTTTTTTTTTAAACTCAAACTTCGCGAACTTCTCACTCCTCCAACGTGAGCGGCCCGCGGTTCTGAGGTTCTACCGCCGGAGAAACTTGTTCTACTGAGGAACCGAACGTCAACTTACTCTCTGCGCCGCGCTGCCCATCAGGAAGAGCAGAGAAGTTGTCAGAAGAACGTGACTTCCCGGCGACATCACGCTCCTCATTCTCTCCCCAGCTGCTCCACTCTGAATGCCCGCAGTCGGTCGCGCTCGCTCCTCTCATTCACTCAATCACCTGAAGTGTCGGGAGCGCGCATCCATCGTTCATGAGCGGAGCCGAACCCCCTTCCCCTCCCCTCCCCGCTTCTCCACCTGACCGTAAACTAGTAATAATCTGACAACATGTATTTTAAATTCTACTTTAGAGTAATCCGCACATGACGTATAATCCTCGTGTTATTTTAGAGACAGGGGCGCCGCAAGAAGGGTCAGGGCCACGGCCACCCGAGGGGATTCGAACCTTTGTTAGTTAGAACAGTTAGAATTATTATTTTTATTAATTATGATAATAATTAAAATTATTATAATCCAAGACCACGGGATAGAACCGAACTGGCGTCCTGTTTAGACTTTGCCTGTAGCGCCTCCTGTTGACAGTGTAAAGTTATGTGTTTGATGGATATACATATTTATAGGGTATAATAAACTACAAATGTAATTTTTAAAGTAAAGAATATTCAGTCTTAAAGTCAGACTTTTGTTAAAATTATATTTCTGATATAAGAAACAAGTTGAATTTTAAAAGAAGAAAATGTTCTTTTAAAATTCAATCCGTGTTATGCCTAATATAACCACTGGGTGGCGACAATCGAACGGTTTTAAATCACCGCTATACCAAAGGCTTTTGATCCATTTTGTGGTAATACATTTTATTTTGAACACTTAAAAAAAACTTGATAATTTTGATAATTAATTTATGGCATATTATTCACATCAATAAATGTTTTTTGTCTGAAGATAAAAAATCTTAAAAACATTGACTCCGCGATCTGTTCTATTTATTCTCAAACTCCGATTTTTGTGAAACAATATCCGTTTTTTTACAGAAAAAAAAAAACACAAAAATAACTCACGGTTTCATTTTTTTTATTATTTTAAAATAAATCCCACTGTGTTTTGTTCTTTAAAAATCCAAATATTTCGCACACGGGATTCCGGCAAAACAGCTCGTCCCTTTAGTTCGGATGAACACTGTTCGTCCTCTGTTTCTAGTCGGACGATTAAAGGGACGGAACCCAAACAGCCACGTAGTAAAAGGCGAAGCTGTTAAAAGGTGAACATATTCGCTCTTTGTAACGTTTTATCGACGTTGTCATTTCCTGAATTGGACATTAATTTCTGTAGCGCGCTTTCGTGACAGTAAGTCGTTTGTTTTTTGGTTCATTTATATATACATTATTTGTAGAGACGCCCCTCTTCCCGATGTTTCTGAAACTAGCTAGCGCGTTAGCACAGCAGCCCCGTCGGTATTTCAGCTAGCTGTGCGGCATTTTTTGTTCTTTTGGATTATTTTAAGTCCGTATAACTGCACCCCGCGGACACGTAAGGACGATTTAAAGGTGTCGGTTGCGTCTGTTGCTTCCACGGACACGTCACGCCGCTTTGCTTCCATGCTGCTGTCAACGATAAAGGAACCCCGCCGCGTTACCAGATGTGCCCAGTTTTATCCTTATGGCGCCCAAACATTTTTAAGAATAAAAACTAGTTCCCACGTATTTTTTAATGCTCTTTATTCTGTGTCGTAAACGTCTAAATGAATGTTGTTTTTTGTGTGTTTTTATCGCTCAGTGTCGGACATGATTCCTGCTTCCTTGTCTCCTGGAATGGTTCAGTGAGACATTCTTTTCCAGAGTTCCGCCCGTGACACCGACTCGACTCGAGGCAAATGGACGCCACGCCGTTAGAAACCGTTCAAGTCGAAGCCAGTGTTTTCCAGAAGGAACAAATAATTAACGGTAAAGATGCCGGTGGTCACGGTGCGGGAGGCGGGACAGAACTGGACCACAATGGACCGAAACATTTGGATCAATTCCGGGGGAACGTTTCTAACGGTGAGTCCGCGCTTCTCTGTTGGGTTTATGATCATAGTCGATATTGTTTACAGTTCAAGGGTTATGCGTTATCGGTATGTATTGCGGTATCATTGGATATATATATCAATGAAGTGGGCGTAGTTGTTAGTCTTGACCTGTATACCTGTCCGCTGCGCCCCCTGTTGTTCGATCAACATCAGGTAGGATTTGTGTCAATAAAATGCGTTTTTTAAGTTAAATAAATGATTGGAAGTTTGATGCGTTTTTTTTTTTTGGGTCAGTCTTTTTGCGAACACAGTTTTGGTCATAACATAAGGAAATAAATGTTCCTCAGTTGCTGATTGGTTGATGAAGATGAGACTAAAACGTTTTCTACAAATCATCTCGTCACTCCACAAATAAAAACAAAATTAATCTGATGATTGGATTTGATTGGTTTAAATCGTAACGGTTTATACCGTTATAAGACGTAAATATTTTAAGAATGTCTCGAAAATTGCCACATGGTGGTTTTGGCATAGTTGTTGTCCTGATGCAACATTCCAGCCCTGGATTGCTGGTTGAGTAGAAGTGAATCTGGAACCTTCTTCATGGCGCCCCCTGGCCCCCACCCCTAGAATTTCAACGACAAGCCTCGAATACATTAAAAAAAAAAACACTTTTATTTTGAAATCTTTTATTTGCCTTTAATGTTGATTTAAGTCGCTGCTTTGCACAAAGGCAAACACGATGTGTCAGAGTCGTCCAGCCGGTTTACCCTGCGGCCGTCACCTCTCCTCCGACTGGTTCCTTTTGTCACGTCTCTCCACTTTCAGGTCCCGTCGGTTTGACCGAAGTCCCGAACGGAGACGGGCCGGCACGGGGCGCCTATCCGGCGCAGGGACCTCGCACGAGTGAGGGCAGCAACATGCAGCACGTCGCCCCCCGGAGTCAGGAGCCCCCCCCAGGTGCGGCTGCACATCCACCCGTGACACTAGAGCTGCCTGAGGGCGCTAGTGCTGAGCTTGCGGGTCACACGGGCGACGCACTGCAGTCGCTCAAACTCAGTGTTATCCCATGGCGGGAGAAGAAATTGTGTAACCGAAACCCCCCCCCCCCCCCCCGGATTCCCCCCCTGTCATTTAAACCAGTGAATGTGGGTTTTCTTCTCCCTGTGGTTTATGGGAATGTTCCTTTAACTCTGTGGGTTTTTTAATTTTTGTGAAAATGTAGATTTGTTTGGGAATTTCCTGTTGCTTTTTCTAACCTCAAAGCTTTTATTTTATTTTTTTTGGTGTGTGATTCATTATTGTTGGGACAAGAGTCCTAACCTGGGAATATCAATTTGAAATTTTTTTTTAAAGGTGTTTTTATACTAACGTTAGGAAAAAAAAAAAGTTTTTTTCTCACCTGTGATTCCCAACTATGTTACGTAAGAAAAATCTCACATCGCAACACGAAGAAAAATGTCAAAAGTTTCAGTTTACATTTAATTTACGTCGTCAGTCCCAAAGCCTGTTTAGTTGAACACAACTCAGGAATTTAAGAAAGAGAAACTGTGAAAAAACAGTTCAGAGTCTTTTTTTTAGTTGTTACGGGCATCCTCTGCCACCTAATGGCCTAAATAATAATTTCCCACAGTATACCTGATGATCACGGCTCGTTAACGTGCCGCGGCACACTGGTTGGGAATCACTGCGTCGGGCTAACGGTTTGCCTTTAGGAACAGCAGTGTGTGAGATGTTGTTTGTTGCGGCGTACCAGCATTTACACCTGGTATGTGGGGTCTGATGTCAGCTTTAATGGTTTCTGGCCTCACCCCTTACTTTTAGCCAACCAGAACCCATCGCTGGAGATGGAAAACGAAGAGAAGATTCGCCTGGAGGCGCGGCGCCGTCTGGAGGAGCAACTCAGACAGTACAGAGTGCAGAGGCACAAGGAGAGGGTGAGTGGACGAAACCCCCGCGGTGAACTGAACGTACGTCTGGTAACGTATGTTCAGTTAGCTAGCTAACTTTACCCCTCTGTTCTCCAGTCCCATCGCACCTCCTCTAAAATCCGACCTTCAAGCACCTTGGATCCAGAACTCATGCTCCATCCTGACGTCCTGCCTCGGGCCAGTGCCGTCTCCATGACAACGGAGTATTCCTTCATGAGGACTAGTGTCCCACGCGGTCCCAAAGTGGGAAGTTTGGGAATTCCTCCTCCCAAACAGAGGAGGTCCACGTCGTCTCGCCAGAACAAGATTCACTCGCTGGCCGACTACAAGTCTCCTGAGAGTGACGGAGGAGGAGGTGGGGGGAGGACGTTGGACAACACCGTCAACTCCGTGTCCACGGTGTCGGAGGTCAGTGTGATGTCGGAGGGCAGCACCTGCGAGGTGGATGCACAGCCGGCGGCCTCGCTCCAGATCGGCGACAACGTCTCGGAGGTCGACGGCAGCGAATCGGGAGTGCGGCTGGGAAATGACGGCAACGACAGCGACAGTTCCTCGATCAGCAGCGCGTCCGTCCGCGGCTCGTACGGAACGCTGTCGGCGGTGATGGAGCGACAGCGAGGCCCCTACACGGTGGAGGGGCGGGAGATTGCCGCGGAGGCCATCGGTCAGTTCCCCTCCCTGCATGAACTGTTGAAGAAGGTCAGCGAGGAGCAGCAGCAGCACCAGGAGGAGGCGCCAGAACCTCGCAGCCGCAGGGACAGTTTCTCCAGCAGGTGTGAACTGGTCGTGTTTTTGTTTAGTGTTTCCCAAACTTTGCGACCAGAGTCAATAGTAATTATTCGTAAACTCTTGGGTAACATGATGCGAGACGACCCCAAAAAAAAAATTCTTGTGACCCACGTGAGGGCCGTGACCCAGTCTTTGGGAAACAATGATGTAAAAGATTCTGAAAATATTTCTTTCTTTTTTTTTTTCTCTTTTTTTTTTCCAGTGTGTCTCTGGAGAGCTCAGTGATGGGCCACGATGAAATGCTCCAGGTGCTGAAGGAAAAGATGAGGCTCGAGGGCCAGCTGGAGTCCCTGTCGTCTGAAGCTAACCAGGTTGTTTGACCAGAGGAATTTTTATTATTATTATTTCTGCCCTAGAAACAGTGTGAAGGACGGGGCGAGGGGACAAGCTGTCAGCAATATCATTATATAATAAATATAACAATCATCCGAACCGATACATATATATGCCCAGATATGTTTTATTTATATTTATATATTTTTTAATATATAAATATATTTATTGTATATTTTTATATTGCTGCCGTGTCCTTACTAAAATTGAAGTAATTGAAATAGACATTTGTGTACAACTTGAATGCACCGTTAGCTTTAGCGCGTAGTCGAGTCACAAACGGAACATTATTTCTCTGTTTTAGCTGTGATGTTTGTTGCCTTATGTAGGGACAGTTGGGGGGTTGGTGTCACTACCTAATATATATGTATATATGCGTATATATGTATATATGCATATATGTGTATATATGCGTATATATATATGCGTATATGTGTATATTGTATATGTGTATATATGCGTATATGTGCATATATGCGTACATGGGTATATGTATATATATATGTATGTATATGTGTCTATTGTCTGGGTGGAGCTCCACAGTCAGGGTTGGTTTCCTGTCAGGTCTTGACCAGTGGGTGGAGCAACAGTTACCTGTCCAGTTAATAACCTCCCCTCCCCCCATCCTGATAATGCTGCTCTTCACTGATGCCCCCCCCCTCCCCTCTCACCCCCCTGATGTTGATCTGTTCTCCAGGCTCTCAAGGAGAAGACGGAGCTCCAGGCCCAGCTGGCCACGATCAACGCTCAGTTGCAGGCCATGACGGAGGAGGCTCAGGTGAGCCAGGAGAGGCGGAGCGTCCTGAGCTCGGAGGTCAGCACGCTGCGGCAGAGCTGCAACCAACTGGAGAAGTCCATGATGGAGCTGCAGGGCAACCTGGAAACCAAGAACGCCAGTCTGGCCTCTCTGGGCAACGACCTGAAAGTGGCAGAAGAGCAGTACAACCGGCTGATGGCGAAGGTGGAGGAGATGCAGAACACGGTCAGCACGCGGGACAACACCGGTGAGTATGTGACAGAGACGAGACCCCGGGAGACCCGGGGAGGTCGAGGCCGGCTCTTCTCACTCAAACGGCTGTGTTTTTTGTTGGGTTTTTTTACAGTTCAGGATCTGCGCCAGCAGATGGCGACTCTCCAGAACCAGTACCAACAGGTTCAGCTGGAGCGCAGCACGCTGCAGAGCCGACTGAAGACGTCCCAGGCTGAGATTGAGTCCCTGCAGCAGGTCAGGCAGTGGTACCAGCAGCAGCTGGGCCTGGCTCAGGAGGCCAGGGTTCGTCTGCAGAACCAAATGGCCAACATGCAGGTGAGGAGGGGTACGGGGGGTGGAGGGGGGTGACTGACCCCCGGGTCGCTTCTCTTTTTCATTACCTCACCCAGAGGTGTGGACTTGAGTGGCATGACTCGGACTCGGGTCGGACTCTAGTCGCATGACTCGGACCCGGGTCGGACTCTAGTCGCATGACTCGAGTCGTCAATTTGATGACTTTAGACTGGACTTGACAAAATGTAAAGAGACTTGCAAAACTCGACTTGGACTTCAACGTTGGTGACTCGTGACTTCACTCAGACTTGAGCCCTTTGACTCGACAGGACTTGATACTTTCTCCAGAATCCAAAGATTATAAAGTAAGTTATTAAGACCCAAGTTGTTTTGACGCGCTTAGCATCGAGCCAATCAAATCGTGGGACAACCGATGAGGAAGAGCTGTCGAACAACGTCCTTTTGTTTAAAAGGACTTGAAACAGAAACGGCAGGACTTGACTTGACTTGACACTCAGTCCTGACTTGAGACTTGACTCGGACTTGAGTGCAAAGACTTGAGACTTGCTAGTGACCTCTGACCTCACCCGTCGGGCTGTGACGCTCGATTTTAACGCGTCTGTGTTTTTTGTTTTTTTTTTTTTGTTGTTTCCAGGCCGGACAGATGACGCAGATCGGCGTTGTGGAACATCTGAAGCTGGAGAACGTCACGCTGTCGCACCAGCTCACAGAAACACAGCACCGCTCCATCAAGGAAAAAGAACGAATCGCTGTTCAGCTGCAGGGCATTGAGGTACGTATGTTCCCAAGGGGTCAGAGGTCACTCTTTTCGATACTAAAATATCGATACGCTAAAATATTGCGATATTTCCCTTTTTCCTGATACCGTATCAATATCCTCAGTCATCAGTGTATGGATTTTTTTTTTTTTTTTTAGAGATGTCCGTTAGTATCGGCCGACCGATTTTTGTACGATATTAGGTATTGTATCAGTTGAAATCGGAATCGTAAATTAAGTGTTTGGACCATATCACGATATCGAATATCGGAAAAAAAGTTATCCCACTTGGACTACAGTCACACAATATATCATCGTGCCTGTAGTATCGCAATATATCGCAATATATCGTATCGTGACACGTATCAAATCTCTAACTCTCTTACCGTTTGACGTAGGCCGACATGCTAACCCAGGAAGCAGCCTACAAGCATATCCAGGACGCAAAGTCCATGGTGGAAGAGGACCTGCAGCACAAGCTGGAGGAGTTCGAGGAGGAGCGAGAGCGCCTCCTCCAGTTAGCCAACGCAGCCAGCACTATGGAGAGGGAGCTGGAGCAGGTACCGACGACGAACCACCACCACCACCACCTACCAGAATGTTGTTTTTATTATTTTTTTTGACCCGCTCCGTCTCTCTCCTAGGCCAAGTTGAGCGTCTCCCAGAAGGAGGCGCAGCTGCAGTCGCTCCAGAGGGAGCACCTGGAGCTGATGCGTCAGCTGACCAACACTCAGGAGAACCTTCAGACCAAAGAGCAGTCCATCAACCAGCTGGAGGCCCGTTACCTGGAGCTGGAGAGCCAGCTGGAGGAGCTGCAGGGCGAGGGCCGCGCCAAAGACGACAGCATCCAGTACCTCCAGAACGAGAAGATCGTACTGGAGGTGGCGCTGCAGGCGGCGCGGGCCGACAAGAGGCAGCTGGACGAGGGCGCCGAGCAGCTGGGAGAAGATGTCCTGCTGTCCTCCGATGTCTTGGATCAGCTCAGACAGGAAGTCCAGGTCAAGGCCGGTCAGGTACGAGAACAAAGACCGGAAACTCGCTCGGAATACATTTATTTAAAAAAAAAAACTCCATGTTTTCCCATCAAGCGGGCCGGATTAAACCTCCCTAGCGGGCCGGTTTTGGCTCGCCAGCCGTATTTTTGCCACCCACTGCCTTATACAGACGGATGCATTTTTTAAATTTTTTTTTATTTATTTCCACCGCAGATCGATGCTCTTCAACAGGAGAACAACGTTCTGAAGAAACAGACGCAGAAGTTGAAGGAACAGTTTCAACAGCAGAAGGTGAGACGTTCTCCCACGTTCTCTCCAGAAACTGCGGGGTGTTTGAGTCCAGATCCGCCAGTGGAGTAGGAGTGCGTGCAGTTGGACCAGACGGGCTGTCATTTCACAACAATAGCCAACGCGTCATCTGTTTGACGAGCGACGACGAGTCTTTGACAACCTGTCAGTAAGCGGCTAACGCTAACAGACAGAAATGTCACACTCTCGTCGTTGGGGAGGTCCTCCGTCGCCCCCTCTCTTTTATCACTTCAACAATAGATCTCTGCCACCGCTGCTGCTGATTGGACGAAACTAAACCCATGTTGGAGTCAGGAGTTTATTTATTTTTTTAACTCCGAGGAACCTGAGGAAAACGTTCTCCGTCACGTGGGCCTCCTCTCAGGTCGTGTCCAGAACCTCCTCCCAGATCCACACCTGGTAACGTCTTGGTTTGGTGTGTCCTCCCTAGGTCATGGTGGAAGCGTACCGCCGCGACGCCAGCTCCAAAGACCAGCTGATTAGTGAACTGAAGACCACCAAAAAAAGACTGCTGGCAGAGGTGAAGGAGCTCAAGCAGGAGCTGCAGGGAGTCCAGCAGGAGAGGCAGAAGTCGGAGCTGGAGCAGGAGAGGCTGAAGAAGGAGCTCCTGAGGGTGCAGGAGCAGATGGGTCAGATGGAGGCCCATCTGCAGTCCATACAGGACGAGCGGCTCCAGCTGGAGACCCACCTCCAGGTAGTGGTCTCTGGTCTCTCTCCGATATTATCGCGCCGATATTAGCCTAATTAAGTAATATCTGTAAGAATTGTTTATCGTTTTTTTTCCTTGAATAATGGAAAGTCGATAACGCAATGACTGGGGGGAAAAACGGCTGCATATGAAATCGAAAAGTCACTAGATGGCAGCATATATATATATATATACATATATGTATATGTATAGATATATATGTATATGTATAGATATATATGTATATGTATAGATATATATGTATATGTATATATGTACATATATGTATATATATATATATATGTATATATATATATATATATACATATATATATACATATATATATACATATATGTACATATATACATATACATATATGTATATGTATATATCAGACATCCCTAATTCCTTTTTTCTTCTTCGTCAAAGTCTATACAGTTTGACCAGAGCCAGCTCACCGCGGTGACGGAGGAGAACGAGGGCCTGAGGAAACAGGTGGAGCAGATGGAGGCAGAAGCCAAGAAGTGAGTCGACTCTGCTGTCAGACTGACGAGGAAACATGACAGAGTGTGTGACTCACAAACATCATCATCATCCTCGTGTGTGTGTGTGTGTGTGTGTGTGTTCAAACCAACAGGGCTATATCAGAGCAGAAGGTCAACATGAGGCGCCTGGGCACCGACCTGACCAGCGCTCAGAAGGAGATGAAGGCCAAGCACAAGGCCTACGAGAACGCCGTGGGCATCCTCAGCAGGAGGCTGCAGGAGGCGCTGAGCGACAAGGAGGTGACCGAGGCCGAGCTGGTCAAGCTGAAGAGCCAGGTGTCGGACGGAGGACAGACGCAGGCCTTACAGGTAACAACAGCCGCCGATTGGTCATTTGTTAGGGATGGTACGATTCGCTCATGTCACCGTACGATACGAGTCGCGATTTACTTACACCTGAATGTCTCCTAGCTACGTAGGGACCTGACGTCTTGGTTTAATAGAGGGTCACGACCGACATTTTTAGGCGTATACCGCCACCTACTGTACTGGAGTGTGTAGTGTCATTGTTTGACCAGTGATTTTCGAGATTCATTTTTTATTTCCACAATTGCAAATTGTTACGTATTTGTATCGATTTTTTTTTTTTTAACCGATTCATAATAATCATATATATATATTGGACGAATACAGTCTTGTTTTTTTTCCTCACCCAGGAGAGGATCAAGGCCCTGCAGGAGGAGCTGCGGGCTGTGACCAAGAGCAAGACCCTGCTGGAGAAGGAGCTGCAGGAAGTCATCACCCTGACCTCCACGGAACTGGAGGAGTACCAGGAGAGAGTCCTGGAGCTGGAGGACGAGGTAGACT
>NC_024328.1:15246642-15251321 GCF_000523025.1 Cynoglossus semilaevis
CGACATGTCAAAGCTTCAAGAATCGCGGAACTTCAAGAAGAGGATCAAAAAGCTGGAAGATGCCAACAAGAAGCTGGTGCTGGAGCTGGAGCATGAAAAGGGGAAACTGGCAGGATTGGCTCAGTCCCACAATGCACTGCGTGAGCACTCTAACGTCGTGGAGGCCGCGCTGGCCAAGAGAGAGTCCGATCTGGTCCAACTCAACTTACAGGTAATACGTGGTGTCGTCTATCAATGTGAAATATGAAGTTTTTTTGGGTTTTTTTTGTTTTTTTTTTTACATTTTAGCGCCACCTTTCTCTCTTTAGGTTCAAGCGGTGTTAAAGCGTAAAGAGGAGGAGGACCAGCAGATGAAGCAGGTGGTCCAGACTCTGCAGCTGGCCTTGGAGAAAGAAAAGAGCAAAGTGAAGGACCTGAAAGAGCAGGTTTGGGAAAAAAAAATCAGGATATTATTCCTGTCAACAGGAAGTGGATAACCTTCCTGCTTCCTGCCACCTGATGTTGTCGCCGTCATAACCCAATATGTCCTTCAGGTGGCGACGGTGAAGGCTGATGCCGCTCACAGCAGGAGGCACTACAGGGCGGCCATGCTGGAGCTGTCGGAGATCAAGAAGGACCTGCAGACCAAAGACGACCTGGTCAGAGCGCTGCAGATCGAGGCGCAGCAGCTACAGTACGTGAGACGCTCAAAAAATGTATACATTTAAAAAAAATAATAAAATAGTACACATGTATACTATTATTTATAGTATACATGTATACTATTATTTATTTATTTTAATAACAATGAATGCTGTGAAACGACGGTGGAGCAGCTCGGGGATCTGGCTGTGGGGAAGTGTTGGAGCCAAGAGATATCAGAAAAATGTTGTTTAGAAGAGATGGTGAAATCATTTATGGTCCGTGGCCTAATTTATCAAAGGTTTACAGCACCTTAGACGGAGGAGTGGAAATAATGATTTGCTGAGAATTTATGGTCACGTGGAAATGTTTAACACACACACACACACACACACACACACACATATACATATACGTATATATATGAATGTATGTATATGTATATGTATATATATGTGCATATGTCCGTATATATGTATATATGTGCATATGTACATATATATGTGTATATATGTGCATATGTACATATATATGTATATATGTGAATATGTATGTATACATGTATATATATGTGCATATGTATGTATACTATTATTATTATTTATTTTTTTAATAACTGAATGAATTCTGTGTAGGGCTCAGGATGAGCAGCACGCTCAGGAGGTTTCCCGGTTCCAGGAGGAACTGGCCAAGGCTCACTTCCAGCTCCAGGTGCTCCAGAAACAGCTGGAAGAAGAACTGGCCAAGCAGCCGCTCACCCACCAAGAGGTATAGTCACTGAGTTCAGGTCAAAGGTCGCTGTGACTGCGCTGGTAAATTTGAGTTGATGACGAAATGTGCGGTGACTCTTGGACCAGGTGGAGGACCTGAAGTGGGAGCTGGAGCAGAAGCAGAGGGAGCTGGAGGCTCAGAGGCAGCAGGTGGAGATGGTGGAGCAGTGTCATCACAGGAAGCTGGACAACCTCCAGACAGCCCTGCAGGTCAGTGCTGGAAGTGCACAGGCCCAGATGCACTGTGCTAAAGTACTGAACTAGTTATATGAATATTACCGTATAATATATATATATATACACACAGTATGTGTGTGTATATGTTTATATATGTATATATGTGTATATGTGTGTATATGTATATATGTGTATATACAGTATGTATATATGTACATATATGTATATGTATATATGTACATATATGTATATGTATATATGTACATATATGTATATATGTGTATAAATATGTATATATGTGTATATATGTATATGCATATATGTGTGTATATATCTATGTATATATGTGTGTATAAATGTCCATATGTGTGTGTATATATGTACATATATGTGTATGTATGTGTATATGTATACATGTGTATATATGTACATATATATGTGTGCATATGTATGTATATATATAAATATATATATGTGTATATATTTGTATATATTTATGTATATATTTGTATATATTTATGTGTGTGTAAATATATATATCCCGTCCCCCGTTGTCTCCATGTTCACCCCCCCTCTTACTCCTGCCCAGAACATCAAGGTGGAGCTGGAGTCGGTGCAGGAGGAGCTGAGCAGCACCAGGAAGGACAAGTTCATGCTGCAGGCTAAAGTGAGTGAACTGCGGAACAGCATGAAGACCGTTCTGCTGCAGAACCAGCAGCTGAAGCAGGAACTGAAACAGAACCGAGTAAGGAAGGTGAGGACCTGTGGACAGGTAGTTTTACTGCACCTTTACACAGTTGACATTACACGTCGTTTTATGGTTCTGAACTAAAGAGAAAAAAAAACCATGTGCTGTTGTCCATTTGTACTCAAGCACATAGGATCAACCACTGGACCGTGGGCCCGTATCAGGCCAGTGGTCATCTGTTACCTGGGTCAAGAAAAAATAAAATAAAAAACTTAACATTTTATTTACCGTCTGTGACAAGTACGAGTAAGCTTGTGTCGTTTTTGCAACAGCGTATGGAGTTGAAGAGTGAGGGGAACCAGTCCAACCCAGTGACACCGGTCAGGATCCCAGACTGTCCAGTTCCTGCCTCTCTGCTGGACGAACTACTGAAACCGTCAACTTCAGTCAACAAGGAGCCGCTGAACAACCTGCACAACTGTCTGCGGCAACTCAAGTACGTCACTCTAATGTGTATATACTGTATATGTGTATATATGTATATATATGGATGTATATGTACATATGTGTATATATGTATATATATGGATGTATATGTACATATGTGTATATATGTATATATATGGATGTATATGTACATATGTGTATATATGTATATATATGGATGTATATGTACATATGTGTATATATGTATATATATATATGTGTGTGTATATATGTATGTGGGTATATATATGTATATGTGTGTATATATATGTATATGTATGTATATATGTGCATATATGTATAAATGTGTATATATGTATATATATGGATGTATATGTACATATGTGTATATATGTATATATATATATGTGTGTGTATATATGTATGTGGGTATATATATGTATATATGTGTATATATGTGTGTATATATATGTATATGTATGTATATATGTGCATATATGTATAAATGTGTATATATGTATATATATGGATGTATATGTACATATGTGTATATATGTATGTATGTATGTGTATATATGTGTATGTATGTATATATATGATATGATGTTTTGTTGTGATTTCCCTCCAGGGAGGAGATGGACAGTCTCCAGAGGCAGATGGAGGAACACACAATAACCGTCCACCAGTCGGTCAGCTCATTGACTAACACAGAACTGGAGCTGCAGAACAGCGTCACCAAATCATCCATCCCTCTGAAGAACGCCGGGCTGGAGGACGAGGAGGAGGAAGAGCAAGAGCAGTGCTCCTAAAAGAAGAACTTTTCTGTCCAGCCACCAGAGGGAGCGTGGACTTTTACTCACTGAGGCACTTTTTTTAAGTCCCACGTCTCTTCCTCTTTTGAATTTGCTGCCAACATTTGGCATTTTCCCATCAGGCACTGGGGTGCTGTCAGAGTAAAACCCGGCTGTGTTTGTTTGTTTGTTCTGCTGTGTGTGGAGGTTGTTTATAGCTTTCTTTATTTATTTACAGGTGGAGAACGGACAGTTCTCACCTGCAGTCTTTACAATAACCCTCCATCACACAC
Source organism: Cynoglossus semilaevis (assembly GCF_000523025.1). Lineage (NCBI taxonomy): Eukaryota > Metazoa > Chordata > Actinopteri > Pleuronectiformes > Cynoglossidae > Cynoglossus > Cynoglossus semilaevis. The sequence continues at coordinate 15,250,430 of NC_024328.1, forward strand.
ATACGCACACATGCAGGTACGACTAACGAGTGTTAGCGCCACACTGAGGGAAAAAAATGACATGACAAAAGCTGCAGGTTAAAAAAAAATTGAGATTTTTAATCCCATAAATCTTTATTTTATTCCAGTGTCACTTCCATAAACTGATGTTTTTTGTTTTGTTTTTTCACAAAAATGAACTTTGCTTTTTTGTAACATCACTAACGACTAATGATTCCCTTTAACATTCTACTACTTCCTCATATCAGTGCGAGCAGCTTTTACTCTCAGAAACATACGACGTACAATATAATTTTTTCCCCTTAATTTTTAGTTTTAAAACTCAGACATTTTTTTCCTCCTCTCGTTGATTAGTTTGTTAAAAAAAAAAGAACACAAACAGCAGATGTGAAGTCGTGCCTGTTGTTCAAGTGAAGCGGTTTATTCAACTGACTTGCTAATGCTAACGCTAACTACCCACCACTGTGTCTGAGAAGCCTGTGATGACTCGTCAAACGCTAACGGTTTCCCCGTAGTGTTTATGGGATGGTCTCCACAATATCAGTCACTCAGTTCTGGAACAATTTTCATCTCGCAAGAGTCCAGAACTTTTTTTTTCTTTCGTTTTTTCACTGGCACGGACTGCAGTGATTTGCACGCAATAAAGCCTTAAGTATCGTTAACCCGTCGTTGAGGGATCGAAGTTGACGAACGGCGCGTTTCTGTGGAGACTGTGTGCAAGGTGTAAAATGTTGTACTGTTTATATATATATATATATATGTGATATTTCTGATGAATGGCTAGTTGCGAGGCTAACTGATCACTAACTGAGGTGGATCGATGATTGACAGAGATTTTTATTCCTTCATTTGGTACATGCCTGTATTTACAAAGACAAAAAGAAGCATTGAA
>NC_024328.1:15251338-15265990 GCF_000523025.1 Cynoglossus semilaevis
TGATTTTAACTGTATTATACCTGTTTAAATAAGGTAACGTCGGTGAATGTGTCAAAGGGAAACCACACGTGGAGGTGATACTGTGGAGGGGTGGGGGAAAGGGGGAGGAAGGGGTGAGGGACCCTTTACGTCGTAGCTCAGTTTGACGTTTTGTGAGACGATGGTTTGTTTCTGATTGCCATAATTAACCATATACCATATGATCCGCATCTTCTCGCCTTCGCAGTAACACCAGTACCAGAACACGGTAACATGATACTCGCTGACTCAGCTGTGTACATCCACTTGGTAACAATGTGTTCTCTCTCTCTCTCTTCATTCCCGTGTGTTCTGTTGTTTCAGGGATGTGATTGGATCGATCATAAAATTGCACTATTCCTCTGTCCCGACTCCACTTTTCCTTTTTTGTCGTGTCACATTAGCTTCCTGTTCGGTGCATGAAATGTTCTGAGCAAACCTGGAGGTTAAAGGTTCAAGACGGGTACTCAAGATGGGTTGTGGTTCAAATCCCAGCCGCTAAAAGTCTCCGGGCAGATCGATGTAAAATAAAAATAAAAAATCAACTTCTCAAACCTTACATTCTCAGAGCAGGCAAAAATATACATTTAAAAATTATTTTTAAAAAATTGTACTGGGAGACATAACGCCTTGTACCGCTAGAGAGTGCTAAAGCACCACTGCTAAAGGCTGTTTATATTTCGTTAAATTTTGTCAATCTCTCACTAGTGAGCTAACGTTCAAAAGTCAAATTAAAATAATGTTGCAGTTTTTTTTTTTACTTTAACCGCAGGAGGAAACTTTAAAAACGTCATACAACAAATGTGATTGGTGTTTACGTACTTCCAGCTTTTTTTTTAATTTTTTTTTTTTTTTAAATAAACCGTCAGGCTCCAACATGGCAACCTATGGAGAGATGACCTGCTCATCCGGGGTATTTATATTATTTATAAATCCTGTGTTCTTTAATGTCTAATGTGTTTCCATCCGATAATTCCGGAATTGTAGAATTCCAGACGATGTCTTTGGCAACAGGTGTTGGATGAAATCCAGTTTCCTTTCAAAAAAATGTCTCAAATCCCGAACTGTCTCGGACTCAGGTGTCAGAGGTTCTCTGTTCTCTGTCCCTGGAGAACCTGTTCCGTTGTAACCCCACAAAAACAGAGATTTCTTTCACATCGGTTTCATCTTTAAGTGACCTGCAGTTACTGTTGGTTCCCAGTGGTTCCCACTGTTTTTGATTGAAGTGTAAATCCACGTATCGCCTACGCTGCTGAAATTATCGGTTCAATTACTCGATGTATCGTCAGAACGGTCTGTTTTCCCAGCCGATACGTCAATCGATTTGTCCTCGTGAACGCTTTTGGGGACCCAGCGACCCGAAAGCCTGTGTAGACCAAGGTCTTCTGTCAGAATCGAAAAGGCTAACCCATACGGAATTCCGACTTCGTTGGTGATGGCGTCGACTGTGATTTGTTGATCTTCCTCCACCAGACCCCTAACCAGCTCGACCATTTGTTCGTTTTTTGCAGCGGAAGCCTTTTCGTCCTTCGGCTCGTCTTGGAGCTCTTCCTTACCCTCTTTAAATCTCTTGACCCAGGCATGAACCACGGCTCTGGACGGTGACGAGTCCCCGTAAACCTGTTGTAAAGCTTCAACGATTTTACCAGGTTTCCATTCGAGTTTGGTTAAAAATTTTACGTTTGCTCTTATTTCAAAATTGTTCATTTTTTTGGACGGTTGTAAAACCCCGTAAAACATAAAACGTAACGCGGCTCAGCGGTGGACAAAGATATGACGATAATGTCTCCGAGCTGTCCGATATGCCTGAGAGATGTGTCTCTCGTTTTAGTTATTAAAATGCGACATTTGAAATTACCCGACACCTGTCGCAACATTTTTGAGAACATCTGTCGTCGATTTTACAGACATTTTGGTGCTTGAGTTGCCATTAAGCGGCATTTCTGTATAAGCAACCGCGTAAGCCACCTCGGGTCCTAACCGCTGTGCATTTTGAAACGGCAGCGGTGAAAAACACCACAGTCTACGGCACCCGAGGAGAGCGGCGGAGGTGAGCGTGCTTGGGTTAATTTTAGGATTTATTGACCGCTGCTCTCGTCTGATGTAATATTACAACTTTAGAAAAACAGAACAGTGTTGTCGTTATAACATGGCTTTGCGACTTTGTGAACCGGTGGCGCGTAATTGTGAGCTTTTTAGCTTTCGCAAAGCTAATGACAGTTAGCATGCCTGCAGTTGTCACTCGATTGCGTGTGGTTTACGTCACTCTGACTCTCCGTTACGGATCTTTAAAGAGCAATGCTCCACAACAGGCTCTTTTTTTTCTTGTAGCGTGTTTTTTGTTTTTTGTTTTTTAGTTTTTAGTGTTTAGTGTTTTCGAAGTTAATGAGACTAAACTGACGAAGACACGGAACAGTGAGCAGCTACTACGTATAACTATTATATTAAAAATATACTGAGACGTGTGTTGAGCTGTGTTAGTTTGTTGTTTCTGTACTTAATACTCAACTGTAATAATAATAATGAGAATACACATATATTTATATATTTGTATTTTATATTTAACGTGGGGTCATTAAATATAACTACTCCCCAGAGAGTCGGGCGACATTACCGATGTAAGTTATTAATAGCCCCGTCAGCTGATACCGATGACAATACCAACATTGTCAACTTACCCCGAATGTAAATTACCAACTCGATAAAACCCTAAAGTGACCACTGGTTATGACGTCATCAAAGAAAATATACTGATTAAAGTAAGAGAAACGTGTGGATGGTGTGACAGGAAGTCTTTAGTAGAAAGTTGCACTTTTCAAAGATACAGTTAGTTGTAACATTTTGACTCGGATTTTTCCTACTAGTCCGTAAACGCAACGTGCGTCCTCCCTGTGATGTGCGCACGCGCAGATTATGTTGTAAACAATAAGACTTCCAGACCGTCTCCAGCTTTGTGTCAAACCCGATGTGTAGCCGTGTAAAATAACGGGCGGCTCCCCTCCCGCCCCCCCCGTTCCCCCAGCTGTGCCTCCGAGAATGAGCACGTCCGCCGGTGAGTACCGAACCGTGTTTGTTTCATCGCGTGTCACCTCTTTATCGGCGCCATCGCCGCGAAGACGTACCGAAACGTTGAACTCACCTCGAATGACAAACTTGGGCGTGACAGCGTGCGAATATAGCGGACTAGATCTGGTTGTAACTTTTTTTGTTGTTGTTTGTTTTTATTTTAGTGCCATTAACAAATTCGTCAACGACACGATCAGAACCGGGCACCGTTCAATCGAACTCTTGAGCCGTTTCCGTTTATTTAGCTTCATCTGTCTAAACACGTTCTCTGCTTACTTACTAGGCTAGCATGATAGCTAACCGATGCTAACCTGCCAGTGGTGGGGTTGATACAGATACAGTACACACAGTACTCTGACGGGTACGTGTGTTGTACTCGTTGTTAGTTGACAAAGAGTATAACGTGAATTGTTGTGAATTTAATCGATTTATTTTGCGTATTCAGAGCCCGTGGAGGTACATGAAACATCGGCGTAGCTAATGTGTGGGACTCGAATTGAATCATTCTGTTTTTATTGAACGGGAGATCAGTGCGCATGCTTTTAGCGTGCACGTAGAGTAAGTGCAGTGTTTTTAAAACGATCTCTTACATGACGACTGCTCTCGTACTTCGATTTTTATTTTCGCATCTGCTTTCAACTGTGTAGTTTTAGGTTGTTTTTTTACTGTAATACTTGTACTTGTAATCTTGGTAATGTATTTCTTTTGTTGGAAAATAATAATATATATACATCTATATCTTATAATCAGATGTGGGCTTCTTTACAGAGCGCTAACTGTTGGCTAGCCGTGGCGTTACATGGTCGTTCATTTAATTTTACATTTCTCGGGTCATGGAACTGAAGGACTTTGCACTTTTTCTGTCTCGCAGAAAGCTGAAGAATGGAGGAGGTTCTGGACAGGCTGAGGAGTCTCAGCTCCGATGAACTGCGTGAAGAGTTTGCCAGAGTGGACCTCAAGTGTGGCCCGATCACCGCGACCACCCGGGCCACCAATGAAAGGAAGTTAGCCCGTTTTCTGACGGGGACGGAGAACAACGTCGCTGTTTTGGACAATGGCTCTTCAGCAGCCGTTAGTGTTAGCACGGCTCCGGAGCCGCCCGTCAGCTCAGGAGTCACACCGACCGCCGCTGCGATGAGCGGCCCCTCCTGGAACGCTGCCAGTGAAGAGTCGGACTTTGGCTACGGCGTGGGTCTGAACCCCCCGGAGGAGGAGGATCTCTCCGGAAAAGATGCTACGAACAACAGCTTTGCTCAGTGCAGTCGCTCTGATTCCACGCCGGAAACGCCTTCACAGCTCGCTCAAGAGTTTCCCACCTTTTATTATGGCGTGTGTCCGCAGTGGGAGGACGTGATGGCAAGGAGTGGTGAGTAAGGCTAGGTTTGCCAATTTTTTACTATTTTGTACTATTATGTGGTAAAACCAAAAATGGTTTGTGTCAAGAATCTGGCGATGATACGATACGCTTCTAAAGGTTCCGTTTCATCAGTAAACTAAAAAAATTACATCAGACGTTCTGATCGTTGTCTTTGTGACGAACAGACACATTGGTGTGTGTCGTCAAGAATCTGGCTATGATACGATACGTATCGCGCTACCGGGCAATGATATGATATACTGCGATGCTACAGGTCTAACGATATATTGAGTTGGTTTTTTTTTTCCCCAGTGATAAATATCGCAAAATTTTAATGTATTGATATTTCCATTTTCTCGTCCTTTAAGAGCGAGCGCACGTGTACACAGACAAGAAAGACGCCCTGCAGGCGGTGAAGAAGATGAAGGGAGCGCGCTTCAAAGCGTTCACCAACCGGGAGGATGCGGAGAAGTTCGCCAAGGGCATCTGCGACTACTTCCCGTCCCCGAGTAAATCAACCCCCAGCGTGTGTCATGTCAAAGCCGGCCTGTGCTCTGCTAAAGACAACGTGGAGGTGGACACCATGAATCGAGAGCGGGCGAACAGTTTCAAGAGCCCACGTACGCAGGACCTGACGGCCAAACTGAGGAGATCGGTGGAGAAGGGCGACGAGGTCACCTTCAGTAAACTGGTCTGGAGTAACCCCCGGTATCTCATTGGCTCGGGGGATAATCCCACCGTTGTGCAGGTGAGGCTGCTGATTGGTCTGTACACTGACACCTACAGACAGGTAGTAGAAATAGTAGTAGCAGTTTAACTGTAAACCACCAGGTGGCAGTGTTACGTTTCATAGGAATCGCGGATGCCTGTAAAGTGAAGACCGAGTTAGTTAGCGGTGTTAGCCTAGCCTAGCTTAGCGTAGGGTAAAGTTGACATGAAGGCGAGTGGGAGTTTTCAAATGCGTTTCTAAAGTTTGTGACACTGTTCTTAGCTCTGCCCCCCACCATTTCTGGTGGTTTCTCCTGATCCATCCCTTGTCTCTGCTCCGTCCCCTGGTGTAGGAGGGGTGTCGGTACAACGTGATGCACGTCGCGGCCAAGCAGAACCAGGCTGGAGTCGCTCAGCTGCTCTTGGACATTCTGGAGAACCCCGATTTCATGCGTCTCATGTACCCGGACGACAAGGAGACGATGCTGAAGAAACGCATCCGCTACATCGTGGATCTTTACCTCAACACTCCGGACAAGACCGTAAGGTCACAGAGGTCACACCGTCAGAAGCGTTTGTTCTGACGGGTCAAAGCTGATCCGTGTCTCTCTCTTTCTGTCCATTACCCCGCAGGGCTTCGAAACCCCGCTTCATTTTGCCTGTAAGTTCGGGAGCCCAGAGGTAGTCAACGTCTTGTGTTCGCATCCCGACATCGATAAGAACTGTAAGAATAAAGAGGGACAGAGGCCCTGTGACGTAAGGAGCTTTAAGATATTTTATGTCTAAAAAAAACAGTTCTTGACATCAGTCCTGCGGCTAAACCAATCATTTCTTCCGAAGGTTATTTGTAGCCGACAAAACAAAACCCAAGAGACGGAGCAGAAGATAAACGAATATTTGGAGGGTAAGGATGTGCGGCGGTGCGGCTCACAGAACCAGGTGATCATAACAATATTTTTGGAACTTTTTTTTTTTTTTTTTTTTTTTTTTTTTTGCTGTCCCGCAGACCGTTGCTACATACCTTTGTTACGCGCAACCGACAACAGCTCTCAGCCCATCATCGGTGACCCGTGGTTGCCTGACTCGTCGGAAAGTCTGTCGTTGATCCAGCAGCACACCAGGAGTCCCAAGGACCCGGTGATGGCCGTCGCGGCCTTCGCCGGTCCGCTGAGCCCGTCTAAGGTAAGTGTTGACCTGGACCAACTGACGACAACTGAGAGTTGTCCTCAGACCTTTGTAACGCTTCATCAACGTTTCTACAGGCGGAGGACTTTCGGCGATCCTGGAAGACACCACCTAGAGAGCGAGCTGACCACGTGCACCACATCCTCAAGTCGGATCCAGAGCGTGGGGCAGAGCGCGTGGGCAGGTACGAGCGTCTAATCTGGCCTGTCAAATATTGGTGCAAGTGCATTCTCAGTTGAAGCCGCTAGATGGCGACAAACTTTTTTTTTGTCTTTTTTTTTTTTTCTTTCCAGAGACCTAGCCAGGGAGATGGGCCACCCCTGGGCGGAGTACTGGGACTTCCTGGACAGTTTTCTGGACCTGTCGTCAAACGAAGGCCTCAGGAAGCTGGAGGAGTATCTGAGCAGGAAGGACTTCAGTCCGAAGACTCACGAGGAGACTGCGGAGAACGAGACCAGCAACAGGTTCAAACGGCCCTCCCCAGGTGCGTGTTATTCAGACCAAGTCTGACGTGGAGGCGGCCGGGGGGAGGAAGTTCTTCTGACATGGTTTGGGTTTTTTCCGTTTCAGGCAAACCCAAAAAATTCTGCAACTCCATATCCGTGGGCGCCTTCCTGGACGAGGGCGACGACATCAGCCTGGAGGAGATCAAGAACCGGCAGAACGCGGCTCGAACCAGCATCACCTCCTCCACGTTCAAGGATGGACTGGCGGGAGCCGTAGGAGGCCTGGACTTCCACATCCTGCCCATCTCGCTGCACCACCACGAGGCCGAACTGATCGAGACGGCGGCCGAACAGGACCTGCTCTGCTCCTGCGGCAACGGTCTCCCGTCGCCGGCTGCGCTCTGTAAAAACGGCCTGTGCTCCTCGTCCTCCAGAGACAAAATGCACAGCGGGGAGAAAGTGTCCCCCCACACGTCCTCCTCCTCCTCCTCCTCATCTCCCTCCTCCGCCCTCCTGTCGCCTGTCTCCAACCTCCTGGTGGAGTTTGAGCGCATGTCCCTTCAGGAGTCACTGGATAATCCGATTGGCTGCAGGGAGAGGAAGAGCAGCGGGGACAGCCAGGTCACAGATCCGGGTCCCGGGCCTGTCCGCCTGTCTCTGGGTCACAGCCCTCAGGACAGCGAGGCCCTGGACGCCCCGAGTTGGAGGACGGAGGCGGGGGAGGCGGAGGAGAAGCGCAGCAGCGGCAGCTCGGAGGAGTACTTTGAAGCGAAGGAGAGCCAGGATTTGTTGAGCAGGACTAAAGGATCTGTATCTGGGGGGCGCGGCCTCTGTGCCAGGTCCAAGTCGTGGGACCACGGAGGTAGAGATCTGAGCAGCTCAGGGTCCTCGGGGTCTTCCTACAAGTCCCTGGATAACTCCCACGAGTTCTTTTCCAGGACACCTCCCCACATAGGAAGAGGACTTTTCATAGACGGGTGAGTTGCCAGGGAGCGTCTCCCAACGGTCTTACCGTAGTTTCCTGTCAGTCAAGGTGGAAAAAGAAAATCAGGAGAAAATAAAAACGAATCTTAAGGTCATCAGGGTCAAACTCGGCCTATCAGCAAATAGTAATCAGCTGGTGGTGTTAAAAGTGTACTTTCAGTAGGACTGTGGAACTTTTATTTTGAAGTTCTAGGCTGCCCTAGGGTCTCTTCCGTGACCTTTGACCTTTCTAAAGTAGCTCTGCAAAGGCTTTTATTTTGACAAGATTCTTCAAACAGGTGTGTTTTATTGTTTTTTTATCTCTGTGGCCCTGTGATACATGACCAATACTGGTCCACGACCCAGTGGTTGAGCACCCCTAAACCTCTGAAGAGGATAAATCTGTAAAAGTTAAAACAATACTTTATTGCCGATGATTTTTGGAGGTGATGCTGATCTGCCAGTGGGCGGAGCCAGTGACCCAGTGTCCCCTCTCCTCACAGGGATTCGCCGACCAAGTTGGACAGAGAGGTCCTGCTGGCCCTAATGGGCGTCGACATCGACCCGCAGAAGTTTCCCAGCATCCACAAGTGGAAGAGCACAATGACGTCGTACGCCGCATCGGACATGCAGGGGTGAGTGGACGCAGTCGTTACTTGAATCTGACCGAAGACCGCGTCACTTAAAATACTTCAGTGTTACTATTATAATGTCTTTTAAAAAGTGTGTAGTTCCCTTTTCTATCCACTAGATGGCGCTAGGTTTGCATCAAAGCCCTTTTGCTGTGCCGCGAAAGGGCTCGCACCGATGCTCGCGCCGCCTCTCGGTTGTGTGGTCGATGAGAGCGGCGGTCATGCTAACGTTGTTTCATGCTAACTGTGTTTTGGTGCAGCTGGCCCAGTCCTGTGGTGGTCAAACCACGACTCAGGATGCATCATCATCATCACCACCACCACCAGGCTCACAGCTCACCGGTCAGCGATCTGATGTCCCCCAGTGGTCGCTTCAGTCCAGCTCGGCACGCCGCCTCACCGGACTTCAGCCCCAGTCGCTATAGCCCGGCTAACGCTAGCTACATCCAGCGCATTCGCCTCATGCACTTAAGTGAGCAACCGTAGTAACTGCCCCCAAAAACCTGCCCCTCCCCCGTCTACTGCCACTGCAGCCATGACCCTCCCTCCTCGCCCTCACCACCACCCCCTTGCTGACAGTGAGGTAACTGCGGCCGGAGCTCATCGACGACATACCTAACAGAAATATGCACAAGTGTCTGAAAGATTTGTATTAAAGATGTTTGGTACTACTACAACAACTACTACTACTATTACTACTACTTCTACTACTACTACGCTGTTACACAGGAGTACTACATCACATCACGCCGTGATGTCGATGTCTCATTGTTGATGTATCGTGCGTATCCGTGCAGAGCGACATGCCTGCGGTCTGAGGTTTTCGCTAATTCTGACTCAGTTCAACTCAACAAACTCCCTGACCTCTGACCTTTGCTCGTTTGGATGACAACCATGTTCCGTCAACTGAACAAGGAGTTCAAATGTCAATGTTTAAATAGGTAAAAAAAAAAGAATTAATAATAATAATATTTTTGTCTGGTAGTCAGTAGCACAAAACGAAACCTGTTTGTATTAACGATGGCGCGAGAGCAGACGGTCACTTCCTGTTTTCTCCGTTCGTGAACGTGTCGAGTCTGTGTGTGCGCGCGTAAAAAGACGACATCGTCCCGTCTCCGTTCGTCTCCACGTCCCTCAGACACCAACGGCGGCTGTGGACTTAATTCAAATGCGAGTCCAACCACGAATGCCTCCTCCCTAGCGCCCCCTAGCTTTTTGGCTAAGAACCATTTTTTTTCAAACCGACTTTCACTTCCATAGTCCAGTTGAACACACACTGCTCCTCAGACTGGACACCAATGATCACCACTCCCCCACCCCCAAATGTACAGTATATAAAACTGTGTCCACTGTTTCCACGGTTACCTACCAGCAGAGGGAGCCACTCTGTGGAAAGAAAAGCCAGGGTTTTTATGAGATGAGACGGCACAAAAGTTTCTTCACGGCGAATGTCTCCGGCGTGTCTCAGCTGGACTCGTCCTCAGGTCACTGCAGTTTCCTGTGGCGCTTTCTGCCCCGGTGGCGTTCCTCCGCCATTACATCCAGATCACAGAGACTCCGACTCCCAGCAACTCGTCTGTTGTTTTTTGGCGGCCTCCTTCAGGTGTGGTGCTTCCACCTTCTCAGTCCTGTCCTCCGTGTCCTCCTCCTCCATCCAGACCCCAGGGTCTCCTATGGTCTCGGTGTTTTCTGATGCTTTTTCTTGGCTGTTGCAAATTTTATTAAAAACAATTTTTCAGGAGTTTTTACTCAGTGACTGTGAAGAACCAAAAGATCATTGTTAACGTTCAAAATGTTCCAGACTTCCTGGTTTTTGGATTCCAGTTTGAATTCAAAAGTGGTATTTAGCGCCCTCTGCAGGAATTTGTATGAAATTAAATGACCGCCAAACAGATGAGCGTTATCGGAGAAATGTCGAGGACGATCTTCTGTTTCTTTACAGTTACTTTAAAAAAACGTCTGAAAAAAAAATGGGAAAGGAGTTGACGTGTACACCTGCTCCAGTTCACCTCCTGTCCTTTGGGTGGTGCTGCTGTTCTTTTCTCTCAGTCATATTTTAGCTAAGTGATAGTTTAAAAAAAAAAAGACGACGAACTTGTGTACGTGGCTGATCTTAAATGTCAGTATTTGTGGATGAAGTGAGGGATCGACAGTGACGTCACAACCAGGCCAGTCATTTCCGCCCCACTCGACTCTGAACCACGTGTTTTGAATGTAATCTTTTTGTGAACAAAACCTTTCTACGGGAGAATAAACTACTTGGTTGAAACCATTGTGTTGTCGTCGTCGTTGTTGTTGTTGTTGACGTTGCGAATTGAATCTTAACGATTCTCGATCTTGTATGTTCGTCCCGTTTTTTTTGTTTTTTTTTCATCTACCAAAATAAAACATCGCTCCTCCTTTGCTGTCAATGTATCTTTGCGCTGTTCATTCCACAGCAACAGAAGAAATGTGAAGCGATGTGTAACGATGCATCGTGAATCGATTAAAATCGATACAATTTACGGTTTAATTTTTTTTTAAATAACCCGCGCATCAAGGTGTCAGGTGTTATTTAAAATGTCACCGATCATGCCGGTGACACTACACACTCATGAACAGTAGGTGGCGGTATGCGCCTAAAAAATGTTGCTTGTGACACAGTGTTAAACCCAGACGTCAGGTCCCTACTTAGGCTTCAAGAGACGTTCAGGTGTCGAACCAGAACGTGGGAAGAACCTGTTCCACAGACACCACTCCAGTACCGTACGAAAGATTTAACAAACGTATTTATTCTTATTTCTCAAAGTTTTCATCGACATTAGCCGACTCCTATTTTAAACATTTTAAACTGTTTTTTTCCTTTATGGCACAGAATCAAACCTCTCAACAAGGACGGTAAAAAAAACGACATTCTCAAGACACTTGAAGGGAATCGAACACAGAGTCCAGTGTGTGTGTATGTGTCATCAGGTGCGGCTCAGTTTATCGGGGGGCATGAACCCAGAGTCCCCCAGCGTCCTGAGGGCCACCCTGCCACTGGGTCTGATGGTCAGCCACGTGATGCTGCCGTTGTTCAAGCCCATACGTAACCAGCCTTCGGGAGGAAACTGAAGAGCCCTGAGAGGAAGAAGAGGAGGAGGATAAAGTTTGATTCCCACCGATATTTACTTCACGTAACATTCTATCCTTAAATCGCACAAACCTGCACACAAAATAGCGGATGACGTTGGCGTGGCACACGATGATTTCGTAGCTGTCCTCCTTCTGCTTGGGGTCAGCGCGGTGGATGTACTTGCGGAAGGCTGCCTCGATACGAGCGCCGTCCTCGTGGTACTGCTGGAGAAGAACGGAGTGGCTGAGAAGGGACGTGCGCAAACAGGAAGTAATGCTTGCGGCGTTTACGACCCGAACTTCTAAAACGTCGTTTCCCAAAGACTGGGTCGCAAGAGTTTTTTGGGCTCGTCTCGCCTCTTGTTTCCCAGGAGTTTATGAATAGTGTCTATTGATTTAGGTTGCGAAAGTTCGTGATTTTTAAAATACTGGAACCCAGAAAAAAAGTTTGGGGAAACGTTATCCCAGAAAAGCGATTCTGTGACATCACGCTTAGTTTTTTGGCAGTGAAAATTGTGAATGAGAGCTTTTTGGGGGTTTTTCTGGGGTCGTCTCGCATCGTGTTTCCCAGGAGTTTACGAATATTGTCTATTGATTTAGGTTGCGAAAGTTCGTGATTTTTAAAATATGGGACCCCAGAAAAAAAGTTTGGGGAAACGCTGTCCTAAAAAAACGTTTCTGTGCCATCACGCTTGTTTTTTTTGGCAGTGAAAATCGTGACTGAGAGTTTCCGAAATATCTGGAGTAAAGCTGAACGTTCTCACCACGGCTTCGGGTTTCCAATGAGTGACGAGAGGAACTGGCTCGATGGGGGCGCCTTCCCTCAGCAAATCACAGCTCTTTAGCTCCACCCCTGGAGGAGGAGCAAACAACAGTCTTATGTTCTAAACCTTAATTTAGAACATGATTTAAATTCTAAAAATGTATCTAATTTTTTTAGCTTCTCGATGTCGAGGCTATCTTTGAGCTCTGCCCTGGTGTCTCCAGGGTGCCGCCACGAGGTGGCGCCGTATCTGCTCCTCACCCGGCAGGTGTTTGCTGATGATCTGAGCCGTTTCCGTGGCTCTGGTCATGCTGGAGTGAACCAAGACGTCGTACTTGAGCCCCAGCGCTGCCAACCTCTCACCGGTCAACTCGGCCTGTTCTCGACCTGCAGGTGAAGAAGGCACAGAGACGGTCACCACACCACACCACCAGGGGGCAGCAGTGGGGGTCAGTCCACATGTTCAATAAAAACAAAGACCTAATGAAGTGAGGCTCCTCTCTTTGTCACCGTTCCCACTCAGGTTGTACTGGGAGTGTCGGATGAGGAGGATGTTCCGCGTCGCCTTCGCTTTTCCGTTGTCCGCCTCCAAGGTGGGGTCGTCCGACGCCTTCTCCTTTCTCAGCGCGGACGGCTCTCTCCTAAAAAAAAATCACAATTAATTTAGTGAAAGTAAATCCAGAGAATTACTTCGATAATAACAGCAGGTGTAATGGGTTCGATTCCCAGCGGGATGAAGTTGATTGTTGCTTTATCATTTCCTATGCTATCTATTGGGAAACGTGGGTATTGCAGGGGAAAGGCATAAGTATAATATAATATATATATATGTAAATATATCATAAGCAAAAGTTTGCTGGGCTGGATTAAAAAGCTGAACGGGCCGCATGCGGGCCCCGGGCCTTACTTTGCCCATCTGCACCGACCGTTAGTGTGAATGTGAACGGTTATTTATTTGTGTTATTTTTTGTGTGACAATTTTAGCGGTGTAAGGATTGACGATTTTAAACGAAAAAAATAGCGCAGACTAAGAACGCAAGCGCCACCGACACCAGAGTTCGTACTTGTCCCAGTTGAAGTCCCAGGAGTTTCCGGACGTAGCCGGTGAGACGGACGTCCACGCCGGCTGCGCGGCTCGCAGGACGCCGAACGCCGACCACCACCCGGTCGCCTCACCGGGGCGCTCCGCGAAATATCCCCGGGACTCCGCGACAGCGGCGGTGAACAGGAGCGCGGCAGAGCCGCCGGCGAAGCCGCAGATGAGCCGGAGAGTCTTCCTGGAGGACATTCTGTGAGTGCTAGCAGCGGGAGCTAACTAGCCTGAGCTAACGGAGCTAACTGACGCCGACGATAACGCTTATGCTAACGATGCTAACTTGATGCTAACTTCCTCCGGCGGTTCGATCCTTTGCTGTCGGTGATCGAACCTCCGACCCTGTCTCCGGTACACAGCTCTCCTGTGTGACGTCACGCCGCTTCAAACTAAAAAATTACAAAGACGCAGATATCGCATCCGTTTCCTTCCAACCACTACGGCAGCCCGGGGAATTCAAAAAAAAAAGAAAAAAGGTCGGTTTAGTTTTGTTTTCGAGTTGTGCCACCAGATGGCGCTCTCGCCCCATTACTACACAGCAACAGTTGCCGAGTAGAAAACCAGATTATCTCTGTTTTACGATACTTGAGGCCGTTCCGACTATCCCTAATTCTCAAACCAGATTTGATTCAACAGGAGGTCCTTGGAGCCCCCTATAGGGACCACCAGGTACTGCATGGTATATATAAAAAATGCATGATATTGTTACAGTTGTCGCGTTGTTTGTTTGTTTGTTTTTTCGTGCAGTTGACGGTACAGTAGGTGGTGGAGCGGCTCCGACCCCCCCTGTCCCCGCTCCCGGTTTCTTTCCCCTGCCGCTGCCGCTGCGTCCAGTGTCGTCATCAGTGGGCGTGTCCGACAGGGAGGAGGGATTTCCAGCCTTCCCTGCTCCAGCCTCCGTCAGGATCTCTGCGGCTCCAGCTCCGGCTCCAGCTCCTGCTCCAGCACCGACCGACCGACCGCGCTCTGTTGGTGTTGGTCGGAGCCTCCGAGGTCCGAGGCCTGCTCCCCCGGGGGGACTCTCTCGGCGCGTCTCCTCCATGAGTTTCCAGCGGGAATAATAATCCACCACCGAGGAATGCGGACGTTTGCAGGATGTCCAGCAGCGTCGGACCGAGATTCAAAGCCGCCCGGTTCATCCCCGTGTCCACCGCTGCCACGCTGCTCGTGGGTTCCACCACTTTATTCCTGGTTTACACGTAAGTTTTTTTGTTTTTGTTTTACGGCGTCTTTTTTCCGCTTTTGCACAGCGGTCGGTTCCAATGATTGTCGAACCGAACCGGGAGTGAGTCACGGCACCTGAAGAGGCGTCGGTGAGGGGGGAGACA
>NC_024328.1:15266160-15285671 GCF_000523025.1 Cynoglossus semilaevis
GTGGGGGGAAAAAGGGGGGAGGGAGCGAGGGCTGACTGGGACTTTTTCATTGAAGTACTGCAGACAGTAGTCGGAGTTGGAATTGTTGCGCTGGTCCGGCAGGTGGGTGTGCGCGTGCACGTCTTTCATTTCGCGCGCGCGTCACGCAGTTCAGCAGCTCGCCGCTAATTTGTGGGTCGCCGTTTCTAAAGCTGTGGTGCGTTGACCGCCGATGGTACGTTAGCTTTGTGTGTGTCCGCAGCGTCGGAGTTGCCGAGTCAGCAGAACGGCGACTTGCTGCTGATTGGCCGAGCAGGTTGTGCGGTTTAGTGTCGGTTTGTTGTGGATCTGTTGTTCCAAATCTGGTCCAATCACAAAGAGAGAGACAAAATGGCCTGAAGGGCCACGTGAGGGTCAGGAGCCACAGGTTGTGAACCCCCTCGGCCCCCCCCACTCTGTTCCAGCTAACGAAGTGAAGCGTTAACTTCTCAGAAAGTCTAACCTGGGCCGCGAACGGACAAGGAGTCCATTCAGGGCGTCTTGGTGGGAGAATGGATCCCTTTGTTAGCACCTCCTGTAGAACGACTCAAATGATGAACGTCGCGACGCCTCGACTCACACTGACTGACCGACCGGGTGGTTCTCAGAACGTTCTGGATCCACAGAACCAGAAACTTTAACGTTGTATTAAAGTTGACTCTGTTGGAGGGAGAGAGACTTAGAGACTTACTGGGAGAGAGAGAGAGAGAGAGTTGTGGGGAAACAGTGGACTGCGATTTTTAAAAATTATTATTATAACTATTTTTGTTGTAATTATTGTCCAGGAATGGTTGATGAACAGAAAAAGAAAGGTTTAAAAAAATGTAGCAAAATGTGAAAATAAAAATCCTAAATTGACGGAAAAAGTTCGGAATAAAAATAGTCAAAGTTTTTAGTTCTTACCTGAAGCAACACATGGTTAATGTTATTTTAGGAATAAATAATACTACATATACTTTAAATAGTACTCCATGATTGACTGTGACTATAACTCTACTTTTTTATATTTAATATTATTTATGTTTTTTTATATTTTATTTGTATTTTTGTATGCTTACTGTAGCTTGATTGAAAAACAATAAGAAAATAACATTGAAATAATTTTAGAAAAGAGCGAAAATAAAAATAAAAAAATTAATTAAATATATGTATATAAATATATATGTATGTATTAAATATATGAAAAATAATATTAGGAAAATATAACGTCTTTAAATGATGATCAATAGTTCACGTGTGTATAAGTATATTTTAATATATTTTTTATATATTTTTGTATTTTTGTATGTTTACTGTAGCTTGATTGTTAAAGACAAAAAACAATACAGAAAATAAAAAAATAACATTTAAAAAAAGAGGGAATATAAAAAAAATGTCTTTAAATGATGACAAATAGTTCATGTGTGTATAAATATATTTTTATATATTTTTAAATTTTTTTAATTTTTGGTTGTTCCGGTCGCTCCCCTTATTTTGGACCACACTCCTGTCGTTTTTTGTTTTTTTTTTTGTTGTTTTTTTCTCTGCTCCTCCTGACGTCACAGCTGAACTAAACGAATCCATGTGAGTGAAGGAGGTGCTGGGAGACCCGGTTGTGCTTACCCCGCCCTCACCCCCCTCACCCTCTCACCCTCACCCTCACCCTCACCCCAGCACCGAGGAGCGCAGACTGTCTGCCGAGTCGACTCTGAGGAACATGTGGGATTAATTTAGACCTCCAGCTTCTCCGCCAAGGCCCCGGCTCCGCCCTCTTTACTCATGTTGTTTTGTCATAGTTCTGGGGAGTGGAGCAGGCTGGGGCTGAGGGTGAGGGTGAGGGTGAGGGTGAGGCACAGGAGTGTGGACCGATCCTGGAAGTGTTGGTTATGGTTCTGGAGAAGTGAGACTGAAATGATCCTGCAGTTGAGTGGGGGAGAGTTCAGAGAGGAGGAAGAGGGGGGAGACTCCTGCTCCTTTTGATATTTTAGACACAGAAGGAGGAAGTAACAGATCTAAAAGATAAAAAAGTCTAGAAATAGTTCTCCGTAGAACATGAATAGAAAAGAAAAAATACTTTTTTATGCCATCTATTGGGGAAATGTGGGTATTGCAGGGGAAAGCCAGAAGTATAAAAAATATATATATAAATATATTATATAAATATAATCTAAATAAATTATACAATTTAAAACATTTTACCGGACCGGATTAAAAAAGCCAAACGTGCCACTTCCGGCCCCCGGGCCTTATTTTGCCCGTGCCTGAGTTAGACCGTGAACAGCGTCGGTAGAGACACGCGTGAAGCCCTGTCAAAATAAAAGTCTCAGGAACATTTTCATAGTGTCACCTGACCCCAACCCTCTCTGCTCACTGATAGGCCGAGTTTGACATCGATGACCTTTTAGCTTTGTTTTAATATCAGTCTTGTTGTTTTATTTTCTCCTGGTCCCTAAGTATTTGACTTCTGGTCCAGGACGGTTCGGCGGAGGCCGGAGTCGCAGAGTCGGAGACTAAATGTGATGGTGTGGAAACTGCTGAGCAGGCGCAATTACACCTGGCAACATCAATCACTGTTGATAAAAGTCCAGCAGCGGCAGCGCCCTCTACAGGCCCACGTGTAACTCAGTTCAGACGGGGGTCCTGAAAAAAACAAACAAAAAAAAAAAAACCTCAGCTCAGCTGAAGAAGCTGCTGAGTCGTTGTTGTGTCTGGAGTGGCTGAAAACAAAAGGGGGGAGGGTGGAGGTGAGGAGGGGTGAGAGCAGCTGCCTGTGTGAGCCTGTTGTTTTATGCCATGGATTGAGGTGTCGTGGCAGGTGGAGCGGCTCCGTCTGTTCGGACCGGAAGCCGAATCATCGAATGTCTGAATGTCGTAAATGTTGCGCACAAAAAAAGTTTAGTTTAAAAATATGTATTTTCCGATTAACTTGCAATTTACCGACCTAGAAAACTGGGCCTGTTTAGTTGAACACGAGGCTCATGCGCTCGCAGGAATTGAAGAAAAACATACACACACAAAGGTCTTCTTCAACACTAACTTTTTTATAGCTATCTGCTGCCCCGTGTGGAAGAGTGTTGAATTGTTCTGCCTGCGTTTTTTGAATTAACGAACACAGAGATACATTTTTTTGCAGTAAATGAAGTAAAGTTTTCAGACCGATTAAGTCGGATTTTGAGACTTTCGACGTGAGTCGACCAGTGATTGTGTCGGAGAGGAAGTCTGAAGAAACTAGAAGAAAGTCATGTGATATTTATTGTTTTCTCTGGGGCCTGGTACTAGGTGACCCATGGTGGTACTGAGTGACCCATGGTCCGATCACCCAGGACCTGGTACTGAATGACCCATGGTCTGGTACTGAGTGACCCATGGTCCGGTACTGAGTGGCCCATGGTCTGGTACTGAGGGAACCACAGTCTGGTACTGAATGTCCCATGGTCCGGTACTGAGTGACCTACAGTCAAGTATTGAGTGACACATGGTCTGGTACTCACCCAGGACCTGGTACTGAGTGACCCATGGTCTGGTACTGAGTGACCTATGGTCTGGTACTGAGTGACACATGGTCCGGTACTTAGTGACCCGTGGCAGGGACTGGGATCTGAGGTCTCTCAGCAGAGCCTGGACGTGTGCTCCAGTTCTCTGGACCTGGTCCTGGTCCTTGTCCTTCTCGATCTCTTGTAACTTCAGCGACACAAGAATGACTTTGTTAAAGAACTCGTAAAAAAAACACAAACAAAACACTGCGGTCGTTAAGATGGCTAACGTGCTACATGCTAGCACCATGACAACACAGTGTCTTTAATGAGGTTCACTCCTCATTTATCAAGACTGGGACTGGTCCAAATGTTTTCCTTGTTTCTTGGTGTAAAAGTTCCGGTCCAGTTCACGGATTAGTTTCACGTGAACCGCGTGCAAACGTCGACGTTTCTCTATGTCGATGATGACGTGTTATTTCTGCAGATCAGGTCAATGTGATGAGCGTTAACGTTAGCTTCTGAGGCCAGAGACCTGGGTTCGAATCCGATACGACAATTGTGACACTTGTAGCGGTTGGCGCGCCTGCCTCGGAAGCAGTGAGTAAGTTGTCCTGGGTTCGATTCCCACAGGAGCCACATACTTGGGCGCCCCCAAGTGGCAGCCTGTTGCAATACAAGTGTGAGATCCATAAGGTTTTAATGATTGTTATCCCTGATGTTCCTTTCTCATGAAGGTAGTGTTAACAATAGTTTGTTAAATTAGCCAACTCTTCGCCGCAGAAACAGATGGCTTTAAAAAAGAAAAAAAAAGTCCCAGTTCACGTCGAATCCTTCTGTGAACAGAGTTGGACTTTTGTTTGGATGTCAACATTTGAGGTCCGTCCAGAGTCGTGTCCCTCCGGCAGTGTCCCCTGCTCTGCTGTGTTGCCGTGCCGACGCAGCCACCGTACCACACACACACGCTGCGTTCACCGCTGTGGAACTGTTGTGATTGTGTAAACTGCCGACTCCCAGGAGCCTCTCTGCCTTGTTAGCAACAACACAAGAGCATTTGTGTGCTCTTTTTATACCCCCCGCCCACACACACTCTCACACATCAGTGTTAATATTGCGATGACTCAACGACTGCCTGGACTAGTTTGTCAGATCGACTGAGTGATGATGTCACATTTAAAAAGAGACAAAGTAATTATTCTGCCCCGGGGGAAACGTCGTTAGCGTTGTTAGCGTTGCAGCTACAGCTGAAATGAATAAGCTGTGATGAGAGTCTAGTTTGACTAAAATTTTTTTTACCCTGGATCTTTGTCGTCATTAGTCCCCTGGTTCCTGTCCCTGTCAAACTGGTACCCCCCGCCCGCCACTTGTCACCAGGGGGCGACTGTGAAAACGTCTGTTGTTGCTGTTGGTGTCTGAGGTTAAAAAGGTAAAGAGCTTTCCCCGCAAGTCAAGTCTGAACAGATCGTGGTTGACGCAACACCGGGACAGATGTTCGGTGACGTTCTCCTGTAGAACAGTCGTCCACGTTGTTCTAGACTGTTCTAAGTTCAGTACTTTGTAGGTGCAGTGGTCTGTGTGCGGTGGTCTATGTGCAGTGGTCTGTGTGCAGTGGTCTGTGTGCGGTGGTCTGTGTGCAGTGGTCTGTGTGCGGTGGTCTGTGTGCAGTGGTCTGTGTGCGGTGGTCTGTGTGCAGTGGTCTGTGTGCGGTGGTCTGTGTGCAGTGGTCTGTGTGCAGTGGTCTATGTGCAGTGGTCTGTGTCCAGTGGTCTGTGTGCAGTGGTCTATGTGCAGCGGTGCAGTTACAGTGTTGTATAAGTTAAGGCCTGAAACAGTGAGAAAGTTCTGGAAAGACTGGGTCGTGACTGTTTCTCGGTGTAGTTGTTTTCGGCAGTACTCCGTCACCTGGCCTCCTTTTTACTCCGACTTCAAATACTCTATAATTAGGGTACTGCGAGTATTTATAGATGGAATTAATCTGTCCAAAACACCTAGCTGCTGGTTTCTCTGCCGTCAACTGAAGTGTCTTCAGACGAAACGAAACGCTGGCAGAGAAGAAGAAGAAGAAGAAGAAGAATTCTGGCAATCGCAAAAAACTATTTATACTACTAATAATAATAATTACTTAAAATATAAAAATAAAATTAAAATAAATATAAATAAAAATAATTATTTGAAACAAGAAGTGGAAGAAAAGCTGACCACAGAAAAAAACATTATTTTAGTCACAAACATTTTAAATTATTATTGTTTATGTCATTATTATTATTATTATTATTATTATTATTATTATTATTATTATTATTATTATTATTATTATTATTATTATTATTATTATTATTATTATTATTATTATTATTATTATTATTATTATTATTATTATTATTATTATTATTATTATTATTATTATTATTATTATTATTATTATTATTATTATTTTATTACTGCAGGATTCAAGAACGTGACAAATAAACATCTTGAAGTCCTGGAGATAGTTTTAACCCGAAGAGTTAGCCTGAAGCTAGCTTTCTACGCTTGAACAAAACCATGTGGAGAGCTAGCCAAAGCTAATCCAGAAATAGCTAAACGTTTTGTTTTCTTGTTGTTTTTTTTTTGTTTTTTTTTACAATGACCAGTTTGGAAAAGAGCAGACGCGTTCTGATTGGATGTGTGTGGAAATCAAACGTCGTCGTCGTTGCTGCTCTCCCTCAGTAACAGGAGCTAACACCCGGAGAAGGAGTAAAAATAAATAGTTCTAATAAAAGCCGTCCGTCTTCAGTCTCCGAGCGAGAAATAAATGTATGTCCTGACATGTGACCCCACTGAAGACAGAGGACGCTGTGGGACACGTGTTGTTTTTATTGACAGTGGGAGAGGACGTTAGCTGTTAGCTGTTAGCATGGTGTCTCTGTGTCTGTTACGGTCTGTGGAGTGGACGTTACCGGACGTCACCTTTGGAAATCTTGTTCTGTTTATAGTTTATTATTGCCACTGTTAATCCCACAGAGCTAACGGCAGCAGCTTACAGTATACGTTGGCAGCTGTGACGCCGGCCGTCCTAAATCTGTCCCAGCATGCATTGTTCAAGGCCACATTTATAGACGGAGCTCGACCGCATGACTCCATTCCTTTGATGTTGTCGGTCGGTCGATATAAAAAACAAAAAAAAACAAAAAAAACAACAGCTTTGGAAAGAACGTAGAGCTGTTTGTCTGCGATCTTTGTTTGGTCTCTGTTTTTCATCCGATCGTTCAGTCGTCGGTGTCGCAGCCTTCAGTTTGTTGATGGTACTGCATTAAAAAAAATACTGCTTTTAAAAATCAACTTATTTGTACAGGGATCGTGGTAGTTGCGTTCCAAGACACAGCGCGGAACAGGAAAAATCGCAAAGTAGAGGCGAGATAGTTAATATATTATTTACGCACTGTATATTAACCCTTTACGAACCTCCCCCACACTGTTATCAACCCTCCAGAGTTGTGAGCCAATCAGTGTGAGGAACAGAAGAACATGCTCAATTAGCCAATAGTGTGCTACGTACGATCTCGTCTAAGTAAACAAAGCTACTAGCGATTGTTCGCAAATGAGTTAATCTCAATCTCAAAATGAGAATCCACATTTTTAAAAACTTAAAAAATATATATATATTTTGTCTTTTAGTTTTCTTTAATTTTTTCACGATATAAAGAATATCGCAATAGTTTATTCTTTTGCGATATAGTGAAAATATCGCAAAAGAATAAACTTTCGCGATATTTTCACTATATTGCAAAAGAATAAACTAAATAAATATAGTGAAAATTTCACGAGATCAGATTTAAAAAAAAATCCGCGATGTACTGAGGGAGCGGAAGGAAATTCGCGACAAAGAGACGGAACGCTGTAGCTGTTAAAGTGTGATCGGAGAAAATTACATGATGTTGTTGTTGTTGTTGTTGTAAAAGTACTTTTTTAGCGTGTTCACTGGAAGCAGTCACTGGAGACGGCGCCTCCCTGTGGCGGGTGAAAAACAAATCTTTATTAATTCTCTTAGACAATTGAATTTATTACTAAAGTAGCGTCAGCCCAGAAACCACAAACCACAGGCATTATGGGAAATGAGCTTCTGTGGTCGGTGGTTTGTGTCAGTGAAATGATTCCGGACTCATAAACCAATTAAAAGACAGAGACGTTACAGACCGAGGTACGAGCGAATCTGAATCCAGAAAAGTCATTTATAAACTGTTGGGTATACAGTGGCCCACCTGTGGGCCGTGACCCTGATGTTTGTTTGTTTTTTTTTAATCTTTTTGCTGTTTATTGTTGTTGAGAAGGGATTCAAACACCTGCCCTCACCTCTGCTCTGCTCTGACCCGCACTCTCCCCTGTGTGCCTGTAGGTGTCCCTGGTTGACCAGCGTGGTCTCCCCTGTCGTCCCCCTCTACAATGGCCTCGTCTTCATCTTCGTCCTGGCCAACTTCAGCATGGCGACCTTTATGGACCCCGGTGTCTACCCCCGAGGTTTGTACCATGGGCTGGTGTTGGGTTCAATGCCCAGTGGTGTCGGCAGGGGGCGCTCATACCCCAAAAATGAATAGAAAAAAATAGGCTTTACATGATGAAAATAACGAGGAGGAGGTTCTACTCTGTTACCGATGAGAACCCTGGTTCCTCAGACTCACCCCGCCCCCTGGAGGTGAGGAAAGGCCTTCTGCTCCCTGCTCCCTTGACAGACCGTCCAGGAATTAGTCGTTGTTAATCCGTTAAGTGTTTAATCTGGGACGCGGCCGGGGATCGGAGGGTGTCGTTAAACAAACGTATCTGTGGAGATCAAAGACATCAGAGGAGTTCCTTTTTGGACCAGGGTTCTTCAGGGTCTTCAAGGTCTTCAAGGTCCTTCCAGGACCGAGGACCTCTGGACTGGACCAGTTGAGGAACCCGAACCACAGTGTGATAAAGAACACCATGTTCTAAACGCTCATGCTTTAAACCAGGGTTGTCAAACATAAGGCCCGTGGCCCAAAACCCGGCCCACTTGGGGAGTTAAATCTGGCCCACTTGATGAATTTTGAAATTAAAAAAAAATATATGGATGTTTATATGGTGGCGCTTTGGCCCAGAGGCAATGTCTCTGTCATTGGTGTGGAACCCCAGGGTTCACCTCCTGGGCAAGTTCGAATCCCGGTTAGGGCGGTTGGTACCTTACAGTGGACTCACCCCCTGCAGGAAGGTTTAGGGGGGGTTGGTACGGTGCAATGTGATTTGGGTGGCGACTGCTGCCCCGCGACCCGGTAATGGATAAGCAGATGAAAATGGATGGATGGATGTTTATATGGTACTCGTCCGGCCCCTCTTGACATCTAACCGGGCTGTGTGAGGCCCCCGAACCTGGAGTTTGACACCCTGGTTTAAACACTTCAAACCGTCGAGATGTTAACAATAATAATAATAAAACGTAAAAAAATCACCGTCCTGTGTGAACTCCGTTGACTGTTTCTCGTCTCTTCCCAATCAGCGGACGAAGACGAGGACAAAGAGGACGACTTCCGGGCGCCGCTCTACAAAAACGTGGAGATCAAAGGCATCCAGGTCCGGATGAAGTGGTGCGCCACCTGCCACTTCTACAGGCCGCCCCGGTGTTCGCACTGCAGCGTCTGCGACAACTGTGTGGAGGTGTGTGTGTGTGTGTGTGTTTATGATCGTACAGCTGATTGGTCTACTTCCTGTGATCAAACCCTCTTTGCCCCAACCCCCTCCACCCCCCGTCGCCCCCCCGCAGGACTTCGATCACCACTGCCCCTGGGTGAACAACTGCATCGGTCGCAGGAACTACCGTTACTTCTTCCTGTTCCTGCTGTCCCTCAGCGTCCACATGGTCGGAGTTTTCTCCTTCGGACTCATCTACGTCCTCCACCACCGGGAGAGGCTGGGAACGCTGCACACCACCGTCACGTATCCTTACGGGGAAACAACCTGAGGATCGGTCAGACGGGGCGGGGGCCGGGTCAGGGGCGGGGTCTGATAGATGGAGCGTTTGAGTGATAAATGACAGGTAAAAGTCATGCAAAAAGGCTAAAATGCTAACATGATTTTTATCATTTTCTACGCCATCTATTGGCAAAACGTGGGCATTGCACGTAAAAAATTGGAGAAGTTTAATGATAATGCAAATAAATGATATAATTTTGGAAAACTTTGGCGGGCCGGATTGAGAAGCCGAACGGGCTGCATCAGGCCCCCGGGCCTTAGGTGGCCCGTGCCTTAATGTTAGATACAAATATGTGATGGTGTGGAACTGGAGTGGACTGTGTACTAACAAGTACTAGCAAGTACTGCAATTAACAGGAAGAAGTTGAGTTGTTTTGATGACTGGAGCAGAAACAGACCAAAAGGTCAAAGGTCAAACTATATAACCAATAATAATAATAAATCATTTTAAATCTTTTTTTTTCGATCCCACATTTGAGAAATTCTTGCGTTAACGTCTGACCTGCTGCGACAGACTGCCCACTTGAGGGCGCCAAGCATGTGGTGCCTCTGGGAATCGGACCCAGGACTACCTGTTCGTTGCTTCCGAGGCAGGCATGCTAACCGCTACACCAGTTTCCCAAACGTTTTTTTCTGGGGACCCATATTTTAGAAGTCACAAACCTGCGCGACCCAAATCAATGGACGTTATTCGTAAACTCCTGGGAAACATGATGCAAGACTACCCAAAAAAACAAACTCTTGCGACCCACCTGAGGGCCGCGACCCAGTCTTTGGGAAACAATGCACTACACTGTATCACGACTAAAGGTCATAGACATGTAAAGTTGTGCCCAGTTGTCGTTGTTGTCATGTCCGGTTGTCGTTGACGTTGTTGTCGTGTCCAGTTGTCGTTGACGTTGTTGTCGTGTCCAGTTGTTGTTGCTGTGTCTCGTTGTCGTTGTTGTGTCCAGTTGTTGTCGTCGTCGTCGTCGTCGTCGTCGTTGTTGTGTCCAGTTGTTGTAGTGTCCAGTTGTTGACGTTGTTGTTGTTGTCGTGTCCAGTTGTAGTTGTTGTTGTGTCCAGTTGTCATTGTCATGCCCAGTTGTTGTTGTTGTTGTTGTTGTTGTGGTGTGTCGTGTGTCCAGTTGTTGTTGTCATGTCCAGTTGTTGTCGTTGTTGTCGTCATTGTCGTTGTCATGCCCAGTTGACGTTGTTGTTGTTCTTGTGTCCAGTTGTTGTTGTTGTTGTGTCCAGTTGTCGTTGTCGATGTCATGCCCAGTTGCCGTTGTTGCCTCCCTGACTTCAGTGCGTCCAGTCTGGTGGTGATGTGTATCACTGGGCTGTTCTTCATTCCAGTCGTTGGACTCACTGGTTTCCACATCGTCCTAGTGGCTCGAGGTCGGACGACCAACGAACAGGTGAGTAGAGGGAGAGTGTGTTTGTGTGTGTGTGTAACTCTTCACCTGCTCTGATTGGCTGCTCTCTGCCTCAGGTGACAGGGAAGTTTCGTGGTGGAGTCAATCCCTTCACCAAGGACTGCTGCAGCAACGTGGAGTACGTCCTGTGCGGTCCTTTAGCGCCAAGGTGAGACTGAGAATGTTCCGGAAGAGTTAAAGCAACAAGACCAGATGGTCAGTGGTGGTCAGTCTCTGGCCCGCGGTTCCTGTGTTCAAAAAGTGAAAACCTCCTTAAATCAGACAGGAAGTCGTCGTCGCCCTCTGGTGACACGTCTGTCTCCCCACAGGTATGTACTGGACTCCACGAAAAGACCTCACATCAAAATCCAGCCGCCGTTCATCCGACCGGACCTGAGTGACCGACAGATGACGGTGAAGGTCAGTGACAACGGCCTTCACGGAACCATCGTCAGCTCCAAGGTGAGGCCTGCAGGATTTATATTAAAATTAAATTTTCATTTTTACATATTTTCAATTTCATTTTTACATATTTTCAAATTAAATTTTCATTTTTACATATTTTCAATTTTACATTTTTACATATTTTCATTTTTACATTTTTATATTTTTACATCTTTACATATTTTCATTTTTACATTTTTTCATTTTTTTCATTTCTCTCTTCTAGTCTAAAGTCAGTCTGGACGCCCTGGATGAAAACGGAGCCCAGACGCCGCTGCCGCCCAAAGCCGAGCGGTACAACCAGCTGAGGGGTCAGGTGATGTCCAGTGAAGGTGGGCAAGGCTCAAACACAGAGACACAGAGTTTTGTTTGACGTTCTCGTGGTTTTATTTTTTTATTTTTTATTTTTTTTCTTCTGAGTCACATGGTGTGGGCGGAGGGTCGTGATTGGAGCTCATGAATTTCATTTCAAGTCCCGTTGATCTAACCGATCACAGGCATCAGATTAAATGAGTGGTCTACAGTAGCGGGGTGGTGATGACGTCACGGGCGTCGTGTCCACGTTTACCAGCAGGTTGTCTTCTGTCGAGATCTTGTGCCTTTTTTTTTTTTTTTTTTTTACATGGGAGGCAGCGCTTCATGTAATTTCGTGGAGCAACACTGCCACCCGGAGGCTGTAAGCGGGTACTGCAGTGGGTCTAAACAGACAAACAACCGTTTACACTCAACGTTTAACTGTTGTAAAATTGAATTAACGACGTTTTCGCCGTGTGCTGGTGTGTAGCGTGTTAGCATTCTTTATCTGAGGCTAAAGCTAAGCTAACTAACGGTTATTTCAAAATCTGTGAGGTGAAGAATCTACAGCTGTAGCGTGGATATCAAAACATATCGGCTGCGGAGACCCCTGGTGGTGAGACATGGGAGTTTTCTCAGAGAGATTTAGTTGACGCCAAACATGAATATTCATTAATTAGTTACGTCATAATCAGCGAAACTGCTATCGTACATGTTTGTTTTTTACATTTTACTCCGTGATATCGACCGTCTCTTCCGTGTTTGTCTGTGTTCTAGAGAGTTCCCTTTCTGCCCAGACCCACCCCTCCACTCCGGTTATGTACAAGTTCCGGCCGTCCTTCGGGACCATGCCCAAAGTCCACTACCACACCGCGGGAGAGAAGGTGAGACGGGGGTCTGCTCAGCTTTAATGGGTTAGCAATAGATGCTAAAGCTAGTTTTAAAATCTGGTCTTCTACAGGACAATTGGACCACTTTTCTAATTCAAAATCTCATCTTCACTATTTTCTCGTTCGTCTCAGATCATCCTGGGAAACGATCGGACCACGTCGGCCATTTTGGAAGAAGGTGTTCTGTCTCACGACTACAGGTCGGAGCCCAACCTGGACCTGCCCGAGTACAACGACACGGCCCTGCTTCGCAACTTCCAGTCCTCTCCTTTCCAGTTGGACTCCGACCCCGCCCCGTACAGGCTGGTGGGCCTGCGGCAGGGTCACCGCAGGCCGCAGAAGGGTCAGCTCCACGCCCTGCAGCCGCACACGTCCACCCCGTACAAGGGCGTCTTCTCCCCAAACACCCGCTCCAACCGCAACGGCAGCCTATCGTACGACAGCCTCCTGAACCCGACCGTCTCCCCGGGCGCCGCCAACGAGTGCTCGGTGCACCGCGGCATGTCATCTGTGGGGTTCCATTCCCCGTTCCTCCCCGCCAGAATGTGCCACGTCCGGGAACCCGAGGCGCAGCGCCACCAGGTGTCCCTGGCCTACAGTCCGGTGGTCATACCCAGAGGGCTGGGCAGGCAGTCCCCACGCCCGCAGCACAGAGACCCGTCTCCGGTGCGCTACGATAACCTCTCTCAGACCATCATGGCGTCCATCCAGGAGCGCAAAGAAATCGAGGCGAGGGAGAAGCAGCAGGTCCTGCGGGGGCGCTCTCAGCCCCACATATGCGCCCAGGACTCTGGCGTGTTCGACACGGGCTACGCGTTGACTCACAACGCCTGCTACCCGGACGGGCCCCGAGGCCCCGGCTCCGTGGGCCCGGTGTCCTGTGGTGGATCCCGGGAGAACTTGATGGGGACGGGCGTGATCGGCTACGGCCAGCGGACTCCCGTGTTACGCCACTCGGGCTCCACGCTGGGCCGCGCCCCCAGGACTTCAAGCACCTCCCTGCACACTGAGCACAGTAGCACCAACAGCAGTCAGAGCAGGCACACGGGCCCCGAGGGGCCGTACCAGTCCCCGGTCCACCAGCCCCACTCCCCGGCCACGCCCCGCTCTCCTTCGTACTCCCACCACAAGTTCTCCCACGTCGGCGTCCCGGAGAGGACGGAGTCGCCCCGTATGGGTTCCAGGTACGAGTCCTGACCTTAGCCCTGTGATACTGCATACCCTGAGAGCACAGCTCCCTCTGCTGGACAAACACAGATAATAATCAACACAATCGAAGTTAAATTAAATTAAACAGTTACTTTTTATTGTAAAGATGTTTTAAAATATGAATACGTTTCACCACCTGGTGTCACTGTCCCCCCCCACATGTTAAACCATGTCTTCTTCATCTCTCTGTCATTCAGGGACAACGTGAAAGTTAACGGACAGATGGACTACAGCCCCGGCCCCCAGGGCGCCCCCCTCAGCCCTGGTCGCTACAGTAATGTCCGAAAGGTCACGGGGGTCGGAGGAACCACCTACGAGATCTCTGTGTGAGTGGGAACGACCCCTGACCTCTGACAGAGACCAGGAGAACCAGGAGGACACTTATGTGATGATCCAAACAGGACTGGACAAACAAACAGACACAGACTGTCCTCTGTTACTTTGTGTCTTCAGTGTGATACAGTGGTGTGGACGCGGTGGACGTGACGACTTTGGACTGTCCACTCCTGCCTGTCTGTGCCAAAAGTCTCGCTTCCTAAGGGACAAAATGTCCCGTGGGTGTGTGTTTGTTTCACCGTATGTCCTAACATGAGGGTATTGGACTGAGGGACAGGTCTGTCCACTCTGGACTGTTCTCTCCTCTGTGGACTGTCCACTTTGGACTGTCCACTCTGGACTGTCCCCCGTGGACTGTCCACTCTGGACTGTCCTCTCTGGACTGTCCTCTGTGGGTTCTGGTTCTGATCTAAGACCAGCAGGACTGAGGGGACGTTCTGGACAGGTGTGAGGTTAGAGGTTTTTTTGTGGAAAACATTTAATGTTGTTGACGGTGAGTCTGGTTCTACAGTAGATCAGAAGACTTCAGTTTGAAGGGGGGGTCAGGGGGTCAGTGGCGGGGGGGGGAGGGGGGGGCGGGGGGGTCAGATATACACACCGTCTGTTTGTGTTTGTGGGGACATTGATGAGGAGTTACTGCAGGATCAGTAGTTGAAGGGGATGAGATGATGATGATGATGGTGATGATGATGAAGATGGTGATGATGATGATGATGATGATGATGATGATGATGAAATTGAAGAAATGGTTCTAACAAAAAACTATAAATTAGAGAGAGGGTGAGAGAACCAGGTGACGTGGGATTTCTGTAATTTTTTTTTTTCAATGAAACACAGAGTATTACTTCGTACACAGTGCCTTCATGTCTGGACAGGGGGCGCTCTAACCCTTTGGACTTGTGGTTTAAAAATAGAGAGCGCAGTCTTGGAGGCGTCAGACCGGCCAATCAGGCGTCTCCGACATCGTCCTGTAGTCCGGTCAGGGTCTTTTCTGGATCTGGATCAGGACCCAGATTTCTCAAGAACTTTATTTTCCTTTCCTAAAAAAAAAAAAAAAATTATTGAAGGTCAAAGGTCACGACCTCCAGTCTAAAGAACGCACTTTTTAAAGAAAGAAAAAAAAAGAGGTTCTGATCAGGTGACTTTTCTGTCGCGGCCACGGGCGACCGTGTAGACGGACTGAAAATATAAGAGACATATATGAGAAATATATATATATATATTTATACTATATTACAGATAGAAATAATATTAGACATTTAAAAAAAAATGAAGATAATGATTTAAAAGTTCAGAGTGAAGTCCATGAAGTCGGACTGGACTTTTTCATGGACGTTCTTTCCGCCCCTCTCTCTTCCTCACCCTTTTCCTCTCCCCCTCCAGCTACAGTATTAGTGATCCACTGCACCACTGTTCGGCCACCGCTCTCTCTCTCCGTAACAGTTAGATCTGCGGAACCGTTTCAAGACCGAGGCACAGTTTCAACTCTTACGTTTACTACGATATGCAAATGAGTCAGCGCTAGGCTAGCTAACGTCCCCCGCACCGGAATGTTTTTCTTATCCGTAACGATGGGAATCAAACGTGAACTTTGACAGTTGTCATCGGGAGAAGTCTCGCCCTTCACTGTGACAGAAAGGTTGACCTCCACAAACGGGAGGGGACGGGGGTTCAATCTCCGCTCCTGGATGTTAACCAAACTCGTGGTTTTCACCTCCTGGCGACTCTTGGAGGTTCAACTCCACTGCCTTACTTCACTGTGTTTATTCTAACGCCAGATTTTCAACGGTGTGTTTGTCTAGTATTTATATGTATATATGAAAAATAATTTCTGTTCTAATATTTTTTGGTTGTTTTTTTTGTTTTTTGTTTATTTTTGACAAATATCTGTTGATCAGGAGTGAAGCAGCAGAAAAAACCAAAACCATAAAAACCTTACAGTACTGCAGCCGTTCTGGACGGGGGACCGTCCTCGGTTGGACATTGCTGCGGGTCAGGGACCGTTTCCTGACGGCAGTCGTTCTGACACTAACGGAGATTTTCCCCCCTGAAACCTATGAATGTGTTGTCGGTGAGAGTCGGTAAATTATATCTGTACGTGTACAACGATGGCTGTGGAAGGAGGCGAACTGGAGAAGAATCAATAAAGATTTGATCTCCATTGTCAGCATGTGATTTGGGGGGAGGGGTGGAAGATAAAGGGGGTGGTGGGAGCAGATCGCAGCAGTCATCAGGTGAAGGCTGGGGTAAAAGAAAAATCAAAATATTAACCTTTTTGCGTGTTTCTCATCAAATAGAGTATTTTTGAAAGAAAAAGAAATTCCGGAATTTGTAAAAAAAAAGTAACAATTCTTTTTGTCAGATGTTTTATGGAAAATTATGATGAATTCTTTTGAAAGAAAAATCTAAATCTTTTCTGCACATTTCTCATGAAATTAGAGCGTTTCAAATTTTTTTATTTTTTCATATGTTTTTTCCAGAATTGAAAAAAAAATCTAAAAAAAAAAACTTGTTTATGTTTTCTGTATGGTTCTCACCAAAATATAGTGTTTGTTAAAAACAATTTAAGAAAAAAACATTTAAAGAAGAAAAATGTTTTTGATTTTCTTTGGCAAAACCCTATTTTTAAAAAAAAAATTTTACTTAGAAAAATCTAAGTTAGCATGTCACTTTCGTCAGATGTTGAAAAATTATGATAAAAAATTTTGTAAAAAACAAAATCAGAATTCATCTTTTCTGCTTGTTTCTCATGAAATTTTCCAGATTTATTTTTATGGAATTTTTCAAAGAAAAAAAAAAGTTGAAAAATGTTGATGATATTGTTTGGAATTTCTTTTTCAAAATGTAACGTTTTCTGCAAGTTTTCTGAGAAATTTAAGGAAAAACTTTTTTTTCTTTTTTCCCCTAATTTTTGGTCAGATGTTGAAAATATTTGATGGATTTTTTGAAAAATCAAAATGTATCTTTTCTGCGTGTTTCTGTATTTTCCGGAATTTGAAAAAAAAATCTAAAAAAAAGAAAGATCTAATTTAGCACGTTTACGTTTTTTGTTTGTTTCTCACCAAAATATAGTTTGTTAAAACATTTGAGAAAAAAAATCTTAAGGAAAAAAAATTTAAGAAAAAAAAGTTTTTGAATTCTTTCGGCAAAACCCTAATTTTTGTTCAGCTGTTAAAACATATTGATTAACATATTTGTTAATCAATGTTGGCAACGAGGATCTTTGAGAGATGTTGTAATTGGATCGCTCATCTGTCAATCAAGAAAAAGCCGGCGCGGGGAGGAGGGGCTTGATGAGCCGGTGCAGGGTTTTGTTTTTTTTTTTTAGCAAGATGGCGGGGCTCCTCGTCGTCCCTCGTGGCGGTACATCTAAAATTAAGTAAATTAGACGGTAGCTAGGTTCCCAGTGAGCGACAACCTCGGGACATTTATCGGCAAGTATTGATATAATACACTGTATGGTTGAATTTAACCCAAGTTGCCCGCGTCCGCCGACGTCTCCGTTCATGCGGCGTTAGCTCGCTTGCTATCATTTAGGAAAGAACGTTAACGGCCGCTGCAGTCACGGCAGCTGCGCTACGAATAGTCTCTAATAGTATTTTAACATATAACATCTGTATTTAGACGCCGACAGAGACCCGCCGTGTCACTACGAGGCTAACTAGTCGTGAAGTGACCGAGCCTTCTCTCCAGCCTCCAGAAGACCGACCCCACCCCCCACATCCCCCAGTGGAGAGTGATTAGAGCCTGGTTCTCATTCTTAAGCTGAATTCATTGTGATTTCCAATAATTGAGACAGTGATTCTGAAAAGCTGTCTACATTAATGAAAAGAACAATGTAGTCAGCTTAGCGTATTCTCGACTGGTACGAGGTGTAACCCCCGGGGGAAACTGCTACTGCGCTAGCCTCCGCTAATCTAACACAACACGTTAGCCAGTGTATGTTTTAGGGTTTGTTTGTTTGTTTGTTTTTTAACGTTGAGGAAATGGAGGTAGACGAGCTTCTTCCCCCTCTTCCCTTGGAGCCACCTCGTGATTTTGGCCACGATGAGGAGAGGGCACCTCCACCACCTCCCCTGCAAACGTCCAGTGACGCAGAGGTAATGGACGTTAGCTCTGGTGGTGATGGATACACGTACACCCCAGGGAATGGGGAAGCCAAGCCGCCGCCGCAGCAGTCCCAGTCCCTTGGCAACGCCTCAACGCTCACTTTCTGTAGCCACTTCGCAGACGAGGCTAGTCCCGGCGCGCGTTGCCCACGAACAGCGCGACACGCTCCGCCGGTCACCAACTTCCTGCCGGATCACAAGCTCCTCAGAGACGTGAAGATCAGCGTGAGCTTCACGGAGAGCAACCACAGCAAAGACAGGAGGGTTCAGTACACGGGTGATGCTCAAGAGGGAGGTCGCGACCCCGGCCCGCACCACCTGAACGGTGGCACGCATGACTCCAGGGGTGAGGAGGAGGAGGAGGAGGAGGAAATGATGGGTGAGGGTAGTTCCGGTGCGGAAACTGTACCACGGCCGCCCCGGTCGGAGGAGGCCGTGGAGGCAGAGCAGGAAAACAAAGTAGAGTTTACTGTTCTGGACGAGTTTAATTTCAACTTCCTGGATCACGAGGACGGGGATCACGACAGCTTTACGTCCAAAGTCATAGTCCAGCAGGCGCACACAGACGAGGAGGCGGTGTCGTACTCCTACGAGGTATGTCCATGTCCTCCAGTTGTGTCACCCGTCCGTCCGTCTGTCCGTACGACACCTGTCACTCACATCGATCACCTGTCAGAGTGAGGACTCAACCATCACAACATTGGTTCCATGTTCCGTAGTGATGTGCCGTTCGCGAGTGATTTGTTGGATATGAAAGATTCGTTCATATTGAACGAATCGCTCTCAGCGAATCCAGGTTCAAAGATTTGTTCAAAGATCGGTCTCACAGATTCGTTCTCTCAGATTCGTTCAAAGATTAGTGCAAAGATTCGTTTTTGCAGATTCGTGCAAAGATTTGTTCAAAGATTCATTCTCGCAGATTTGTTCTTGCAGATTCGCTCAAAGATACATTCTCTCAGATTCGTTCAAAGATTCGTGCAAAGATTCGTTTTTGCAGATTCGTGCAAAGATTCGTTTTTGCAGATTCGTGCAAAGATTCATTCAAAGATTTGTTATTGCAGATTCGTTCAAAGATTCGCTTTTGCACTTTCGTTTTCGCAGATTCGTTCAAAGATTCATTCTCTCAGATTTGTTCAAAGATTCGTTTTTGCAGATTCGCTCAAAGATACATTCTCAGATTCGTTTTCGCAGATTCATGCAAAGATTTGTTCAAAGATTTGTTCTCATAGATTTGTTCAAAAATTAATTCTCTCAGATTCGTTCTCGCAGATTTGTTCAAAGATTCGCTTTTGCAAATTAGTTTCATTTGTCTGCTGTAAAATGAATGAAATGATTCGTTCATTTTACCGTTCGGGAGTCAGAGATCCAAATCAGTACAAATAGTCAATCTTCCCTACA
>NC_024328.1:15285678-15300355 GCF_000523025.1 Cynoglossus semilaevis
TGTAACAAAAAAAAAAAACTAGTTGAGTTTTGCGGTGTTTTTTTTTAACGCATTTTTTAACTAAATCAACTTTTTTTTTATTGCGTTTTCTTAAAGCACAACAGCTTTAATATTTCAGCTTCTAACGCCATCAAACCGAAGCCAAACTGTCTCTGTCTCCAAACTGTTGACCTGGAGCGTCTGTCCCTCTGGGCTCAAACGTCAAAAACTGAAGCCGCGATCTCTGCGGGGTCGAACCCCTGGCTCTTTTCCAGGAGGAGTTCGACAACGACGTGGACGCCCTGCTGGAGGAGGGCATGCCCGTGCCCAAGAAGATGCGCACGTCCGAGGACAAGTCAGGCGGCGAGAGTGACCATCAGTCGGACGGCGAGGGGGGGGTCCAACCCATGATGACCAAAATCAAGACGGTCCTGAAGAGTGAGTTCTGAAACCGTGGTCTGCGGTCTGTGCTGGGACTTCATTTATCTTAAAATTCGAAATTAGCACAGTTTAAACGTGTTTGTCAAACCTAGGGCCTGCAGGCCACATTCCAGCCCGCCTTATCAGTTTATGTGGCCCACTAGAGTGGTATTTCCCTTTTTTTTTTCTTTTCTTTAGGGACCCATATTTTGAAAGTCAGAAACCTAGACGGTATTTGTAAACTCCTGGGAAACACGATGTGAGACGACCCAAAAAAAATTTTTGTTTCTTGTGACCCACATCAGGGTCGCGACCCAGTGTTTGGGAAACAATGCACGAGAGCAGTGGTTCTCAAACTTTTTATATATGACGACCAACATTAGCATATATTAGCTTCCCTGTTAGCTTCCCCGTTCGTAATCTCACAAGTAGCTACACGTTTTTTTCCCGATGTCGTTAATTGTGCGTGGTATGTTTCCGATTTATACAATTGAAAATGTAAATATGAAAATTTCCCCGCGTACCACTAGAGAGCGCTCCCGTGCCACTGATTTGATCTGTGTGAGCATTTTTGTTTTTTTTCTTAGTCATGTGGTCGATGACGACGTCAGTCAGGTGACGAAGCAGAGATGTTTTTTTTTGAGTGTCGTGTTACTAGGATTTAACCTGGTGTCACGTCTGTGTCCATGTCAGGTCGAGGGCGCCCCCCCACTGAACCTCTTCCTGACGGGTGGATAATGACATTCCATAACTCCGGCATTCCAGTGTACCTGCACAGAGAGAGCAGAGTGGTCACCTGGTCCAGGCCCTACTTCCTAGGAACTGGCAGCATCAGAGTAAGTCTGGATGAACCTCAACTTTAGATTTCAAAATAAAAGCATTCTGTAAAGTCAAACTTTTTTTTTTTTTCTGGCGACCCATATTTTAAAAGTGACCCATGTCGATAGACGTTATTGGTAAACTCCTGGGAAACACGATGCGAGACGACCCCAAACATTTTTTTTACGACCCACCTGAGGGCTGCAACCCAGTCTTTGGGAAACAATGCTGTTTTTTTTTTTTTCCTGCTCGTTCAGAAACACGACCCTCCTACGAGCAGCATCCCGTGTCTCCACTACAAGAAAATTAAGGAGCACGAGGAGAAGGAACTGAACGGAGAGGTAACTCCTGCCGCGGAGGAGTCCTCGGTCCAGCCCGGCGAGGAGGAGGTGAGCTCCTCGGCTCCCGCAGCTCCGGCGGCGTTCCCACCCCCGTCCCGACCGACGGAGCTGCGGAGGCCGAAAGCACCGCGGACGCCGGCCCGCCGATCAAAGAGCCGCAGCCCTGGGACACGGCCCACGGAGCTCTGGGCCAGGTCAAGGCTAAGGTGGAGGTGTGCAAGGACGAGTCCGTAGGTAGGAGCCCCCTGCTGGTCACCCTGGTCACTGCGTTTTTTATTTTTTGTTTTTTAATATATTAACGTCTTTTACGTTACCGAGTCGTGACCCGACTCCATGTCGCCCTCCGCAGACATCAACGAGTTCCGCTCCTACCTGGAAAAGTGCTTCGACTTCGAACAGGTGACGGTGAAGAAGTTCCGCACCTGGGCCGAGCGCCGACAGTTCAACCGAGACATGAAGAGGAAGCAGGCGGAGTCGGAGCGACCCATCCTGCCGGCCAATCAGAAGCTCATCACGCTGTCGGTGCAGGACGCCCCGACTAAGAAAGGCACGTTTGATGCGAGAGTACACACGTGTACTTGTTTTTCTTAGTCATTTGAATTTTCTATATATTTAAAAAAAACATTTCTCCAATTTTTTTCAGAATTCATCATCAACCCAAATGGGAAGTCTGAAGTTTGTATCCTGCATGAATATATGCAGCGTGTCCTCAAGGTTCGACCCGTTTACAACTTTTTTGAATGTGGTGAGTTTTTTTTTTTGACTCAATTTTTTAACGTCAAGTTACTTTTGTTGTAAGGTTTAACCAAAGTGTTCAAGTGAAGGTGATGTTCGTGTTTTTCCGTAGAGAACCCAAGTGAACCCTTCGGAGCTTCGGTCATTATAGACGGGGTGACATACGGCACGGGGACAGCTAGCAGTAAAAAACTGGCCAAAAACAAAGCTGGTAAATTTCACATTTTTCTTTTTTTTTTTTTTTTTTTTCTCTTCTTTCTTTCTTTTCTTTTTCCTCAGTTTTGACTGTCGTAACACACGCGTTGATGATGTCACCTGACACTGACTTTTACACCAAAAAATTGGTTGTCAGGCTGCTGGGCTGTGGCAAAAATCGCGATTAAAAAAATTAAAACAATTACTGATTGACCAGGAAAACACTTTTTTTAAATTTGTTTATATATTAAAGAGAAAATGTGATTTTTCTTTTGTTTTTTTTTAATTTAAAAATTAAAATTTAAAACTTTTTAAATTTTTTTTTATGTTCCCCCCAAATAATTAAGTATATATTTTGACGTCTTGCCAAAACGAATGTGATCCACATCTGTGTTGTCATGTGACCGTTGTCGTGTGACCCTTGTCATGTGACCTCTCTGTCGTGCCCTGCAGCCCGAGCCACACTGGAGATCCTCATCCCCGACTTTGTGAAGCAGACGTCGGAGGAGAAGCCAGTAGAGGGCGACGAACTGGAGGTGTGTCTCCTCCCTGTTTTTTTTTTTTAATCGTTATTTGTACGACACAGTTTGACGATGAATGTCCATCTGTCTCCGTCAGTATTTTAACCACATCTGTATCGAGGACTCCAGGGTCTACGAGTTGACCAACAAGGCCGGGCTGCTGTCGCCCTATCAGATTCTCCACGAGTGCCTTAAAAGGTGAGCTGCTGCACACACACACACACACGGGTGTTGATGTCACCTCACCTGGTACTGACGTCCTGGTCTGATTCCACTGCAGAAACCATGGGATGGGAGACACCAGCATACAGTTTGAGGTGATCCCCGGGAAGAACCAGAAGAGCGAGTACGTGATGACGTGTGGGAAACACACCGTGAGAGGCTGGTGTAAGTGACGGCGGTTCTTCATTGGTCACATGGTGTGTGTGTGTACCATCGACCTGTACTATAGTCTGACCCCGCTGTCGGTCGCTCCCCCACAGGTAAAAACAAGAGGGTGGGTAAACAGCTAGCGTCCCAGAAGATCCTGCAGATGCTCCACCCCCACGTGAAGAACTGGGGCTCGCTGCTGCGCATGTACGGACGGGAGAGCAACAAGATGGTGAAGAAGGTGGGTGCCGTCAGGAGTGGGGGGTCCAGTAGGGGGCGCTGTAAGTACTGTGGTTGAATGTTGAATGTTTCCTCGGTTCTGTCTCACAGGAGAACTCAGACAAGAGTGTGATCGAGCTGCAGCAGTTCGCCAAGAAGAACAAACCCAACCTGCACATCCTGAACAAGCTGCAGGAGGAGATGATAAAACTGGCAGCACAGAGGGTGAGCTGCTAACGACACTAACTACTAGCTACTTCTCGTGCTGCTGATGCGGCTGGTCCTGCTATTAATGTTTCTAATAGTGCTGCTAATGCTACTTCTCATTCTTATAATGCTGCTGTTAATGTTGCTAACAGTGCTGCTGACTCTACTTCTTATCCTGCTAATGCGGCTAGTGCTGTTGTAAATGTCGCTAACAGTGCTGCTAATGCTGCTTTTTATGCTGCTAATGCGGCTGGTGCTGCTATTAATGTTGCTAATGCTACTCATTGCTATAATGCTGCTGTTAATGTTGCTAACAGTGCTGCTAACGATGCTCAGGCTACTTCTCATGCTGCTAATGCTGCTGTAAATATTGCTAACAGTGATGCTAATGCTGCCAACGTTACTTTTTATGCGGCTAGTGCTGCTGTTAATGTTGCTAACAGTGCTGCTAACGCTACTTCTCATGCTGTTAATGCTGCTAAAAGTGCTGCTAACGCTGCTAATGATGCTAATGCTGCTAATGACCAGGCAGACACGTAGATTCAAAATGTCAGGATTATTGCTGTTGTTGTTGTTGTTGTTGTTGTTGCTGCTGCGACACTAATGAAACATTCCTGTCTGTGTTAATTCCAGGAGGAAACAAGGAAGAAGCCGAAGATGACGATAATGCAGTCGGACCAGCCGGGGGGAGAGCCTCTGTGCACGGTGGACGTTTAAGTCACTGTCTTACACCGTCACTCGTGTAAAACGCGACCCACCACTTTGTTACGCTTCAACCGAAGTGGTGGGCGGCTAGAGACGGCCGGTCAGAACCGCTGCCGTCCCTTCATTCACGTCTCGTCAAATTAGGAAAATCCATCGGAGTGGGTCAGAACTAATGCCTAACACACCGTAGAGCAAATACCATCTACCTCTGCAGATGCACCCCCTCACTGTGGCAAAGGTCACGACGGGGACCGGCGGGGGGGGGGGGGAACACATCAACTGCTGACAACATAAGAACGTTTAAATGAAACGGCATGCTTCTGTGTTAGAATAAAAAACAACGACAACGATTGCTTCGTTTAGTTAGTTTCTATAAAGTTCCACATCCCCACGGATAGTTTTTGTTGCTTCAAGTATTTTGACAGGCCTAAAATTTGTGTATTTGTCGCCTTCATCGCTGGTCAACGCCCACCCGTTTTATCGGTAGCTGTGATGGATGTTTAGTCTTTGTAAACGATAAAAAGAACGAACACCCACTGACTTGTTTTTTTTGTTTGTTTGTTTGTTTTGTTTTTGCACGACTTTTCAAAACAAAGTGCTTCGTGAAGTGATGACCGTTCGTTAGCTCTGGTCGTTAGCACCTGCCTTAACTAGAAGTTTCTGCACCGACGGCGACCGATGTCAGTGCAGAAGTGACTCGTGTTTCCGTGGCGATGACTTTTCGTCTTCGGTGCCATTTTTTTTTTTTTCCTCCAGACTCGGCCTCCGACGCTAACACTTTAGTCGAAAAAAAAGCACAGTGCCACAGAGTATTTTAACGTTCCAAATAAATAAATAAATAACTATTTTGGACCCATTTCCACTGCCAGGTACCAGGAACCGATGGATGTTATGGTTGTAAACAACGGACCGACCGTTCAACCCGATCACAGGTCAGTCCGACTCCGATCACGTCGGCAAATGTTCCTCCGTTTTTTCAGACAGGTGATGACTGATTGTGGACTGAAACAGTTCCATATTTCCATTCAGTTCCTGGTACTACTACACCTGGTCTAAAAAGTCCTGCAAAGGAAACGCGCCTTGCCATGCTTTTATTTTCTCACATGTTTTCGTTTTGTTTAGATGCCATGTTAACAATAAAATTATTTGTTGTACCTGATTTTGATTTGTCTACTTTCTGTACCTGATTTGTCAACTTCCGGTTTGAAGAACGAGTCGAACAACGACACTACAACACACACATGACTAGGACGGAACTTTATCATAAATGAAAATTGTGAGTAGATATTCTCGACTTCACTTTTTTTTTTCTACTATGGCGACCCCTGGGGACTGGACAAGGTTTATAACATTTGTGTTTTATTTTTTTAATACTTAAATGTCCAGTTGTTGAATCTTGTTTTTTTTTAAACCTAAAATAATTAAATATTCAACGTATTTATGCGACCCGCGTCGCCATCTTTAATCTCGTGAAGCTCATCATCGCGAGAACGAGACGTCTTTCAGGTAAACGATATATTTTATACTGGTTAATTACAGTGGAAAATACAAAAATATAGTTGAATTATGTTTGTCGTACTACAGTGATCGGACATGCACCGCCATCTTTGCCTCTAAGATTTCTGCCAAAGAAAAGG
This sequence comes from Cynoglossus semilaevis, assembly GCF_000523025.1. Taxonomy (NCBI): domain Eukaryota; kingdom Metazoa; phylum Chordata; class Actinopteri; order Pleuronectiformes; family Cynoglossidae; genus Cynoglossus; species Cynoglossus semilaevis. The sequence goes on from NC_024328.1 coordinate 15,291,826, forward strand.
AAGACCGAGAACAAACCACAAGAATCGACGTTTGAAATGAATGCATGAGAGTGGCGCCACCTTGTGGGCGCCCTCCGTATTTTTATTGATTAAAAACAGAAATACACGTCATTCGTGTTCTTAAGTTTTAAAGGGAAACGCGCGTTCTACACTTAAAACAAGATTTCACCACTAGATGTCGCCCTGCCCTTTCCACAGGAAACCTTTCCGTCTGTGTTTGGTGACGTAGCCCAGGAAGATGCAATAGATAAAAAGCAGTTCGTGAAGCCAACTTAAGAAGGTACTAGCTCGGCCTCTCGACAAGTACTAGCCTTGCAGATACTTTACAAATGTAAAAAAAAAAAAAAAATTTAATAGCACGCTGTACCAAGGCTAGCTATCTATCTTTTCCCGATCGCTGCTGGTCGGGGTGCTGTATCCCTCTCTCTCCAGTAGAAGGAGCATCTCAACGTGGATGGTCTGGGGGAACAGATCCACAGAGATGGCTCGCACTGGTCTGAAGGGGGCGCCCTGAACCCGGTTGGAAGGAGCTCTGCAAAGGCTGGAAAACAAACGCGGACATTTTTTTTTAATTCCGTTTGTTTACCGTATTTGCGATACTGCAGTACATCAGTGAAACTGCAGTAGAACTCACTCTACGAAGTTGTTCATGGCTGCCTTGGCGTTACACGACACGTAAACCAGCCTCTTCAGGTGCTCCGCCCTCCTGATCGCCAGGATCACCTTAGAGTCTATCGTCCAAAAAAAAACAAAAAACAACAACAACAATAAATAAAAAATAACATTCTTGACATATCCACAGGGGGAGCTGCGGACTTACGTAGACCTGCCCGCGGCGGGTCCACGATCGCCGTGACATTGGGCGACACCACCGCGCCGAGAACGTTGGGGAACACGTCCTCCGCTCTGCCGCAGTGGAACTCGACGTTACTGAGACCTGGAACGCACACGGGTGAGTACGTGCAAATGTAGTACTGCGAGTATTAATTAATGACAACATTTGAGTTGTGCGTGATGATCACGGCGCACTCTCACCGTTGAGCTTGGCATTAACCTTAGCGTCCGCCACTGCTTCCTGACACATTTCGATCCCGATCACCTTCTTCACCCTCTGCGGACAAACGTCAGGTCACCGAGGTCAAAGTTAGCCAAAACTGTACTTGACGCGATACTGTAAACAGAACCGTCTTTTATTCTGAAGGTGACGGCTGCTCTCTACTGCCTCCTGTGTAACAGAAAGACTTCACAGTCGTTCGTAAATTGTAAATAAAATGCGAAAAGTAGTGACAAAAAAAAACCCTGGGCAGTCGTGGTGGATCAGTGGTTAAGGAAGTGATCCAAGACTTAGGTCTGGAAGGTTTCAGGTTCGAGTCCAAAACCGAGGTGCCCTGAGCATGCTGCCCCCTGCTGACTTTGGTGAGGGATTAAAAAGCAGTGCTGTCACAACGAAAAGGAGTTCACTTTCCTTTTTTCTTCCTGTTATTATTTTTGGTTCCTAACGCAGTAAAGGTACTGCTAGTGACCCCTGCTGGAGAATGTTGATAACGGCGATGTTTGACATTATTGCGGGTATTATATTATATCAACAAGAACGTGAAAAAAAAACTGCGATATTCTGGGGAAATAAAATTCAAAGAAAGAGATCGAACCTTAGCCAGGGAGATGCCGATGGTCCCCGTCCCACAGCACACGTCCAACACGGTGCTGTCCTGGTCCAGCTGGGCCCACTCCCCCACCACGGAGTACAGCACCTCCGCAGCTGCGGTGTTCACCTGCGGAGTCACACACACACATACCCTCAGCGTACACATGCAGTACATGTACACATGCAGTACATGTACACATGCAGTACATGTACAGTACACATGACACATGCAGTACATGTACACATGCAGTACATGTACACATGCAGTACATGTACACATGCAGTACGTGTACATGTGCTACTGTTCTTACCTGGAAGAAAGAATGAGGAGAAATCCGGAACTTCAGGCCCAGCAGTTCCTCGTGGATGCAGGTCTCCCCGGCGACCAGCTCACAGGGCAGGTCTTCAGGATTAGGTGAGGTCCTTGACCAACAACACAGCATGTTAGCGGTACTGTGGTATCGTGCAGTATTCCGACCGGCAGCAGTCAGCGACGACCTCACCTTTGACCTTCTCTGATGAAGTATAAAGAAGTCAGCCCGCAGCTCTGTCCCTCGCCGTCCGTGAAGAACTCCCGCATGGATCTCTTCAGGTCGTCCAGTTCTTCTTCTTCCAGTTTCTACGAGACATAAAAGACGATAAATATCGGACACGTTTGATCTGACATCGTTTTTTTTTTTCAGTAAAAATGTCACATGTTCACCTGTGGGTTGAAGAAGACCATGGCCATGGTCTCACCGCTCCTGGTGCTGCGTACCGTCAGCTGCTTCCAGTGACCCTCGTACGTCTCAGGACTGTACACAGAGTACGGCGTGGTTCTGTTCGTAAAATAATCGGACTGATATTAGCATATTACGTAATATCAGTAAGAATCGTTATTGTTTTTTTTTTTTAATTTTCCGATAATAAAAACCCGATAACGCAACACTTGGGTTTAGCCAAATGATGTGTGCAATAAAAATAGTTTTGGGGGGAAAAACGGCTGTATGTGACAGTGAAGGTCACTAGATGGCAGTATCGCAGCTCATTTTGTTCATCTATTTTAATGCTGGTTTGTACAGATAAATAAATATTACCAGAGACTCATGTTAGGGGGATGAGGGTTTAAAAAAAACACTTCCGCCCCCTAGTGGCGGTATGGCAGAACATAATTAAGAAACACTGCTTTAACCCATTGACTTAGTGAGCAGGCGACACTTAACTTCCGGAAATTGGAAATTAGGCGTTCAGACAATATCCGAATATCGTACATCCCTAATTATTATTGATATTTCATCTGCGGAAACACGTTATCATCAGCCGTATTTCCCGTCTTCATAATCACCTGATGAACGTCTGGAAGCTGCCGACTACGTTCTTGGCCTGGTCGGACACATGACACGTGTCGGCCGGGCCCACTACCGCGCATGAGCCTCCTTTGTACTTCCCCAGACGAAAACCGATGGTCTTGTCGCGACCGTCTGCTCCCATTGAGATGAGGAACTCGCACTTGTTCCTGTAGGCCGTCTACCGGGGACAGAGAGGACACGTGATTGGTGCGTCTCTGTGAACAGACGGTCGACCTTTGAACACACTACACACCTGTGTGGGCGATGGTTGAATGGCCTCCAGGGGGCAGCACATATTATTGTACTTCCCCTTCTGTGCAAACAGCCACGGCAGCAGGATTTTGTTGGTGCTGCCGATCTCCCTGTGGACACACGGTTAGTTAGTTGCAAACATCTCCCACTAGAGGGCGAGCTCAAAGGAGTGTCACAAAAAGATTCAATGGTTGGATTAATGATAGGGATGTCCGACGATATCGGCCCGATGTTAGCATAGCTATGTCATATCCGTAAGAATCGTTATTGGTTTTTCCTCCGATAATGAAAACCTGATAACACAATGCTTGGGTTTTGTTAAAAGATGTGTGCTCTAAAACTAGCGTAATGCCCTGGAGACAGACGAGTCAGATGCCGTGAAGAAATTTCTGCCCCCTAGGGTAATATCGGCATATCGGATATTGGCAAAAAAGTTGCCAAAATATCAGACATCCCTAATTAATGAATAACCTGATTGGTTAAGACCACCTACTTGGCCAACCTCTGAAGAACGCCCCTGACTTCGTTCTCCTTCCTCCTCAGCTGCTCCTCGTAAGGCACTCCCCACAGAGGAGTCACCACGTTGGCAATCTGGACGCTGAGCGGCTCCTCGTCCGGTTCTCCTTCTGCCCGCTTGCAGGGCGGCTGCCCCCCCGAGCCTCTGTCCTCCCCCTTATTCCTCCTCCTCCCCAGGATGGGGTCTGCCTTAGGTTTGGCCAACCGGACGCTCAGGACCTGGCCCTTCCACTGCATGCCGTGCACCATCTTCATCGCCTTGTCGCGCTCCTCCTCGTTCTTGAAGGTGACAAATGCGAACTTGTGCTTGTCAAACAGTTTGACCTTGTGTGAGCTGAGGCCGTGCTTGGCCAGGAACTTCTTCAGGTCGTTGAAGCCGATGAACTTGGGCAGGTTCCTGATCTCCACTTTGTAAATCTCCGACGTGAACAGGTCTTCTTTGATGTAGCCGTACGCGCCCGAGTCGGACGCAGCCTCGGCCGTCCCTTCGGCTCTGTCATCGGACATCACGCCGTCGTTGTCGCACACCCGGACGGGCTCGTCGGGACCGCCCCCCTCCTTGGGAGGAACCTTGGGAGGAAGGGTCTCAACCAGAGGTTTGTCACCACCGTCTGCCATCGCTCTGCTGGGAAAGACCGCAATTAAGACCAGCTCTGGTTAGCTTCTGGTTAGCTTCTGGTTAACTAGTATCGATGGTTAAGGTCTTCTGACCTGAAGCCAAATGGAGTTATGTTTTAAAAAACGATTACCAACCATCCCTTATGGTCTATTACCATCATTATGGCGCCCCCTTATGAGCTACTTTGGAAACATCGACATCTGTCGGCCAAGTTAAGCACTTTTTTTTTTAATTTTACAACATTACTGATTATCGTACCGACTCTTTGTCATTATTATTAGTCTGTTAACATAACACGAAGTTAATACGGTAATTACGTAATCCAAGTCAAGAAAACTGTTTATAAAATGTATTAAAGCGCACGCAACGCAAAAAGTTACAACCAGCAACTAAATAAACAAAACAAAAAATTATTTAACCATTAAATAGTATATTTTATCTGAAAAAACCGCTGAGGTAACGATTTCGCTGATTCGCTGTTTAAACAGACGTAAACATACAGTATATACACGTCATAAAGACCGCGGTTAAAGCTTCGCCGCAGTTTGTTTATAAACGTGTCAGGTGCTCGTGTAGTGACTAGCGCCATCTGAGGTCAGTAACCGTGCACACTGTTCACACCGTCGACCGATCTTACCTTCTTCTTTAGATTTATTTCAAACCACAGTCTTTTACTGAAACACGCAGGGCGCCACCATGTTGTGTGACCACGTGCCACTTTCAACTTTGAACTCTCTTAAAGTGACAGGCATAATTTTTAGTGAGTGTAAAATCGACCGGAAACAGACCGGAAACAGACCATCAATTAACTGGTCAGAAGAGACGTCACAACGGTTCCTTACGTATTATACGCATTAAAATGATCACGTGATTAGAAAACGCAAATAAAACGTTCACAGGATGGAAGGGAATTTCATTTCACGCACTGTGCTCCGGATATGAAAGGCACGCAGGCGTGAGACGGAAGTGAAGCAGTTGGAGGGAAACGGCGGTCAGTTTGGGATTTGAATCTGTTAGTACTACTTCGAAAATCTGCAAACATCTACAATAATATGGCAGACCCAAAGGTAAGATTCATAATGTTGTGTCGTCTATCCTCTCTTCTTCATTTTAAGATCTAAATTTGGACATAAATAAGCCATTTAACGTGTGGATAATTGTGAAAAAGTCTCACTTTAGCGGCACGCCAAAAGAACCAGTGATGCGGACAATAGTGACGTTACGAAAGGTGGTTTATTAGTATTTTTTAACGCTATGACGCGTGATAAGTATTTATTATATTTTCCACGACTCATTGGGGCCTCCTTTCTGGTTTTGTGTCTTTGGGCATCTCGTCCCGAAGCGTTTTCATAGACGTGTTAGCATTGTTAGCATTAGCTGCCGCGGTCGTTTTGGTGTGTAGTTGTACATTATTTAACATAAGTACAACCGCTGTCACGATTTTATTTAAGTGAATGAAAATCATATGTTAGCGGCACGTTATATAGATAACCATGTAAACAGTGAAGCTACAGTCGTGTCTCTTTCTAAACATGTCCGTTTTTAACGTTAGTTAATCAATGCCAGCTGAATTAGCTGGACGCCGGATACACGGAAGTTTACCAGACTGTTAGCCTCACTTAATATTAACAATAGTTTGAGTCTGTTATCTCTTTAATCATCTTCCTAACTGCACTAGTGCATCTTAATTCCAATTTTAGCTATATATTTAATTACAAATAAAGGTTTAGCTTTAGCTTGTGACATGCTAACTACAGGCCCCGCTGAGAGAAACTTCTAGTAGAGTTTTCTCGGCGTTGTAAGACCTCAACAATAGGAATACTAAATAAGATTAAGACAAGTAAATATGAGTATTGAGTGACGGAATCATTTATATTTAAAACTTACAAACAATTTTTGCGTTTATTTCGCGCATAAAACGCGATATGAATTTTAGTTTTTGTATTTCAAATATGTATTGAGTTACGGTAACCCACGTGCGCGGTATTGTTTATCGGTTCTTTTTTTTTTTTTTTGTCCACCAATGGGTGGCTTTTAAAAAAGGACAGAGCTGCTGATGAGCACATGGTCTGGCTTCCATATTCCGTCCTGATCTGAATGTCTGACGGATAACAGCTACAATTCAAGTTTTTTGTTTGTTTAATCTCCGCTTCTTTTCTCACAACAAGGAAGAACACGACATTCCTGCAGACAGTGCAGAAGAGCCCAACCACGACCCCCAGTTTGAGCCCATAGTATCTCTTCCTGAGCAGGATGTTAAGACACTAGAGGAGGACGAGGAGGAGCTCTTCAAAATGTACGCTCTCTATACATTTTTTTTTTTAAATTGGCCTGAAATGCCAAATTTGAAAGTTGTTTTTTTTTTTTTTTTTTTTTTTCTTCAGGCGGGCCAAACTTTTTCGTTTTGCCACTGAAAACAAGCCTCAAGAGTGGAAGGAAAGAGGAACCGGTGACGTCAAGCTGCTGAAACACAAGGAGAAGGGAACGATCCGCCTGCTGATGAGGAGAGACAAGACCCTGAAGATCTGTGCTAACCATCACAGTAAAGAGAATTCATTTATTCTTGATATTTAAAAAAAAAATCTTTTTTTTTTTTTTCGTTCTTTGTGAAACGACGTGCTGAAATTTCTTGTCATTTCAGTTGTGCCCACTATGGAGCTGAAGTCCAACGCGGGCAGTGACAGGGCGTGGGTGTGGAACACATTAGCGGACTACGCTGACGAAAGTCCCAAACCCGAACTACTGGCAATAAGATTTTTAAACGCAGAAAGTAAGAACCGTCTGTGAATTTAACTTCTACCGCTTTGCGATGTCACGTCCACTCACGGCGAGTTCTTCTGTTCTTACAGATGCCCAGAAGTTCAAGGCAAAGTTTGACGAGTGCAAAGAGGAAGTCCGTAAACAAAAGGGAGACACGGGTGAGTGGAAAGACCCTCAATTTGTCCCATCTTTTTTTCCTTTTTTTGACATCTGATTGGCTCAGCAGGAGGACGATAAATCCAACACTTTGTTATAGGACAATTACATTTTTCTTAAGATCCAGCTGTCTGTACGAAACCACTGAGTGGGCAGCATTTGACCCGTGGGCCTTATGTTTGACACATAATTTAAAGTAATATTTTTGGGCCTGAAACTACTAAAAGTCTGTTGACCTTCACCTGACCCCAGGTGTCGGCAGATGACACGGGTTTATTGTCAGACGTAAAAAAAAGATTACATGTTAGCTAGGCTACAGTAGCTAACTGTTAGCAATGCCTCGTGTTTATGACTATCGTCCATCAATATTAGCCACAAATGCCAGAGATGAGCGACAGGGTGACACCAGTCAGGGTGATGAGGATGATGATGATGAGGAGGAGGAGGAAGAAGAAGAAGCAGCAGTGAGCGGAGAGGCATCGGTGCTAGGTTCAGCTGCAGGGGTCAGAGGTCAGTACTTACTGCATAAATGAACTTAAAGAACCGAATAGAAGTGGAGGTGGTGCAAACACGTCGAACCAGTGGAGACCGGCGCTGGTCTCCCACGTCAGACACCAGTGACGAAGGTGCGGCGACTTTGCAGACTCACTCTGTTCCTGGCTGCTGCCTTCAGCCTGGAACTTTTTCTGTCTGCTACAATGACCTGCAGGAGCTGACGTTTCAATGGCTTTTAATTAATATTATTTTAATTTAAAAAGTCTGTCGTCGGCTCTCTGCTACATTAGTAAAGTCACGGAATTGAGGGTTTTAAATAAAGGGTTGGAAAATGCTGCACTTTGATTGGACATCGCTGCTGTCTTTAGTTTAGTTGATGGTGATTTTTTTTTTTTTTTAATCACAGAAAACACAGACAAGGTGGCAGAGAAACTGGAGGAGCTCTCGGTAAAGGTTAAGACCTCAGAAGAGAAGAAGAAGGAGGAGAAGAAAGGAGAAGAAGGCAAAGAAGTGACGGCCGAGGAGAAGAATTGAGAACCGAAGCGCTGGCTTTGCTGATCTTCACTTTCTCCCAGTTCCTCCTTTTTTCTACAATAGACTGTAAATGAACTGAATTGGGACACTCACGTATTAGTTTCTATATTAAGTTGTTTTTTTTGGGTTTTTTTTTTTGCCTCGTGGTCACACGTCCTGATGGAACTGAGAAGTTGTCAATATAACATTCTTTCATCCTTTCGTCACTGCAGCCCTCGCCCCCAA
>NC_024328.1:15300639-15306842 GCF_000523025.1 Cynoglossus semilaevis
TTTTCTTTTCTTTTCTTCAAAAGCAAAGTGTAGAAAGAGGAAAAGTTTGACTGACTTGTAGACAGAGCTGAGGACCAGCAGCAGAACGATGAGTCGGGAGACTCACCTGGTCCACACAGATGCACTTAGATTAACTTTCTGTTTGTTTGATTTTTTGTTTGTTTGTTTTTGGTCTCAAACCGTTTCCTAGTCCAGAACTTTAACATCATGACATTCCCGTTCTTTGAAGCATGCAGAGAATATTTAACAGTGAGAGTGTGTGTTCTCACCTTTTCTGTTCCCACTAATTCCATTCTCACCCCATCTCCTCCCCCTCTCCTCCCAAAGTGCATCCAAGTGCCAGTGCGTCTGTAAATACCTGTAAATGGACGAAATGTTGCTTTTCATTTGCAAAATTATTCGAATGTTTCCTCCACCTTTGAATAAAAGCTGTCAAACACCTCACATGAGCTGAAGTCTCCGTCAAATGTGGGATTTATTTTAATTTTATTTTAACTATTGTCACAAAGAGAACTCGGTCAAAATTGGTAATTGCACTTTCGCTTGATTCCAGCAGATGGCGCATTTATCCATGTCAATGTTATGGCAAAAAAAAACTCCAGGTTTGAAAACTTTAATTTTTATTATATTTCCCAAAAAAAAATTTCTTTTTTTTTTTTAAACATGTGCGTTAATTGAAATAAAGTTTCCCGCTACGTTCATGTAACCAGATAACGTTGGTTAAGAGACGAACCGGAAACAGAGGTTGGGGTTTGCCATTTCTCAGGCAACAAACGAGTCAATAACTTCATCCTGTGACGTCAAACGTGCCTTCACCGGCAGACGAAGCTGTCCTCCTCGAAACTTCTACGTCAAACCCACGAAAGCTTGTGTCGGTGAGTTGAGAAATTTGTTTTGTTTGGTTAAAACCGTCGTCCGTTAAGAGAAATGTGCTTTGGCGATATCGATTGTTTTTGTTAGCTTAGCATCGATCCTGAAAGCTTGACGTTTCAGTGACGTAGATGTAGTTGAACAGCATCCAACAGAGTATTTGAATTGTTGATTGAATAACAACTAGTTGCAGATTGGATGTATATCTTGTTCTGAAAGTTTCCAAAAACTTCAAAAAATTGAGTTTTCAGAAAAACATTTTTGGGGAATTTTTCAGCAAAATAATTTATTATTTAAGCAAAATAATTTATAATAAAATACATTTACGAAGAAATCTGAAATCTTAAAAAAAGTCAATATTTTTTCAAAAAGATTTTCTGGGAATTTTTTTCCCCAAAAACTTTAAAAAAAGTTTTTGAAAAGTTTTTAGAAAAAGCAAAATAATTTATTTAAGCAAATTTATAATAAAATAATTTAAAAAATTCTGAAACCCTAAAAAAAATTCTAAATATTTTTTCAAAGAAACATTTTTTTGGGAATTTTTTTTATTTCAGCAAAATAATTTTTGGTCAGATGTTCAAAATTGTATCTGTCCTGCATGTTTCTCATCAAAATATAGCGTTTTGAAATTTTTTGACAAAACCCTTAATTCTGTTAAGATGTTGAAAAACTTTGATGACAATTTTTAATTTTTTTCCCCAAAATGTTATATTTTCTTAATGTTTTTTAACATAACGTAAGCTGCAGGTCATTCATGTCATAAATTAGCGGCATGTTTGGCCATTACTAGTTTGTAGCATTTTGTTTTAAGAGCCAGTCTTCACCGTGGCTAACCTTGCTAACAGCGTCAGCTACCAAAACACACCCAAATCAAAGACAGCAAAATGCAAATTGTGCAAACTTGGAGGCAGACATGAAGGCGGATGGTTAAAACAAAAAACAAAAAAAAAACTTCTATGTCAAAGTTCAGCTGTAGGTGCCAGTGTGGAGCTGCCGGCACATCATCCTTCAACCATCCAGTTTGAACTGGTAAGAACTTGTGATCCATTCGCTGGTGTCACAGTTCTGCATGGTTCGCTCCGTGAAGGTCACGTTCCCGTCTGCGTCGACGAGGATGATTGTGTTTGTCCTGATTGGGAAGAAGAGTCGGAACATTTTCATACAGTTCAAACATCTGATCTGAGACGGCGGTAGATGATGATGATGATGATGATGATGATGATGATGATGATGATGATGATGAAGACACTGACCTGGTGCCGTAGTCAGGTGAGCGGACGCACACGGCTGACAGGGCCTGGATCATCGTCTTGCTGTACCAGTGACCGTGGCTCTCCTGCTCAGGGTCAGGCGTGTTCCTGTAAAAAATCAACCAGAGGATGAGTGAAGATCTCCGAAGACGTTGATTTGCACAAAACTCTTTACATGTCTAAAATGTACGAATAAAATGATGTCGCAAATATGGATGTACGATATTAACTCTTTGCCAATATTCGATATGCCGATATTGTCCAAACACTTCATTTCGATTCCGATATCAACTGATACCCAGTAGGCCTGGTAATATTTATAAAAAAATATTTCTATAAATATATATTTATACAGTATATATATATATATATTTATATAAATATATTTATATAAATATATTTCTATAAATATATATATGTATCTGTACAAACCGCTGTAAGAGTTGCTGGCACCAGAATCCTACCTACATTACCCTGATTAATAAAATAGATTCATTGAATGAGCTGCAATACTGCCATCTCGTGGCTTTCACTTTAATATACAGCCCTTTCCCCAAAACTATTCTTAGATCACACATTTGACGGAACCCAGTCATTGCGTTACAAGGTTTTCATTATCGGCATATTATGTAATTATGCTAATATCGCCCGATAATGTCGCTAACATCCGTAATTGTAAACGTTAATAATATTTTTTAAAGAGAAGATTTTTAAGTATGGGTGAGTCAGGGGGGTGAGTATGGGTGAGGGTGGCTGGTGACTCACAGCTCCTCATTATTGAGAACCGTCAGCAGCTCCTGCACCAGCCCATCGCAGGACAGCGTCCCGTCATTGACGACGCTGGTGAAGTGGCGTTTTCCCTGCAGCAGTTTCCTCCACGGCGTGTCCAGCAGGGAGTTACTCAAACCGTAGACTCCTGCTGAGGAGCACACCACGTTTAGGACACGTTTACGTCACAACGGGACGAGAAAGAGAAAGAGTCAGATTATTATTGATACGATCTGGTGTTAATCAGGATTAAACAGAGCAGCAGAGAAATGGTCGGGTGCAGAGACGTGGTCCAAACTGAGGGTTTGGATACTGCGGCAGCACAGACCTGATTTTAGATGAACAGGTTCAGGAACGCCTCTGTTTCCATAGTAACACAGAACGTCTTCTCTGGCTCTGCGTGCAGACCACAGTGAGACAAGAAGATTAGACCCACCACAGTTTCACCACATCAAGGCACCTCACCTAACCTGTCTAACCAATGACCTCTGACCTCCACAGTGCCGGTGTGTCTGCCAACCTTTGAACGACACTGGTACATGATAGCGAAGAACTGTTTGTCAGTTTGTCTTTTACCCTGCACTGCAGAGTGCATCAGCTGCACTTTCAGTTGCTGCCACTAGATGTCAGCAGACACAACCTTGCAGTGACCCTCGAGTCACAGGACAGTTCCTGTATTCACTCTCTTTTCCTGTATTCAGTCTCTCTATGACGACTCCTCGATGTCCTTTTAATTTGACCTTTGACCTAATTTGACCTATGACCTTTGACCCCAGGTAGACTTCACTTACCTGAAGTCAGCCGTGATGAGGTTGAATCCGTTGTACTGTGGACCGTCCGCTGACAACTTCTTCATGTAGGAGTAACTGTCCACGTCTTTGTCCGTCAGGTAGTTGGACACTAGGAACCCTGCAGTGGACAGTAGTTACTAGTGGTATACACACACACACACACACATATATATATATATATATATATATATATATATATATATATATAGATATATACACACACATATATATAGGCATACATACACATGCATATATACAAATATATACATATACAGACATACATATATACACACAGAGCTCTTCTCAATATATACATATACAGTATGTATATATACATACACATATATGTATATATACATATATACTGTTCATATACGTACATACATATATACACACAAACAGAGCTCGTCTCTCAGTTGTTGTTTGACAGAACACTGTGAAGACAAAGTCGCCTGGAACCTTGAACTTCAGTCAACAGCATACGCCACATCCTGTACTGCAGCTCTCTCTCTCTCTCTCTCTCTCTCACCCCTTCCTGGTGCGTCTGGTTTCTGTTGGCGTTCCATATAGTTGGTAATGGCCGCCAGTTTTCCCCTCCTGCTGATTCCCAGCCAGGATCCTCCTTCTTTGCCATTTTCCAGATCCTGGCCTGTGAAACAGAAGTAGAACCCGAAGATGTCAGTCGTTGTACACAGGTAGTACACAGGTGACTAAACTATCAAACAACTGACCACTGAGGATCTCGTTGTCCGGCCCCCAGAAGTCCGCCGTCTTGGACGGTCTGCTGTAAAACTCATCTCTGTTTGCAGCCAAAATTAGCCTGATGTGACGGAAAGGATTAGTTTAGAAAATTATTTTATTTCATTCTGTCACCATTATGTTTTTTATACATTGCAGCCAGTAAATATATACATATATATAATATATTTTTAAAATCCAAGACCTGAAGATTTGAGATTTTCTCTTCTGTACCTGTAAGCGTTTTTGGACGCAGGTCGAGGATCAAACTTGAAGAAAATTATACACATGGATGAAGAGGTGGTTTGACGACAAAGGGTATCAGTGGGTCAACATCTGGTGCCGGGGTCTCATCTGTCACATCCGAAAATGTTCTGGTGACGTGTCGCCAAAAGAAAGGACGTCCGTTCAGGTGAGCGACTGGTGTCAAATAAGACAAATAATTGTTATATAACTTGTTGATTTGAGTATAGAGTAAGTAAAAAAGTATTAGAATACTTTTATAATACATTTGTATTTGTATATTAAAAAATATATTTTAAAGACACTTTTCACATTTCTAGCCAGGAAATAGAGTGAAATACATTTTTAATACGTAAAATGTACTACTAATACTATTCCAAAACTATTTATTGCACTAATGTTGAGTAACGATATGATTCGCGTGAAGTTAAAGCTGAATTTTAATGGTCTAATAACTGCAGGGTTCGCTGTTTCAACTGTTTTCTAACTGAAAACCAGTTCGAAGGTTGCGATGATGTAACGCGGGAGCCATTAATGTCCTGTCGTATCGTTATCGTTATAACGCGGACAGGGCTGATAAAAACCAAACTAACTAGCCGTTGACGTCATCACTTTGACATTAATTTTGAATCATTCTCAGCCCCAGAACTGTCTGTTCTGTCAGTGACTGACTGACAACACAGACCTGTTGTTTACTCGTCTTTGTGTCACGGCTACTACTGAAACAAACGTCAACAATAATTAGTTTCAGTTTCAGTAGTTTTTTTCAACCTCACCCAAAACCCTATTCGAAGTTTAAATGGCCACAACAACAGTGACGTCACAGAAGACCATAAACTTAACGTACTTAGTTTGTCCTCCGAGTTCAGTCCCCACACCGCTGTCCCGTTATCTCACCGGCGTTAAACGCGGTTTGTTGTCTTTTTAACGCCGCTCGTCGTCCACACAGGAAGTGCTTCACAGTGGGTGAGTTCGTTTTGTTCATCCGCATAACTCCTGACGGTGGTGTTTCTTTTTCCGTCCTCCGCTGCCCCTTCTACGCCCTCTCCGGGACTTACGTGCATTAAAACGAACGCAACTTCCGGCAAACTTTAAGGTCCTCTGTAATTGGTCAGTTCACAGAGTCAGAGCGGATCTCGCCCGGTTAGCATAGCATTACCTTCAAAATAAGAACAACCATAACAGCATTAAACGACTGAACGTACATTAATATACACGTTAGAAAAGTGTTTTGTTTTTTTATCGAGAACCGAGCAGATTTCGCGCGCTTTTCTCTCGCTGTCCCTCGTTAAATAATAAATAATAATAATACATCGATGTTTTTAAGATGGACGACAGAGAAAATGTGGTTTCGCGGTTAATTAATTGTGCGCGTTAAATGTGTGCGCGTGCACACACACACATTCTCTCTACCCCAAATTTTTTTTTCTTGAATTAACTCTTCTTTATCTCAGAGTTTTTGGTTCCTTTAGTGTGAAATAAAGTGTGTATTTTTGAGGTTGTATATAAGTATATTTGTCCGTGTGTATATATATATATATAT
>NC_024328.1:15306850-15309555 GCF_000523025.1 Cynoglossus semilaevis
GTGTTTGTGTCGGTGTGTGTGTGCCAGAGATAGAAGGAAGTTCGAGCTCCAGTTGAGAGGCTGGAAAAACACTTCAGCGGAATGTTAATTGGTCTGAACCGTCGGCCTCTCAGATAAGACACAAGGGCGCTTTTAATAAATCACAGATCAGGAGGTCTTACTTCCTCTGGCCACAGGGGGAAGTGTGTGTGTGTTTCTCCCCCCTCTACCGTATATCCCATTGACATTAAAGAACTAAGACGACCTTTCTCTCTGCTCCCTCATCTCCCCCCGTCCTCACCCTCACTGTAGCTCCATGAAGTTCTGATGTGGCAGATTAGACCAAAGACCCCGGCCCAGACCTCGGACCGTGGGGTTTCTCCTCCACCCACGTTAAGAGTTGCGATGAAAAGCTCTTTTTAATGCTAATCTCCTCCCCCACCCCCCACTCCACCCCACCTCCCCATTAAAAATCAAAGATTAGCCTGAATGAAGCGTTTATTTGTACAGTCGAGATGCCGACGCCAACGTCTCCTACCACCGGGGGGCTCCCACTCCACCCGTCAGTCACCTGCAGTGTTGACCCGTCATCTGTCAGACTATATCCTCTGGGGTCAAAGGTCGTCCAGGTCAAAGTCATCCTAACAGGTGAGACTTGTCTGGTCTTTTATTTTGGAGCTGAAGGCTGGTCTTCTGTTTCCTGTGTGACTTTTGACCTTTTCTTAAAATTAGTAGAGAATCCACTCTTTTCATGAGTCTAATTCGTCTTTCATGTATATCTATGCACCACAGGGCAATTTAAAGCAAGGGTTCCCAACCCCCGGTCCGGGGACCGGTACTGGTCCATAAGTTATTTGGTTTTGGACCACAGTGAAAAAATGTACTTCAGTTTTACTAATTTACTTCATTTAAAAAAAAAAAAATCCAGTCATATCAGAGAATCTGTCAATGTTTCAGAACAACAGGTCAAAGGTCATTCAGATTCCGATGCTAACAGAAGAAAGTCTGAAATAATTTAATGATACCAGTGTTGGGAAATTGCGATTTAGAGGTTAAAGGGCGACACTTTGGAACCGGAAAAAAAAAAAGTCGAAATAACAACCGCTACAAACGGCGCGTCGGTTCCAAACATAAACAAAGCAGCACTTTCACCTCCTTGTGGTCACGTGGGTGTTGACGGGCAGTGCGATGGTTCCCGATTGCACAGGAATGAATGAAAAGCACAGAAGGAACTGAGGCTCCTTGTTTGGCAGGTGATTTACGAGGGGAGACCAGAGCTTCTGGGCTCTGTCCGACCAGGCGTAGATCTCTCTGGTTATAGCGCTCGGAGTCCTTTGTGTCCATTGTGCCTGGACTGGGATATGGGCGCAGACGGGAGGGAATGAGTGGGTGGGGGGTGTTAAAGTGGTTGAAGTACAGCCGTGGTGTTGCGGTGCCAGGTCGGTCGATCTCCACCACAGACGCTTCACTGTTCCAACGGGTCCTATCTTTAAAAAACACTTCCCACAGTATTTTTACAACAATGCTGTGTTTTCTTTTCCTGTTGTCTTTGTGGGGTTATCTGTGTCATCACACTCACCTGTTGGTAATTAGCTTCACTTGTGTCACCTGGTGTTCCCTGTGTATATATATATACCCCTCTCCCTCACTCTGTCGTGGTTGGATCATTGTGATTGTGACTGTCATTGTGTTAGATCAGTGTGATTCTGAGTGTTCTTGGATCATTGTTCAGTTCATTCTGTCAGGCTGTTCGTGTTCGTGAGTTTCCTACTCTGTGTTTCCTCGTGTTCCGTGTTTTCCTCGTGTTCCTCGAGAGTTCCATGCCTGTTAGTTCTTCGTGTTTCGTTAATTTGGACTTTGTAAATAAAACTTCCTGCACCAGAAAGAGTCTCACCAGTACTGCATTTGGGTCCTGTCTGCTTCCTGCGATGCCCGCACGTGACAAATGCTACGGTGTTAGCAGGGCTAGCAGCAAGGGGGCAGTGTGGACAAGTGGTGGGTTGGTTCTCTGGACTTACACCAGGCTATTATTTATTTACTTCGTACAGGAGTACAGTATGTGTCATCAAATCAATTACTCGGTGCTAAGCTCGATCCTGTTTAGCTGAACACTGATACTTGCAGGAATTGAAGAAATTTTTGTTTTTGACCTCCCCTTCAGGTCACCACTTCCAGCCCCAGGGGTCGCTGATGGGTTTAATATTCAGTCTAAGAACCAGTTAGTTCTCAGTGCTAAGCTCAATCCTGTTTAGTTGAACACTAATACTCGCAGGAATTGAAGAAAGAGCCACATTTTTTATTTTTTTAAATTACTATCTGCTCCCTCCTAGTGTACACTGTACACCTGATGACCTCCCCCTTCAGGTCACCACTTCCAGCCCCAGGGGTCGCTGCTGGGTTTATTTTGTTCCCTGTGATTCTTCGACTAAATTTTTCTTTAGTCTAAGAATATTTTCTTTGGTCGTTTTTTTTGTTTGTTTTTGTTTTTTTTCCCGTCCAGTCATCTGTTTAAACTTCTTGCAGAGCTGTTCTCTCCCCCTGCACTCCCCCTGACCCTCCCCTCTCCACCCCGTCTGTGGTTAGATCAGCTCTTCTATTCAGATCCTGGTCACAGTCATTGATGTCGGGATGGGAATTCTTTCACGTACATTCCGGCATTCCCTTATATCAAGAGCCCTGAAAGAAACAGGACAAAGGTGGAAAAGAAAGTTCTGTGTGTGTGTGTG
>NC_024328.1:15309839-15310285 GCF_000523025.1 Cynoglossus semilaevis
CTGCTCCCTCTCTCTGTCACTGCCAACAAGGAGGAGGCTTTGACAGACAGACGCAGCTGGAGAGCAGGGAGGGAGACCGAGCGAGAGACACCTATACACAGAGAGAGAGAGAGAGTGTGACTGGGAACCCTCCTGTCTTTTAACTCACCTTCTCTCCCCCTTCTGCTCCGACGCGGAGGTTTTTATTCGCACTCTAACTTTGCGTGTCTAGAACTCTCTTTTCTTCAGTCCAAAAATACATCCATACATATATTCATACATATATTCATACATATATACCTATAGAAGAGTTCGTTTTTCAACCACGTCAATCGAATACAACAACGCAGGATGTAGAGGATGTTTATTTTCAAAATAAATGTTTCCACTCCATCCACGTCTTTACACCAATAAAAACACAAGAAGAATCCGTTTCATTGATTATGTTGATATACGTACGAACAAAG
>NC_024328.1:15310314-15311854 GCF_000523025.1 Cynoglossus semilaevis
GAACCCAAAACTCCAACTCTAGTCTGTCCTCTTAAATGTACCAATAAAACGTTCCAATCACAGCGTAGCTGGAGCCTCATTGGCTCTGACTGTCATTGAACCCCAAAAATCCGCTCAACAAAAACCGGAGATTAGATTCACGGTCCATTCCAAACTGACCATCGGTGTGAATGTGAGTGTGAAACGAACGTGACACTTAGCCCCGCCCTCGTCAAAGACCGCTGCCATTGGCTGAAAACCCCCAAAACAAAACAAAACAAACAAACAAACAAAAAACCACGGCGTGCTTTTGTTTTGAAAGACTGCCTCAACTTCCGGTAGTGCCGCTGCTCACTGGCTCTAACTGGACAGAGCGGATTTGAGGATGGCTGCTCGTCTTTAAGCCGATTCCTCTGCGATCCCAGCGGGAAAAGCTGAACGTAAATAAGAGGAAAGCGTGAGGAGAAGAAGAGGAGGAGGAAGGAGACAACTACTCACGGGTGGAAACCGTCGGCACTAAATTATCGGGAGTTTTATTCTTTTTTTTTCGCCCCATTTTTGTGTGGAAACAAAGGCGTTGGATTGTGGAGCATGCCTGCTGAAGTGAAGCAGGTTAGTGTCGCCGTGTCTCCTCTTCTCCTCCTCTCCTCTCCTCTCCTCTTTCCTTTCTCCCTGCTCTCCTCTCCTCTCCTCTTTTCTCCTCTCCTCTCCTATCCCCTACACTCATCTCCTCTCTCCCCCCTGCCTCCCCTTCTTTCCCCTCGCCTCCTCTTCTCTCAACTAAAAGCGGTGATTTGGATTTTCTTTTAAGCTTCAATACGACGGATCCTCAGCGTAATGCCCTTGGTACGTGTTCGTGTTGTTTGTTTTCCGCGTGTGTGTGCGCGTACACGTGTTTGTGTTTATGTGTTTATGTGTATCTGCTTGTGTATTTGTTCCTGGTACTGTTTCTGGTCTCCTCAGGACCTGTAGACCACCGACCAAAACTTGGTTCCGGTCCTGGTTCATAAGTGACACCTGAGAGTATTCAATTCAAATGGCGCAATGTACACATAATATGCAGTACAACGTGGTACTCTGGTATACAGTGTTTTGCCTATAGAAACTTGTACTATATATAGTATTGTGTATTTAGTCACTCTCAGATGGTACTGTATATACAGAGATAGTTATACAGTATTTTACATGTGGTACTAGTATATATATAGTACTGTGTGTACAGTAGATAGTTGTATTTGTAGTATTTGTATCAGCGAGACACAGTACACACAGAGTATTCCACAGCTAGGGGTTGGTCAGGTGAGAGTCAGCCGTGGTACTTTATGTAGTACTGTAAATGGAACCTTTTATTCAGGAGGCTGCTCCTCCGCCACCGAGCGAGCGGTCGGTTCTGGAAACAGTTCCGATCGGTTCTGGGATTTTCTGCATTGTACTTTTTTTTTTTTGAAGTGATGTCACAAAGTACTACTGTCACACCCCGGGGGACTCGAACCTGTGGTATCTGCATCGAAAGGTCTGGGCCTGTTCCCTGTGAATGAGGCTGGGGGATTGTTGGGGGAGG
>NC_024328.1:15312057-15315260 GCF_000523025.1 Cynoglossus semilaevis
GGTGTACTCACGGTACTCACGTACTGGTGTACTCACGTACTGGTGTACTCACGTACTGGTACTACTGGAGGTGAACTCTCGTTTCCGCCTCAGCAACGTGTAGCTGGTTCAGATACGATAAACAAAGACGACAGATTTCGGAATAAGAGAAGAAGAAAACAGCGACCGTACGACGTTTTTGTAGGCCATCGTCTGTGTCGTACGAACTCCAGGTGGCGACATTCTGTCAACGGTGTTTTTCGTCTGCCTACCTTCCTCGGGTGGTGGGGTCAAGCCCAGCAGTCTTCAGGTGAGGGTGGGGTTACACCCTGGACAACAGAAGAAGAAGAAGAGAAAAAACAGGAAGTGGAAAGAGTTCCACTGGAGAACACTGTTGGTGTCTGTGGAACAAGTTCTTCCCACGTTCCGTTCCGACACCTGAACGTCTCCTAGCCTACGTAGGGACCTGACGTCTGGGTTTGATAGAGGGTTTTGACCAACGTTTTTAGACACATACCGCCACCTACTGCGCTGAAGTGTGTATTGTCATGGTACGACCAGTGATTAACTAATGAGAATTGTCGCACATTAGTATCGATTTTTTTAAACTGATTCACACCGTCACATCCCTTGTCAGCCCACATCGGAAAAATAATTTAACCTACAATTTGCGTGTTTTTTAGACTGTGGGAAGAAGTCACAGCTGGGGATTGAACCGCTGACCTTCGTCTTGCAAGGCTAACCACCACTGCCTTGTTTTTTTAAAAATCTGACCATCGAACACTCAAACCCTGATCGGATTCGACAGAGTCGTCACGGCTCACGCCGTTCAGTCGTCATTTTTCCATCACGTCTCTGATAGGCTGCAGCGTTAACCAATCACAGTCCGACGTCGTCTCTGCAAGTCGTTTCGGATGAAACGCAGATCTAATGTTTCCTGCTGGACTGTGTTTTTTTTTCGGCCTCTGATTAGATCCGAACCGACGCCCTCTTCAAACACATTCCAGCAGAGGTCAGAAACCATGACCCCGTGTGGCTGGAGATAGTTGCCATAGTTGCCATAGTTGGCCATCACGGTCAACATTCCACAGCCAGAATGGCCGCTGATGATCAGAGCGATCGTCTATGTCTCACAGTCGGACTTCAGTCGCGTTAGCGTTCGTTTCATTTTCCCGCTCCGCTGTTTTTAAATTTTTTTTTTTCTGTTTTTGATTCCAGTCTTTTTGTTGTTTGACCTGCGGGGGTCAGCGTTGACATCTGAACCCCCGTACAGCAGCTGTTTTTAGTCCGGTCAGCCACGCTCTACTGCTGAGTATCCAGTAGCTGAAAGTCAGTATTTGTACCCCGAGAATGTGAAACATGACGGTGAGGGTCTGCTCCGCTCTGACCCCCCCCCCAACCACAGACCGGTCCACAGACCTCACTTTTTAAATTATATTATTTCACTAATTTAGGCCTTAGATCAGTGTTTCCCAAACTTTTTTTTCTGGGGACTCTTCGCTACCCAAGTCAATAGATGTTATTCATAAACTCCTGGGAAACGATGATGCGGGACCAAAAAAAAAAACTGTTGCGACCCACCTGAGGGTCGTGACCCAGGGTTTGGGAAACAATTCCTTAGAGCACAGTTTATCGGCAGCACATGTTGACATGTCTGTACCAGGACTATTCTAGCTAATATTAGTTCTGGTGTTTGTATGAGGACTGTTGTGGCTAACGTTAGCTCTGATGTCTGTACGAGGCCTGTTGTAGCTAACGTTAGCTCTGATGTTTGTACTAGAACTGTTGTAGCTAACGTTAGCTTTGATGTTGGTACTAGAACTGTAGTGTAATCAGCAGTACATGTTGATGCCACTGCATCCTTCATCATCATCGTCATCATCAGTAGTTCAAGAGTTAAAGGTACAGTGTGTAGGTTTTTTTAGTTAGTCGGATATTTTATCGTTACAAAGAGGTTCGATTCCTGTGTACTTTAAATGTCGATCTCTGGCAGTGGCAAATACCTTTGGTTTGGTTTACATTGATATTTGGGATTTACTAGAGGTATTTGATGGGAATACTGTCTGTGAAAATATCTTCAGTTTCTGCAGTACTTTAATTATTGATATTTGAAATGTGGGTTATTTTAAATGTCATATTTTGACTCCGCCCCCTCTCTCCAGACAGAGCTGTGCAGAGGAATATTTGTTCAGTGTTCACACAGGAGTGAGATGAGCGTTAACTGTGGGGTCTGAGGGCCAGGGGGCGGGGGCCGGTTGGGGAGCGCGGGGTTAGTCTGTTTGGGAAGGAAACAGTCTTAAAGGGATTATGATGGTGACTGGTTCTAAACAGATGGCCTGCAAATCAGAAAGCCTGTCGTTGTGAACAGGCACTGATCCAGACACTAACGTCAGTATCTCTGTGGTCCACACGGGCCGGGATGACACGACAGTGACACACAGGTGTGGGGCAGGTGTGTGCGTCCACTCCCTCCGACCTTTTCTAAAGAATTCAAAACTTCTGTAATTCATTTATTTTAGAGTGGGCTGTATACAGTTGTAGCTAATGTTAGCTCTGGTGTCAGTACCAGGACTGTTGTAGCTAACGTTAGCTCTGGTTTCTGTAATACGACTGTTGTAGCTAACGTTAGCTCTGGTGTCTGTACTAGGACTGTTGTAGCTAACATTTGCTCTGGTGTCAGTACCAGGACTGTTGTAGCTAACGTTAGCTCTGGTATCTGTACTAGGACTGTTGTAGCTAACATTAGCTCTGATGTCAGTATCAGGACTGTTGTAGCTAACGTTAGCTCTGGTTTATGTAATACGACTGTTGTAGCTAACGTTAGCTCTGGTGTCTGTACTAGGACTGTTGTAGCTAACGTTAGTTCTGGTTTCTGTACCAGGACTTTTCTCATTATTACATATGTAATGAATTCATCTAAAGTCCCATATCTCGACAATATCTCGACTTCTGGACATTTCTACCATGAGGTCAAACAATAATAGTCAGTCCTGGCCCTGAGGCCTTTTTTGGTTTTCTTTGACAGCTATGTACAGTTCCCACAGGCTCCGCCCCCTGCCCTTCAGCTGAGGACCTCTGAGAGGGGCTGTCGGGGGGTGGAGGTCAAAGTCTTCATAAAGATTCCCTGAAGCAGAAATCCAGGAACAAACACATCCCTACTTCTCCCTTTCTCTTTTCACCCCCACCCCCCACAAGTACTCTCCACATTGTACTTAGCAGCCCAT
>NC_024328.1:15315269-15316871 GCF_000523025.1 Cynoglossus semilaevis
CGGGGGGGTTTGAGGACAAGAGAGTCGGCTCAGAGCTTGTTTAGTCTGGAAGGTTCTTTTGAGGGATTGTCCCACTTCCTACCTCGGGGTCTGCAGCTCAGAGCTCAGTTTCTGCCCGGCAACCAGACAACAGATAAAATGATTGGATGTCGAACATTCCTTCTGCAGATGTTTATTTTTTTTTTCTTATACAGAATTATTTAACAAGGTTTTCTTAGTTAGTGATATGTCGGATATGTCGGATAACTTATATCCAATAGGTCGATATAGTCTTCTTACGATTCCAATATCAACCGGTACCGATATATGTAGCCGTTTGGGTTAACGTCAGAGACAGTGATTCACTTTCACAACTATTTTAGGAAACCCCGTATTTTCATCATCATTCTTACCGATATTACATAATTAAGCTAACGTGTGCGGATAATAATCGGTTAGCCGACATCGTCCAACGTCGCTATTTTATTATTTATTTAATTACCTGTTACGACCAACGTTTTGTGCCGAATTGGCAACATTTGATATGGGCAAGTTGCAATTAGGAAAATATCGGAAATTAAAATCGGACAAAAAAGGAATTCTTTTAACGTGTGTGTGTGGTCAGCTGCAGCCTCAGTTGTTGAGGTCGCAGTGAGTGTTTTTTGGGTGTGGGGTGGGGGTGTGGGCTGGGGTCCTGGAGCAGCTGCATTCCAGACTTGGATGCTCAGATGGAAGCATTCATTCCGCACTCTGGTCAAAGCCAGAACTGCCCCCCCCCATAACTCCCTCCTGCCCCCCCATCGCCCCCACCTGGCTGTGATAGAAATGAACGATCTGCTGCAGGGTGTCGTCCTCTCTCCTGACGTTTCTTCTTCGGTCCTTTTTCCCGCGCGTTTCCCGCGTCCACTCAGAGGTTAAAACGCAGGTCCTGAACTGTGGCCGACCTGTAGGTGGCGCTCGGGTGTCGACTGTGTCCGCGGTAACAGATTGGACGATGTGGGAAGGTAGAAAAAGAAAAAGTCCATCTCACATCTCGTGATTCAGACGCAGCCGCCGCTGTTCCCGTTAGTGATTAGCATGATACGGGACTAGCTGCGACTGACGTAGGAACCTCCAACCTCCTCCTTTTCTTTGTCTCCTGAAAGGCCATAGAAACGGGAACAAACGTATTCCCGACATCTCCACTGAGTCACATCCAACGGTTCCAATACCTCAAGTGAGTCACGTTCAGCATGACTCCCCACCAGACTCCACTCCCCCCTGCTCCCTCACCTCAATTCCATGTCCAGGGTCTGGAACACCCCCGTCTCTCCCCCCTTTTAGTTTCTTACATTTTTACAGAGTCTCCATGACAATTCCCGAGTCCTGATTCCCAACATTACTGCTCACATTTATCCCAGACCAAAGACCCCCCGAGCTAATGGCGCGATGGACCAGGGTCCCTCCGACTACAGTGTTTTCCAACCTTGGGGTCGCGACCCCACATGGGGTCATCTGGGATGTGAATGCTGAGAAACTTAATTGCTGAGAAAATGATTCCAGTTTGTTGTGAATAGATTTGTTTTTTACTCTCAGTCTGCAGTCACTGCTGACTCCCCCCCTCCCTCACCCCCTCCTCTCCCC
>NC_024328.1:15317098-15317779 GCF_000523025.1 Cynoglossus semilaevis
AACCCCAACATCCGATGAAAGACGCCCTCGTTTAGTCTGCAGTCGCATCACATCCAACACACGGTGGTGTCCTCGCCCCTGACCCCCCCCCCCCAGAGTGTGGACCAAAGCGAGGGTCTGTGCTTACCTTTCACATTCATAGACCAGGCTGTCCGTACCAGCTGGTGCAGAGTCGTACCAGAGGTCACTTCCTGAATGTTGTTTTTATATAACGATGTGTGAATCGCTTGAAAAATCAAGGCAAATTTCGTGATAATTTGCATCGGTTGAAGTAAAAAAAAAAATGTTCGAGCATCAAGTCGTAAAGAGTCGACTGAGTTATCTCAAAAAGTCACTGGTCATACCATGACACTACACACTCCAGTACAGTAGGTGGCGGTATACGCCTAAAAACGTTGATTGTGACCCGCTATTAAAAGTCACTGGTCATACCATGACACTACAACAGTGTCAGTTGATGAGGTTCACAGACCATGTCAGTTGGTGAGGTTCACAGACTATTTCGGTTGGCGAAGTTCACAGACCATGTCAGTTGATGAGGTTCACAGACCATGTCAAGGTTCACAGACCATCCTGGTGTGAACCAGAACAATAATACTGAGGTTCACAGACCATGGCAGTTGATAAAGTTCACAGACCATTTCAGTTGGTGAGGTTCACAGACCATGTCAGTTGGTGAGG
>NC_024328.1:15317848-15320448 GCF_000523025.1 Cynoglossus semilaevis
ATGTCAGTTGGTGAGGTTCACAGACCATGTCAGTTGACGATGGGATTTAACCCAGTTCTAACAGAGAAACGAGGTCAGTGGATTTGGTCGCAGTTTATCTGGAGATCATTTGGTTAAAAAATAACACGGGATAAAATCATATTGCGAAACCAAAAAATAAAAATAAAAATCGTGAGTTGAGTTCAGAACCCAGTAGCATACATTATTCCTGTTCTACCTAACCTTGTCCTAACGCTCGCCATTGTGAACAGAAGTCGTACTCTTTACTCGTGTATACCAGGCAGTGGACGATGAGTCTAGACGATCTCGTGCTAACAATCTCAGCTACATCTAAAAAAAATAAACAGATCCTGCAGTTCTCCAGGAAGTACATGTGAACATCCGTGTGTTTCTATCCCCTGGTATGAAGCTCCACCAGTTTCCCCCAGGGTTCTCCAGGGAGGGGTTGGGTTCCACAGTAGCCAGGCGGCAGGAAAGTGCCGGCACCGCGGTTCCTTCCTGTTTGCGTGTCATTTACCGGCCCGCGCGCGGTTGATGTTTTTGACCAGGGAATCCAACTAACAGTACCAGCGCTGTACTAGGGCCAGTAACAGTATCAGGGCCAGTAACAGTACCAGGACCAGTAACAGTACCAGGACCAGTAACAGTACCAGTGCCAGTAACAGTACCAGGGTCAGCAACAGTACCAGTGCCAGTAACGGTACCAGGACCAGTAACAGTGCCAGTATCAGTACCAGGGCCAGTAACAGTACCAGGACCAGTAACAGTACCAGTGCCAGTATCAGTACCAGGGCCAGTAACAGTACCAGTGCCAGTAACGGTACCAGGACCAGTAACAGTGCCAGTATCAGTACCAGGGCCAGTAACAGTACCAGTGCCAGTAACGGTACCAGGACCAGTAACAGTGCCAGTATCAGTACCAGGGCCAGTAACAGTACCAGGGCCAGTAACAGTACCAGGACCAGTATCAGTATCAGGGCCAGTAACAGTACCAGGGCCAGTAACAGTACCAGGACCAGTAGTAGTACCAGGGCCAGCAACAGTACCAGTAACAGTACAAGTGCCAGTACCAGGGTCAGGACCAGTACCAGTAACGGTAACAGGATCAGTACCAGGGCCAGCAACAGTACTAATAGCAGTAACAGTAGCAGTAACGGTACCAGGGCCAGTAACAGTACCAGGACCAGTACCAGGGCCAGCAACAGTACCAGTACCAGTAACAGTACCAGTAATAGCAACAGTAGCACTGCCAGGGCCAATAACAGCACAGTACCAGGGCCCAGCGCCAGTATCAGTACCAGGGCCAGTAACAGTACCAGTGCCTGGATGATGTTTTGATTTGTCTTCGTCTGTCTGTGCATGAGCAGAGCCTCAGCAGCGCCACCTCTCTGGCCCCGATGCAGGAGCCACAGGAGGTGATGGAGGAGACCGTCACCGTGGAGGAGGACCCCGGCACCCCCACCTCCCACGTCTCGGTGGTCACTTCCGAAGACGGTACCACGCGACGCACCGAGACCAAGGTGAAAGCGCACAAAGACGTGAATGACATCTGGCTTCACGCTACACGCTACACACAGGGGTCAAAGGTCAAGGGATCAGTGAACTGGTTTATGTCACTGGTGTGTGGAACTCTGAAGGATAAGAGCTGCGGAGAAGCTGATTGGTCGCCCCCACTGCTCCTCCGCCTCTCCGCAGCTAAAATCCCACTGTCAGCCATCCACGCACCACCTGCTCAGAACGCTGCCCCCTGCAGGAGGGTTCAACAAGCAAAAACAAATGGGACTTTAGAAACAATTTCTTCACCTTGAACATTTTTTTTTTTTTTAAATGTTGTTGTTGATTCGGGATGTAACGATACATCGTGAAACGGTTAAAAATTGATACAATTGTGTGACAATTTGCATCAATTGGAAAAGGAAATTGGAAGGACTCAAAATGTTGACCGGGAATTAAACCAAGACATTAAAAATAATCCTGATTACAATCGTATCATAAATATGAAAATTTGCGAATGGTATAGCGAGTCGAGTATCGCTACATCCCTACTGTTGATTTGAAGAACTGCAGGTTCTTGAAGTATTCTAATTTGATCCATCCAATCACGTGGTTTATATTAGCATCAGTCGTACTACGTCAGCTCCACCCTCTGACCTGTGTCTCCCCCACAGGTCACTAAGATGGTGAAGACGGTCACCACACGAACGGTGCGTCAGGTTCCTCTGGGCCCCGATGGTCTACCTCTGCCCGAGGCCTCGTCTCCACTCAGCAGCTACACCAACTCCATCGACAGGCGCTTCATCAGCGACGGCGGTGACCGCTTCATTTCACCTCAAGCCACCTCCACCTTGACGCGCTCCTACAAGAACTCCTACAACGACTCCTACGGTGAGATGCCGGAGAGCCAGTACATCTGCCACTACGGTTTGCACGACGGCTACGCCGATCTGACCGACAACTACGGCAGTCTGTCGCGTGGCGTCAACTTCCGCCCGCCGCGATACCCCTTCCTGCCCAACAGCTACCAGCCAGAGAACAGCTACACCCTGCCTGTACGCCGGAACAACTACGGTCACATGGCCCCGCCTCAGGTGTCCATGGGA
>NC_024328.1:15320502-15324194 GCF_000523025.1 Cynoglossus semilaevis
GCCTGGAGGACGATCGCCGCAGCCTGGGCCCTGAGGAGGAGGAGCCCTACGAGCTGGAGCCGGACTACTCCACTGCCAATCAGCTAACCTTGCAGAGGGCCAACCACAGTCGAATGCTCCGGGAACCTCTCCGGGACGGACCCAGAGGCAGGTCAGGATTGCAAAAAAAGACCTCAAACACCTTCTCTGGTGGTAATCTGTCCAGCATTGGCAGTGTTGGCACGAAATTGGCGATACGATATGATACGGCATCGGGAAAGGGAATATTTTTACCTTTCCCGACTCCCCCTTCACCCCCCTCTCTTGTCTTAGTCTTTCTTACCGAATAATTCTCCTCTGTCATCTGTCCTTGTCTTCCCCCGTTGTCTCCTCACCCCTCTTTTCTCTCTTGCCTCTCAGAGTGTACGGTGACGATCCCGTCGAGCGGGACATGATTGATGAACGCCATCCTTACATCGGCATGTATTCCGCTCCACTGGCCCAGCCGGAGATGGACAGCATGGCCAGTCTGGACCGCATGGGTGGGCGCCGCTCTCCCTCCATCGACAGCATCCGAAAGGACCCACGCTGGAGGGACCCGGACCTCTCCGAGGTCATCGCCATGCTGGGTCACCCCCTGGACCCGGTCAAGTCTAACGCAGCCGCCTATCTGCAGCACCTGTGTTACGAGAACGACAAGATCAAGAAGGACGTGCGTCAGCTGAAGGGGATCCCGGTCTTGGTGGGGCTTCTGGACCACCCCAAATCGGAAGTGCACCGGAAAGCCTGCGGGGCTTTACGCAACCTGTCCTACGGAAAAGATATCGAAAACAAAGTGGCCATCAAAAACTGTGACGGCATCCCCGCGCTGGTCCGCCTGCTGAGGAGGACCAGCGACATGGAGGTCAGAGAGCTCATCACTGGTAAGAACAGTTAGGATTTTCTACACGTGTCACGTGACCAGCCGACATACTGACAATCAATCAAAGGCTTTGGTGTGAAAACCTCGGAATTTAAGCCTGTTTTTTTTTTTAAGATAAGTCTAAGTTCAGTTCTGTAGTGTAGCGGTTAGCGTGCTTGCCTCGGAAGCACACAGTAGGGAGTCTTGGGTTTGATTCCCACAGGAACCACACGCTCTGCGCTTGCTAGCATATTAGCTGCTAACGCAACACTTTTCCAAATATGGGATCATATAGTACACATTTTTATATATATATATTTTTTGATTTATATAAACTTTTAAAGGCTAAAATTCGCAAAAACGTCATTTTGGAGAAAACTTCGCGGAATCGCAGAATTCACAACCTGTTGATGTCATCATTAGAATAGTGGCGGCCATTATCTCCTACCTCCCTCTCTCTCCCCCGTCTCCCCCTGTCTCTCCTTCTAACCTAATTACATTAAGTGGATCCTGGGTAAGCCTCTCCTTGGTAGGCAATGAACCTCTGACACACGCATGGACACACACACATGCACCGAAAAACACCATAAATCCAGTGTGTGATCTAACTGTGTCTTTGTCCCACTTGTCTCTGGTTCGTATTTGTCCATATTTGGAAGTCGTTTCCTTTTGTTTTCACCTGATGGATGATGTCAGGGGTTGAAGAAGAGGCTGGAGGAGAGCGAGAGAGGAAGGGAGGAGGGGGAGGAGGAGACCGGTAACCAAGTTAATAGCCCTGTGTAAAGGGTGACATGCCTGATGGCGGGGTCTGGAAAATTAAATAAGCCTGAGCTGCTGTTCCAGTCACATCCCCCTTTCTCCCCGTCCCAGTCCTCATCATTAGGAAAGAAAAAACAAAATAAATGTCAGGGTTCAGACCAGAGTTCAGAATTTAAATTTAGCCCAGATTTAACTTCTGTGTTTTTATAGGTCTAGAAAAATGAAAAAAAAAAATCTTTCTTGATCTCCTCAGGAACCCTGTGGAACCTGTCCTCCTACGAACCTCTGAAGATGGTGATCATCAACCACGGCCTTCAGACCATGACCAGTAAAGTCATCATCCCTCACTCCGGGTGGGAGCACGAGCCCAACGAGGACTCCAAGCCTCGGGATGCGGAGTGGACCACAGTCTTCAAGAACACGTCCGGCTGTCTGAGGTGGGTGTTGGTTTTTTTTCTTTCGTAGATTTCAGAGAGTCTCCCAGCAGGGCTACTAACTTTCATGTGAAGATGAGAGTCTGAGGCTGCTGCTGAAAATCCAGCTTTTTCTCTCTGAACTCTTCAAAAAACCACCACTGGGTGATTGTAGAAAAAAAAAAAAGAAAACTTTTCTGTCAGATTTTTTTCCAGACTGCAGTTCCTGTTTGGTTGTTTTTACATTTAGCTCCAACCGTCTGAACTGGAGAAACTCGTTAATCTCTACAGTAAATTAAGGCTTTTCACGACATTCGTGTCAACGTTAACATTTTTTAGGGAAATACTGTCGAAGGAAGAAGTCTTCCGTTTAATTTTCGTTAGTCGTTGGTTTTATTTATGGCTAATAAATATTCGTACTGATATTGACTGTTATCCTAGCTGTTTTTTTTTTTTAAATTGCTGACGTCTTTCTGCTGAGACTTTTTCCTCCCACTGTCTCTAAGCTGCTGCTCGGAGACCGACTCTGGTTTCCTGTAAAAATATCTCATACACATTCGGCTCTGCTTTATCCTTTTTATATAATTCTTTTATATATGTATATATATTCATATATGTGTATATGTGTATATATGTATATAAATGTGTATATATGTGTAAATATGTATATATATGTATATATGTACAGTATATGCTCTGTATATACATATATATACATATATATGTATGTGCTCTGCTTTACCCTACTTATATAATTTTGACCATATATATATATTTATATATGTATATATATTTATATGTACAGTATATGTGTATATATGTATATGCGTGTATGTATATATGTATATATATATGCATATATATATTCATATATTTATATACGTATATATTTATATATGTGTATATATGTATATGTATGTATCTATATATGTATATATATACATATGTGTATATATGTATATATGTGTATGTGTATATATGTATATATATGTATAATTAATGACAAAACAGGTCCATTGAGTCAAAGTTTGTTTCTTGTTTTTTTTAATTTTTTTAATCACGATTCTAATGATGTCACCGACGCGGAGCGTCTGTCGGCGAAGATGCTGTGCTGTCACAGCTGTTGCCTCACACAGTGGCTCTTTGCTCACATCACAGAATGGCCTCAACCCCTTGCTGCAGACACTGCTGATAAAAGAACATCACCGTGGCAACGGTAACCACCGTTACGGCCCACCGTTGCCTCGACGCAGGGTTTGTGTGCTGGGCAGAAATCACTGACGCCCAGGAGAATTACTTTGTTTGTCCCGACACAGTACTGAGTACTTCACTGGATGGTATTGACAGTACTAGGTGTGTGGTATGTGTGGTATTTGTGTTTGTGTAGTATGTGTGAATGGCACTTTTCTAGGGCAGCGGTTCTCAACCACTGGGCCGTGGCACATTTGTGTGCCGTAAGAGATCCTCATGTGTACCGTGGTTACCGTGGTAGTTAGCATGACAACTTTGAATAATTTACTACAAATACGTTGTCTTTGTTTTTCTATGTAACCGTAACAGGCAGAATCATTAAGAAATCCTCCACTAGGTGGCACCAGATAAACAATTAAAAAAAGGAGAGCTGCTAAATGTGATCTTTA
>NC_024328.1:15324246-15341933 GCF_000523025.1 Cynoglossus semilaevis
GTTCAACTAAACAGGCTCGGATTCTTCGACACTCCGTCAGTAAATTGTGAGTGAAATGAAACTATGACTAGCGTCAGATCAGGGAATCTTAGGCGGTCCTTCACTTCTTTTTCACACCCTTTGAATTTGATCAGTGGCGCTTTGACCCAGAGGCAACGTCTCTGTCGTTGGTGTGGAACCCCAGGGTTCACCTCCTGGGCAAGATCGAATCCCGGTTAGGGCGGTTGGTACCTTCCAGTTCAGGGGGGTGTTGGTACGGTGCAGTGTGATTTGGGTGGCGGTCGTGGCGACTGCTGCCCCTACGACCCGGTAACGGATAAGCGGATAACTGTGTTTTTGTCTCGTGTAGGAACGTGAGCTCCGATGGCGCCGAGGCTCGTCACAGACTGAGGGAGTGCGAGGGACTGGTGGACGCCCTGCTGCACGCCCTCCAGTCAGCCGTGGGCAAAAAGGACATGGACAATAAGGTAAGAAGTGGTGCTGCGATCCACGGACAGTTTTACCGTCAGAACACGTCGGAACGCTTCTGCTCCTCCTCTTCTTCTCCTAGTCCGTGGAGAACTGCGTTTGTATCATGAGAAACCTGTCCTACCACGTCCACAAAGAAGTGCCCGGGGCGGAGTGTTTCCAGGACCCCTCGGTGCCACAGGCCCCAGGCTCCTCAGGGCCACAAAGGAAGAAGAAGGAAGACGGCGGCTGCTTTGGGGGCAAGAAAGCCAAAGGTTAGAAATTATGAGGCGGTTAGAGTCCTCTAGGATCAGGATCAGGGTTGATCAGAATCACCTCAGTAAATGTGTCTTCTTCCTCTTTTTATTTGTGGCTGCGGCTGCTTCCTGATTGGCCAACTCCAGAGGAATGGTTTAATCAAGGTGAGTGTTTTCTATTTCGGATACTTTCGGACCTTCTAGCCTGGGGCTGACTGTCTCTGTCTGTCTCCTCGACTAAAGGCAGGAAAACCTGTGAGGGCAACAAAACCTACGACACCCTGGATCTGCCCAAACGCACCGAGCCGTCGAAAGGTCAGTGACATCATCACCGCAGTGGTCGCAAAGTCGTGAATTCACTAATTATCAACGACTCACGTGCTTCCGGTCCTTTCCCGCAGGTTTCGAGCTGCTCTATCAACCGGAGGTGGTGAGACTCTACCTGTCTCTGCTGACCGAGAGCCAGAACTTTAACACCCTGGAGGCTGCCGCTGGTGCTCTGCAGAACCTCAGCGCTGGACAGTGGACCGTGAGTTTTTGTAGTGACTGGAACTGATCTCTTAAGGGCGTCTACAGCTGCAGTCATCATCCTCTGATCAACACTGCCCCCTAGTGGCTCGACTGAATATTGCATTTATTTTTATTTTTTTACTAAAGTCAAACTGTTGACATGTTGTCATCATGAACGTGGATCTTTCTAGAATTAAGGAATAATTTTACACATTGAAAAAGCTCTCAGTGTCGCCCCCTGTCTGCCCCACAGTGGTCTAACCACATCCGAGCCACGGTGCGTAAGGAGAAAGGACTTCCCATCCTGGTGGAGCTACTGCGCTCGGACTCGGACAAAGTGGTCCGAGCCGTGGCCATCGCCTTACGTAACCTTTCCACCGACCGTCGCAACAAGGACCTGATTGGTAATTAATAATTAACCAACCACAACTCGTGTACTCATGCAGTACAAGTACACACACCATCCATCCATCCATTTTCATCCGCTTATCCGTTACCGGGTTGCGGGGCAGCAGTCGCCACCCAAATCACATTGCACCGTACCAACCCCCCAAACCTTCCTGCGGGTGGTGAGTCCACTGGAAGGTACCAACCGCCCTAACCGGGATTCAAACTTGCCCAATGACAGAGACATTGCCTCTGGGCCAAAGCGCCACTAGTACACACCACATAGTATTATTATTAGACTCTTTTATACACTGTACAGCAAAGGTCCCCAATCACCGGGTACTGGACCAGCAGTAAGAATCTGACGATACGATACATATCACGATATTGCGATATATTGCGATACTTTAGGCACGATGATCTATTGAGTTTTTTGAGGGTTTTTTTTGAGGAAAGTAAATATTGCAATATTTCAGTGTATCGATATTTTCTTACGCCGCTCATGCTAACCTTCCACAGGAAGTTATGCCATGCGGGACCTGGTGAGCAACCTGCCTGGTGGTCAGCAGCGTCCGGCGAAGAACCTGGAGGAGGACACAGTGGTGGCCATCTTGAACACCATCCACGAGATCGTTACCGACAGCTCGGAAAACGCTCGCTCCCTCATCCAGACCCAGGCTATTGAGAAACTGGTGGCCATCAACAGAACCAGGTGAGGCTCCCCCTGGTGGTGACTGCTAGTTCTGTGCGGTACTGGCGTCAACATTTTTTGTTGATGCTAGTACTCAATAGGTACCTGCCGAGTAGATCGCAGGTGTACAGGTAGGGATGTATATCGATATTAACTTAACTTTTTGCCGATATCAGATATGCCGATGTTGTCCACTTAACACTTAATTTCCGATTCCGATATCAACTGATACACACAGCCATCCCCCACCCCCCCAAAAAAATTTTAGGTCACGTCACGTATCGCCTGTCGTGCAATTAACACACACACTACTTTTATTGTGATGTCCATCTAAACGCATTCCAAGCAACCGATTCCAGCATAACTGGCGAAACCCAAGGATTGCGATAACGATTCCTACATACAGTACTTATGCTAATATCGGTAGGAAACTAAGGATGTCCAATGATAACGGCTGGGCGATATCATCGGACATCTCTAGTTTCCTTCCGATTATCGGACATCTCTAGTTTCAGGTTTTTTTACTGATGTCCACTATCATCTCTACTGCCACCTATCTGTAATCTCATGTACTGCACGTAGTCATGTTCATGAGTGTGAGTCACAAGTCGAACACATCGGTATTCAGAGTATTCGCGGAGGAGTACATGTCTCACAGTACTGGGACACTTACTCGTTACAAGTATTTCTAATTATCTGTGTTTGTTTCAGCCAATCAGGGCGCGAAACGAAGGCCACGTCGCATGTGCTGCAGACGGTGTGGAATTACAAGGAGCTGCGGAATGCTTTGAGCAAAGACGGCTGGAACAAGAGCCACTTCCAGGTAAAGGTCTTTGAGGAACGCGAACTTCTCTGGAGGCAGGGCTCCTATTGGACGATCCACCTGTCAATCACACACACACATATACACAGTCTCCCCCTAATTACCCCGGGGGCTGTGGTAGCCGGCATGATAATAATAAGTTGGTTCTGTCAGATTCCTCTTCCTGTTCTGTGACCTGTTCTGACACCAATGGCATTGTTCCCTCTCTCAGCCTCCTGTCGTTGTCACACCGAAAGGAAGCAAGAACGGGAACGCGGCCTATGACGACACCACCCTACCACTGATGGAGAAGAGTCATGGTGAGGCACCGCGCGCGTGTGTGATATAAAGTTTTATAAATGTTTTAAAACTATTTTCACTTGTTGGTTGAATGTACTGTCACTGCCTTGGCTAGGTTGTCGGGAACTGAGTTGTTTCCGACAAATTCCTTATCGGAACCACAGGGACGTCAGACGTCCCTGGTTTTTAAGTTCACTTTGATAACCCCCCCCCTTCGATAATATATATTTATTTATCTGTACAAACCTCTGATTATTAAAATAGATTCATAAAATGAGCTGCAATGCTGCCATCTAGTGGCTTTCACTTTCATATACAGGCGTTTTTCAGCAAAACTATTTTTAGAGCACACATCGAAACCTGGTCATCGCATTATCGGGTTTCCATTATTGGGGGAAAATACGATAACGATTTTTACAGATCTTACATAATTATGCTAATATCGCACCAATAATATTGGACGGCCGTTATTATCGCACATCCCTAGTTTTTAGACTTCACCTGAGGAGGAAGTCATTTTCAGTCATCGCCTCTCACACCTGAGTTTTTACTACAACCTGCGGGTCGGTAAAAACCGGTCCGGTCCAGTCCAGTCCGGTCCGGTCCAGTTCTTCAGTACTGACCCAATGACCGTTGTTGTCTGACCCGTTCAGATGGTTATTCCACCATCAGCCAGAGGGACAGGGACTGCTCATATAGGACTGGAGGAGGATCTGGAGACCTGACTGAACGGGAGCCTTTAAAGGTACAGACACAGAGTTCATCTGGAGGTCGTGACCCCTCAGAATACACGTGTGTACAAGGTAAACAGGAAATGAGATGAGAACATAAACAGGAAGTGCCCAGAAACAGAACCCTGAGGAACGCCGGAAGCTGAAAATGGGCCTCGACGTTCCATGACCGTGGTGGTCTGGGAGATTAGTTTGGTCGAAGCCGTTTCCTGCGCTGACACTCCCACGCCCCCTGGTGGAACGTGCTTGCCTTCTCTTGGATTTGCATGTTCTGTATTGACTAACGTTTGACAAGTTAGTGGCTTATTTCAGTTAGATTTAGCAGCGCATTGGAATGGTGTCTGACCGCAAGGAGGTCACCAGTTTGATTCCTGCATGTTTTAGCATGTTCTCCTGGATGGATGAATGAGTGGATGGATATGTGAATGGATGGATGAGTTGATGGATGGATGAGTGATGGATGGATGAATGGATGGATGAGTGGATGAATGGATGGATGAGTGGATGGATGGATGAGTGCATGATGGATGGATGGATGAGTGATGGATGAGTAGATGGATGAGTTGATATATGGATGGATGAATGGATGGATGAGTGGATGGATGGCTGAGTGGATGAATGGATGAGTGGATGGATGGATGAGTGGATGAGTGAATGGATGGATAGGGGGATGGATGGATGGATGAGTGGATGGCTAAGGGATGAGTGGATGATGGATGAGTGGATGGATGGATGAGTGGATGGATGAATGGATGGATGAATGGATGGATGAGTGGATGGATGGCTGAGTGGATGGATGAGTGCATGATGGATGGATGAGTGCATGATGGATGGATGAGTGCATGATGGATGGATGGATCAATAGATGGATGAATGAGTGGAGGAATGGATGGATGGATGAGTGCATGATGGATGGATGAGTGATGGATGAATAGATGGATGAGTGGATGGATGGATGAATGTGTGGATGGATGAGTTGATATATGGATGGATGAATGGATGGATGAGTGAATGGATGGATGAATTGATGGACGAGTGAATTGATGGATGAGTGGATGGAAGGATGGATGAGTGGATGAGTGAATGGATGGATGAATGGATGGAAGGATGGATGAGTGGATGAGTGAATGGATGGATGAATGGATGGATAGGTGGATGGATGAGTGGATGGATGGATGGATGAGTGGATGGCTAAATGATGGATGAGTGGATGGATGGATGAGTGGATAGATGAATGGATGGATGAGTGGATGGATGAGTGGATGGATGTTGACCTCTCAGCTACACGACCTCACCCTGACCTCTCTAATCCCTAATGCACGTTTGTTTATCTGTTTTGTTTTTTTCTCTCAAATGTTTTGACCTGCTCCTGTCTGACTCTTCTGGTTTTTCTAACCCGCCTGCTGCGACCACAGAACGGTACCAGTCTGAAAAACAGTACCAGGAGCAACAGGCCTGCAGTCAGTCTAGTGGACGCTTGTGACGTCAAGCCCCAGCCTGTTGACTCCTGGGTCTAAGTGCATGCATGGTAGGTCTGCTGTCAGCTGTGTAAGTACCACCTAGATTAGCACCCCACACTGGACTCTTGCCATGTTACCCCTCCGCCTTTCACTTTTTTTTTCTTTCTTGTACCACCCCATCAGTTTAAAAATAAGGTTCTCCCCTGACAGTGGGACATTTGAATAAGGACCCGCAAGTCACTGTTGGCCCCTGAGCCAGACTTTGAAAACATCAAATTTAGAGAAAGAAAAAAGAGCTTCGGCAACGTAACCTTCGATAGCTCCGTTGGTAGAGTGGTGGCCTGTAGGTGGCATTGCAGTAATCCTTAGGTCGCGGTGAGTTTTTTTTAACTTTATTTTAGGGGCAGTGGTGGCTTGGTGGTTAAGGAAGCGGACTTGGGTCTTGAAGGTTTGAGGTTCAAGTCCACCATCTGCCAAGTTACCACTGTCCATCCCCACACACTTCTGCCCCCTGCTGCCCCCTGCTTCTGCCCCCTGCTGACCCCACCATACATCCCTGGTAGTCTGGTGGTTAGGATTCGGCGCTCTCACCGCTACGGCAGGGGTTCGATTCCCGGTCAGGGAATAACATTTCCTTAAGTTCCCTTTGGGAATCAATAAAGTATTCATCGTATAATGATGCTAATATCGGTTAGCCGATATTATTACATCATCGCACAAATCCCTAATATAATTACAGATTGTTTTAATGAACGTTTATTGACAGTATTCTCTCTTGTTGTCATGACGGTGTGTCGTCTTTCTCTCCGCCACCCCCTGCAGGCCTGACCAGAGCGGAGCGCCGTCATTCGTCCGGAGAAGGAAGTCTGACATCACCACTGCCATTTCACACACGACACATCTGTGAAGTCTGACTGTACGAAACGAAAAGACACTTTTAACATTAAAAACAAACAAACAAAAAAATAACGACAACGACAACAACGACGGTCCAATCAGCAGCTGCTGCCAACGTTTTAAAAGTATTTTCTACACGGATGAGGCCGCTGTTATAGCAAAGGAGGCGCGAAGTGAAAGAGGAAAGGAAAGGAAAGAAAAGGAAAGGAAAGGAAAGGAAAGAAAAGGAAAGGAAAGGAAAGAGAAGGGAAGGGAAGGAAAGGAAAGGGAAGGGAAGGGAAGGGAAGGGAAGGGAAGGGAAGGGAAGGGAAGGGAAGGGAAGGGAAGGGAAGGGAAGGGAAGGGAAGGGAAGGGAAGGGAAGGGAAGGGAAGGGAAGGGAAGGGAAGGGAAGGGAAGGGAAGGGAAGGGAAGAGAATGTAGGACCAAACCCGCAGGAAGGATGGGGAACGTGTGAAGAAAGAAGACGGCTCCTCGGAGGAGGTGGAGTCTGAGGAGTCGCTGGACGTCTGGATGTCACCGGAAGTTGGTGTTTGGATCAGGACGGACAAGAGAAGCAGGAGAAAGGAGAAGCGGGGCAGGGGGCGGGGTTTAGAGTCGTTAAGAGTCTGTTTGGACTGTTGTTATAGGACAGAGACGTCGTCATCGCTTTCTGACGTCCACCTGAAAAGATTGTTTTTCCGAAATCACTCACTCACTCACTCCCTCTATAGGCGGTTATGTATAGCGCACTCGTCGGATTAAATGAAAGAACAGTTTCTAATCAATTAACGACGCCCTTACAATTGAAATGGACCTCCGCTGTGTCGTCACGACTGCAATCCATGATGGGATATATCGCTTGGGTTAGATTTCGTGGTGCATTGTGGGATAGTGTCTTTTAAACATTCAGACGTCATTTCAAAAATGGCGTGTAGTACCCTTTGTAGGGAGTAGGGGGCGGTTTTGGACACACCCACAGTCTATAGCAGTGATGAATTGATGACATCACAGCAGTTCGATGTCATCACTCACCGCCGCATCCTTCGATAGCTCAGTTGGTAGAGCGGAGGACTGTAGGTGGAGTCGTGGAAATCCTTAGGTCGCTGGTTCAAATCTGGCTGGAAGGAATTATGTTTTTTTTTATGTGCAGTGTTGGCTGAGTGGTTAAGGAAGTGGACTTAGCTCCATAAGGTTTGAGGTTTGAGTCCACCACCTGCCAAATTACCACTGAGGTGCTCTGAGCGTGGCACCATCCCAACACACACACTGCTGTCCCCTGCTGACTGAGTTCCAGATTTCAGTTCAATCAAAATCACTTCAACTGAACCAGATGTTTTAAAAATAAGAGAAAAAAACTTTTAAGTTTTTTTTTCATCAACACCCGCTCCATCACGGAAACTGAGCTCAATGTGTTTACTATACGATAATATATGACAAAAAAACAGAAAGCACTTTATTTGTCTTTGAGGAATATGAAGTAACAGTACACGTTGGTACCACACTGACCCCCCCGACTGTTACTCTGTAGCAAGTGTTCCTGCGTGTACCCCAGTAATGAACTTAAAAAAAACCCCAAAAATTAACTTTAAAACCTCTGGATAAGAAACAGACGATTTTTTAAATTTTTTTTTACATTTTTGTAATGTTTACATTTACCCAGGTTTACTGCCCTGATCGGAGTAAATTAAACTCCCAACAACTGCTGATCGTGTTTTCCTCCATCATGGCCGCTCTTTNNGCCGAATGACGGCGTCAGTCCAGCATACCTTCAGATCTGAGAAGTTTGTTTGTTTTACTGCGTTTATATTCATGTATATTAAGATCAAAATACAAAAAAAAAACGTCTTAGTGGTTTAATAATATTTGGCGTCATTTGTAAACACATCTCATTCGATAATGTCTCCCACGTCTGCGGGCGGAAAAGGAACGACACGTATCAAATACTCTCCGGTTATGCCGACGATCACTTGTTTATATTTGTATTTGTCAAAAAAAAAAAAATTCAAAAGTTGTGGTTTTTTTCTTCTTCGTTGGTTTGCCTACAGAAGAAAAAACTTACTGTCTTCCATTACTGATGGGCCGGCAGGAGGTCAAAGGTTAAGCAGAGTTAGGACCGGCCTCTGTTCTCTGTTGTTACTATGGTTCTACCTGAGCAGAACTTGTACAAATGTTCCTGTATCGTATTCTTTCCAGGTACCATTTGTTGTACTGTTTTCATTTTGGAATGCAACGCAATCATCCGTCTGTGGGGAACGGTGTACAAATATATAAATATATATATATATATATAAACACACATATATATATATATATATATTTATATGTATGATCTATAGATATATAAATGAGGATTGTGTTTACGGCGCCCCCTGGTGGAGGGAAAAAGCTGAAATTCGTTTTTGTTTTTTTCTTCGGTGGTCCACAACTGGTATCCAGAATGTGGGCCACATTTCAGCTAAACCTCAATCACAGGTGAGGCCTTAGAAAAACCTGGTCTGGTCCAGACCCGAAACTGAAGAGGGTCCAGACCAAGACCTGAGGAAGGTCCAGACCCAGACATTTGAATGACAGAAAATGTGGCCCTGAACCAAATGACCCATGGCCAGGTTCTGGTCCGGGCCCCAGGGGTTGGGGACCTCTGACTGCTGTATCATCAAAACGAATGGCATGTGCCTGCCTTTGTGACATGTGTGACTTAATAAATCGTACATATTTTAACAGGGTTTCCTACAATTGAACACTGTGGTTGAGTTTCAGAGGGTAGAGAGAGAGAGAAAAAAACACCTCAACGTCTCCCCCTGTGGTGTAAACTTTCATTGATCGACTGAAGCCTCGCCAGCAGCACAAACCCAGAGGAGTGCGACTCGGCAGCTGGACAAAAAAAAAAAAAAGAGAAAAAAGCTGCTTTAGTTTGTGTGTGTGTGTGTGTGCGCAGTGGAGCGTACACGGACGGTTCGATGCCGAGCAACTGTGCTGTAAAATAAACGAGAGAGAGAACAAAACGAAGCTACCCGTGTAGACGACGGAGGAGCACCGAGTAGCATCCGTGTTTGTACCTTACAGTGTCATGTTTGTACCTTACAGTATCGCGGTTGTACTTACAGTATCGCGGTTGTACTTACAGTATCATGTGCCTTACACCTTTAAATGCGACACAAAAATACATACGTGTTTAATAAAACATTATTTCCTTCCTCTTGACTCTCATCTCTGCATCCTCCCACCTCACCCCTCCTCATTCAGTCCTTCATCATCCCCCATTTCCCGCGTCCTTGACTCGATTTGTTAGGAGTGTTGGTGAGTTTAGCTGAACATTGTATCAGGAAGAAGAAGAAGAAGAAAGAACAAAAAAAAGTCGTAGAAAAGTGAAGTTATTTACTGCTTTCGTAGCTGCCGTGAACTCTGCCACAGTGAGAGAATGTAATATTTGCATTTTACTAATACACAGAGACAAATACAACACTTGTTTAAAAACAAATCCTGGTTTGTAGAGAATACATTTGTTGTGTTTTTAATAAATTATGCCTGGAAAGAATCTCTTGCCAGATGCTTGTTTTATTATTATTATTATTATTATTATTATTATTATTATTTTCTTTCTCTACGAGTGTAGTTAGGAGGAAATTCCAAACCTTTTTTAATTGATTGACACCAGAGCTGCTAACTGGTCTGTGAAACTGGAGCTCAATTTTAGCTCCAGCGATTTAAAAATAGATTCTGTTCTCAGCTCAGACAAGTCTAGAATAGATTTCCGTATCATATAGACCAATAGAAATGGCTGGAGTTGATAAAACTGATGAAATTTTAATCAAGATTAGCTCTGTGTCAATGCTACTTTATGGTTAGCGTAAGTCGTCGTCTTAGTCTCCGTACATAAAAACAGAACGTAAAAATGTGATTTTAAAAACGAATTAGAATTTCAATATAATATATATACGCGTGTAGTTAGTGCAACTTGACCACCAGGTGCTGCTAAATTCCCCCCACACTGAATTCGATGGCGCCTTTTTCTACAGGCATCTGTCCGGCCACCACACGTGAGCTCGGGGTCCCTTAAATGACAACAGTAGCATGGCTGCCCTGCGTAAAGCCGGGTTCCTGTGGAGAAGGACTGGTAGTTTGAAGTTCTGTAGAAGAAACTTGACAGGTAAATAATAACAAAAAAACCAATTGTTCAGTGAGCGAATGTTGAGGAAAAAAAAGAAGAAGCTGC
This sequence comes from Cynoglossus semilaevis, assembly GCF_000523025.1. Classification (NCBI taxonomy): domain Eukaryota; kingdom Metazoa; phylum Chordata; class Actinopteri; order Pleuronectiformes; family Cynoglossidae; genus Cynoglossus; species Cynoglossus semilaevis. The sequence continues at coordinate 15,334,922 of NC_024328.1, forward strand.
AAATAAATATTTCCGGACTTATGTCCGTTAGCCTGTAGCTAACTGTCCGAGTCTTGACTGAACGAGTGTATGAAGAACGTTCCAGAGCGTTTGTGTTGCCGATGTTTTAAAAATTTTTTTGAACACATTAGAAAGTGTTCTCCATCCAAAATGTTTTTTTTTTTTTTTTCTTTTTCATAAGTAATTATGGCACCTGGTTCTCTGGGAAATGTAGTGCTCGGTGACTGTATAACAAAACAACATTATCTGCAGGTCATTTTATTTTTAATTTTTTTTTGTAAATTTGTAGTGAAGTGGTGAAACAAAAATGACGTAAGACCTCATTTTCTTCTTGTCTAGAAATAAAATGTCAAAATTTCAAGTGTCCAATGCAAGCTTTTTTTTTAAAGTAATAAGTTGAATGAATGAATGAAAGACGAGAAGAAAAACATCTCTGTTTTGACAGACGATTTCTTTTCCCGCCACTCTCGCCCGACTCATAACGGCTTGTAAACGCGAAGTCGTCGACTTTGCGTGTTTCGGCTAGATGCTAGTTTTCTGACTTTTTTATATATATTTTTATTTTATTTTTGTCAATATATCTTGGGTCAATATAAAGTAATGTCAACGATTTCCCATCAGGGCATCAATAAAGTACGCATGCGCTGAATAATACAATATATTTGACAGATTCAGATCAGTGATTGGTCTATCAGTGCATCTCTAATTTGTGTGTTTGTTTGTTTTTTTACAGGGACCTATGACTACGACCTAGTGGTCATTGGTGGAGGTTCAGGAGGACTGGCCTGCTCCAAAGAAGGTAGGGGGCAGTGTTCAATGGTCAGACATGTAGCGGTTTGTAAACGCTAGACTAAACTTATTGTCACCCCATGTCGGCAGCTGCGCAGCTGGGTCAAAAGGTCGCCGTTCTAGATTATGTGGAGCCGTCAGTCAAAGGTAACGCGAAGATCGTTCTGGTTATTGATTATGAGACACACATGGTACAGATGTTTTTTTATAAACACACGTCACATCAACGTCAAATGATTTTCCGCACAGGAACCAAGTGGGGTCTTGGCGGCACCTGCGTTAACGTGGGCTGTATCCCGAAAAAGCTGATGCACCAGGCTGCTCTGCTCGGTACCGCTCTCCAGGATGCCAGAAAGTACGGCTGGAAAATCTCAGGAGAAGTTTCCCACGACTGGTGAGTCGTTACGGCGTACTAACGACTGCATTTCCGGAATATAAATATATATATGAAATATATCTATATATTTTGCATTAAAGTTTATATTTAATTTTCTGACGTCTCATCTGTTTTTATTCACAACATATATATTTTTTTCTGAATATACGTGATTGAGTTGTTGAATGACGTCACACCTTGAATAAATCTATGTAAATCTCCTCTAGTGCTAAATAGCTCCAAAGCACCATCTAGTGGTGAACTTGAAGCATGTTTTTTTTTATTTCAGGTTGTAACTGCTCTACTTTGTCACATTTATATATATAAATGTATTTATATTAGTGCATGTGTCATATATATTTTTTAAATTTATATATTTATAATTTTGTCTTTTGACATTTTCAATAGTAATTTATCATGTTTATATATTGTTATAATATCGTGTGTGTTTGTTTGTGTTTTCCAGGTGTCAGATGGCCGAGTCGGTTCAGAACCACGTCAGGTCCTTGAACTGGGGTCACAGAGTTCAACTCCAGGATAAGTAAATGTCGTCGTCGTCATCGATGATGTAATTTACAGATGATCGTCATGAACTGATTTTTATCTTGCGTCCCTGAAGGAAAGTCAAGTATCTGAACTTGAAAGGACGTCTGGTGGACGAACACACGGTCAAAGGACAATCCAGGACAGGAAAAGAGGTGAGAAAAAACAAATATATATATATATATATATATATATATTTTCATGAATTCATGTACACGTGGTGTGTGTATTACTGCAAATACAAGTTGTATTTTTGGTGTGAAAAAAATGTTGTATTCTGTGATGTCCTGAGTTGTTACCATTATTCTCCTCTTCCATGGGGGGGCGCATGGTCTTGCCACTGGACATTTAACTAATGTCCGTCTCTTCTGTCTCAGACCGTCCTCACTGCCAAGAACGTTGTGATCGCCACAGGCGGACGACCCAAGTACCCAGCGCACGTAAGCAGTCGTTGTTGTGTTGTTTTGTTGCTAGGATACCAGATAGGTATGAGACAGAGGAGAACAGAGGGGGCGCTGTAACAGATTTCAGTCATTGGTCCAGTTGATTGATCATTGTGTTCACTGGTTTAACTCCAGGTTCCTGGGGCCGTGGAGCACGGCATCACCAGTGACGACCTGTTCTGGCTGAAACAGTCCCCTGGAAAAACGTGAGAATGCACCACCACCACCACCATCACAGGAGTGACTCCAGCCACTACTGTAGAACAGCAGACAATGTAGTCAATGATCTGCACTCAGTACACAGTACCAGGTGGCAACAGATTCAGTCAGAACAAAGAGCGTGTTCTCCAGCCACAGGGAGGCGACACCTGCCTCTGGCAGCTTTTCCAGGGACAGAGTGGAAAAACCACATTGGAATTCTCTTTAACTAACGAGTAAAATAAATTTGTCTCCAAAAGACCAATAGAAGTGGAAAACAAATAATGTTGAGAAGGAACATAACTATATAATTAGCATTTGTTTAAAATATATTTTTTTAATGGGGGGGTGATCAGAACTTCTGCTACAGTTCTATCATACAAGTGTTTATATACATATATAAATATATATGTATGTATGTGTGTGTCTATATGTATATATAAATGTGAATATATATATTCACATTTATAGTACATAGTAATATAGTAATTATAATAAAAATAACAATATACAGTATATTTGTGTATGTATCTATATATGTACATATGTATTTATATATATGTATATGCATATTTGTGTATATATGTAGATGATAGATAGAACTTAATTAATCTCTTTGTTAGTTCTCTTTAGGAAATTAAGGACATACTGTATGTGTGTACATATATATTTATATATGTATGTATATGTATATATGTGTATATGTATATATGTACATACAGTATGTATATATGTATGTATATATGTAGATGATAGAACTTAATAAATCCTTTGGGAGTTCCCTTTGGGAAAGTAGGACATATATGTACATATATATTTATATATCTGTGTATATGTATGTATATATGTAGGTGGATAGATAGAACTTAATTATTCTCTTTGTTAGTTCCCTTTAGGAAATTAAGGACATATTGTATGTGTATATATATAAGTATATCTATATATGTACATATATATATGTAGATGATAGAACTTAATGAATCTTTCGGGAGTTCCATTTGGGAAATTAAGGACATATATGTACATATATTTATATATTTGTGTATATGTATATATGTACATATGTATTTATGTATGTATATATGTAGATGGAGAGATAGAATTTAATTAATATCTTTGTTAGTTCCCTTTGGGAAATTAAGGACATATATGTACATATATATTCATATATCTGTGTATATGCACATATATATGTGCGTATGTATTTTGCGTAGTGTAAAACGCTGATGCTGCGCCGCTCTGTCGTCACTCGTCACCGACTCGCTCCGTGTCGTCTCGACCTTCCTGTCAGCCTGTCCTCACCTTGTGATTCAGATTAGCCGCGTGCATCCTGCCCTCTACACAACAAGCCTTTAATCCCAGCATTGAGCCGCTGTCATCACCTGGTTAATAGTTGTATCACTGACGTTTCCTCCTCAGGGTTTGTTTAGTGGCGACAGGTAGGCAGAGGAGGATCGCGTGGACGTTCTCATCCGTACACACACCTGCGACACGGAGCCTGTAATTGTTTTTAAATTCGTGACATTCTCTGCCGGTTGTGATTGTTTTGGGTTGAGAACTTGTGCGGATGTTTTAGTCTGGCTTTTTATTTTTATTTTTTTTAATCCTATTTTAATTTGAGTTTGAAGCTGTGTGTCATATAATTAAGTAGAGTTTTAATGTTCTGCTCGGCAGCCACTAGGTGGCAACAGAAAATCAGTTATTGTGCACAGGTCCACGTGAACTACCTTTAAACCAAGTTGGCTCGGCAGCTATTTCTCAAACGAACCAGGCTGAAAACATCGACTATATTTCAAATGTTTTATAAAAATATATTTCAAAATATATTTGATGTTGGGATACCTTGATTAAATGCATGTACTGTAGTTGTAATGTCATTATGATTGAATACGTATACACTCAGTTCAGTCGTAGTGATTTGACCTCGGATGGTGTTGTGAACCGATAACATGGCATAAATATATTTTTCTTAAACCTCAGTTTTTTCGGAGATTTTTGACTTTTCGTTGCGGTAACAGACTGAGATAACAACAGTGATGTTAATGATGCATAAGTAGAACTTTTAGTCCCAACTCCACCGTGTACTTGACTCAACAGTTGAGCGTGCTCTCAGACTGCCCCGCCCCACGTGTTTTTTTTCCCCCTCAGAAGTAGAACGGAGCAGAAAGGATGCAGTTTTGTCGGTGATGAAAGTGTAGAAATAATTTAAAGCTCTTTACCTAATCTGCTTTAAGCCACTCTGTGACTGTGAGCAACACACACACACACACGGGGGCAGAGTGGGGGCTTTTAGGAAGAGCTGCGGGCAACAACAAGTTGTCAGGAGACGCACGGACCCGAGGCAGGGAGGTCTGAGGTCAGAGTGAAAAGGCAGGGGATTGGACGAGGAGCTTCACTCAGCGACCTGATGTGTACGCTGAGCCCCCGACATGGCATGGCCCATCCTCGGGGATTAGCCTAAATGCTAGAAATTAGCCTTGTTCAACACTCAGATGTCAGTGCTGGATTAAAGCTGTGATTCACCTGGACCACACACACACACACACACACACACACACACACACATCTTCAGACTTCTGTCAGTTGATGAAATATATTTCTGTTGTATTTCATCTTGCCTAAAGTTTTTTTTTTCTTTTTGTTTTTCCTGTTTTTCAGACTCGTGGTCGGAGCCAGTTGTATCCTCGGTCTGAAGTCGCAAACACCGTAGACTGAATGTGTAAATATCTGCCTGCCCAGCAGGGGGCGGTCTTTTTAGAATATATTTTTATTGTAACAGTAAAAAAAAAAAAACATAGTATTTTATTTATATATTTAATATACATTAGGGTTAGTCATGCCTATATCGCAGTATTTCTTAATATATCGTGTCGTCATACATATATTTTGCCAATATACGCTCCTAGTGTATTTATATATATGTGAATCAAAAGTTTGCTCCTTAACCAGTCTTCAGATGTGGCTCTGGAGTGTGCCGGCTTCCTCACAGGCCTCGGCCTGGACACCACCGTGATGGTGTGCAGCGTCGCCCTCAGGGGGTTCGATCAGGTGCTGCAGCCGCTGCCATTTGCTTGGAATGTTACTGTAAATATACGGATATATGTTTGTGTTTCGAGTTGCAACTTTTGATTTCTTTCATTAATGCAGCAAATGTCCGGTCTGGTGACGGACTACATGGAGTCGCACGGGACCGAGTTTGTCTGGAAGTGTGTTCCGGAGAGAGTGGAGCGTTTGACCTCTGGAGTTCTGCGGGTGACCTGGACCGACAGCCAGACGGGCCGCGAACACAAGGACACGTACGACTCTGTCCTGTGGGCCGTTGGTGAGTCTGTGCGGGGTAACGGGATGGGCTGTGTTACTGCAGGAGCAGTATATGTGTGCTATGTATGTGTTAATATGGATTTGTCAATATATAACACAGAAGCATATATGTGTATGAATATGCAGTTATTTATGTAATGTGTATATATAGCTATGTCTGCATATATATGTATGTGTGTATATATGTATGTATATATGTACATATATGTGTGTATATATGTATGTATGTGTATATGTATGTATGTATCTATATATGTATGTATGTACATATATGTACGTATGTATGTATGTACATATGTGTATGTATGTGTATGTATGTATGTACATGCATGTATGTATGTTTTTATATATGTATATATATGTGTGTATATATATATGTATGTATATATACAGTACATATGTATGAATGTGTCTTTATAAATATAGTGATGAACAGTGGCTGTGGATTTAAATACCACTCTTTGGACCACATATATTGGGCGGTGTGCTGATGTAGGCCCTGTTCCATCCACATCAGCACCTGGGCCGTGGCCTAAAGGACCTTTACCGAGAAAACCCACAATTCCATCAGTTTCATTGTTCTCTCTAAATGTCGTACAGCGTCAGCGAACAGAGGGACGGACACGAAAACATAATAGTTATAAAGCAGTTTGATGGGAAAAATCAGAGGAAGTGGGAATCAACCCCCGCGGCTGCTTCTCTGTGGGGGGTTACTGTGGGGAGGGGGGCAGGACAGAGCAGGATGCACCCAGACTCAGGGTGTTTCACCCTCCTGCCCTCCCATCCTTCTGGAAACCGACCCTGCGTCGGACACGGTCATCCCTGCTCCGTAACCTCCCCCTGAATATGAACAGGTTGTGTTGTTAAGTTGGCTAAAAGTGAGATCAGAAAATGGAAACATTTAGCGAAAATGTTTGTCCATTTAAAATTAAAAAAAAAAAAAAAAAAACTCTGGAAATGTTTAAAATCTTTCAAGTACAAATTAAAGTACTACTTGTAGGACCAGATTTAAACAGGTCTGCATCTACATCTCAGTCACTGAACAATCAGTGAAGTTAATATTTATATATATTTATATATATTTATACAGCAGAGATTCATTGAGTTTTATCACCAGACGTTAATAAAACAGCAGCAGTTTCCTCTGTTGCTCCAGTCATTATCTAGACCCAGACTCACCCCCCTCACCCGCACCTCTCCCCGACTCCCCCCCGTTCCCATACAGTAGACTCCTCAGTCCTGACCTGTGACCCTGTGACCTCCCTGCTCTTTGATGTGTACAAACATCAGTTGTGAGTACAAGGCCGCTTCCCTTCACTCTGACCTTACACCAGGGGCTGCC
>NC_024328.1:15342027-15346011 GCF_000523025.1 Cynoglossus semilaevis
CAGCTCCTTCCTGGCCTCACGGCCGCTGCCCTGTCCAGGTGTGTGCCCGCAGCGGAGCGGCGGAGGAAACAGAAACATTTCCACGTTTCCTGTCTGCATGTGGACAAATGTCCACATCGGTTACAGTCGCTCGTTGATCGGCGTCCAAGGATAGAGTTGTCGTTTCCTTTTTTTTTTTTTTTTTTTAAAAAGGACGCCCCTCCCCAAAGAGCTGCCCCACCCTTTGTTTTCCCCACATTCCAGTTCGGAGCAGATATGTTGTCAGGATTAAAAAAAATATATACAGTAAATATATTTCAAGTAGTACTGTAAGTTGATACGTATTATCTGTTAATACTCAAATACTGATAAACAAAGTGACACGATAGGAGTGACGTGAAGTGACAGACGAGTTGACGAGTCGCTGTTGACGTCAGTGATATGTTAGATTAATGATCTGTAGTCACTGAAAATGTGGAGAGACAAATATATATACAGTATTTGTATGTACATACAGTAAATGTTTGTACGTATATGTGTGCATGCGCTTACGTGTATGTGTGCGTACAAATGAGTGAGTTTTTCTTTAAAAAGGACGCCATGTAAAAATGTGTATATATTTATGTATATATGTATGTATGTATATATGTGTATATATATATTTATTTATCTATATATGTATATATATACTGTATATGTATTTATGTATGTATATTTGTATATATATACAGTAGTATATACTGTATATGTATTTATGTATGTATATATTTATGTGTATGTATGTATATATGTATATATGTGTATATATTTATGTATATATGTATGTATGTATATATGTGTATATATATATATGTGTATATATATATGTACGTGCATGCTGCGTATATATGTATGACCATGTGTTGGTTGTGGCCTGAAAACTGGTTTGTTGTTGAGCAGCTTTGACTGAATGACATTTAACACACACACACACACACACAGACAGAAATGAAGTCAGAAGCTCAAACCCACTGCCCCACTGCACTTCCAGCCTTTGACTGAATTTTTTTTTAGTGTTTTGAGTGTTTTGTCTTTGATAATTGGACCAAACCACTCTCTGACATCAAGGACACACCACCCCCGCCTCTCCCCCACTAACTCCCCCCCATCTCCCTTTATTTCTCTCCCTTTGGTCTTTGTTCGTTGATTAATCAGATAAGATCTCAGCTCTCATTTCAGCTGGCAGACTTTGTTATGGCTAATTAGCCTAGCCGTCTAGAAGCTTCCTCTGGATGTCAAAACAGGCTTCCCTTCAGAGGGCCCTGGTGTGGTTCCTGGTCCCAGGTTCCTGGTCCCTGGATCCTGGTTCCAGCAACCCTCTCTCTTATCTCCAGCCCACTGTTGTTGTACTTCGTCAGAGTACTGCATTACCGCAGTACAACTCCATGTTTTTAAAGCTTTACTAATGTGTCAGGGATAACAGATCGATAAGTTACTATAAACAAATATATTTGAATGTATATTTTCAACATATATTTCATGACAAATCTGTTTTTTGACAACATTTAAATTTAACCCAAAATGACAATCATGGCTAATCACCGACCTTTCAGTGTAATATATTGTAAATATATGTTCTCGAACTTCGACCGCGACAATAACACGTGTCCGTGGACAATCCTCGTATTGTGGCGTTTGAGGATAAGCAAATATTTACAAGTCCTGCTTTGGGGGAAATACTAATGACTAAGCTGCTTCCCCTTTTCACCCCCGTCATCCCCCCTCTATCTCATCCAACCACCCATGCTGTAGAGTAGTAGACAGCTCCCTTCACCCACCCCCACACCCCCACACCCCTGTTGGGGCGCGTTGTTCTAGGCTCCAGTCAGGAAAAAGGGTCTTGGTGGTTTGTTGTTTTTGCCGTCTGATAGCATCTACATCGGTACCTCAGAGAAGGGCTATTTATTATGTTACCCAGGCAGGTTATAGGAGGGTGGGGGGGCAGTTTAGGGGTGGGGATGGGGGGGGGTTTCATGCTCCATCACCATCGAGACTCCGTGTCGACAGCGTCAGTCAACCTGCCTCCCAGAAAGTGTCAGGGAATCGCACCTTCATCGGTCCCACAGGATTGATGGCTTCAGCATGAGCTGCTCGTCCGCTCTGAGGAGCAGCAGATGTTCATTGGTCGACTGTGGACGTAGGTGGTGTTGTAAGATGGTTTCTTGGTAAACAACACTTTTTGGAGTTCTGTCAGCTGCGAGGTTTACAGCGATGTAAACAAAAAAATAAAAATCAGGACATCGATGAGATGTTTTGACATTTGTCTCCGTGTTGACAGACTGACTCCAGGGGGCGATGATGGTCAAGGCCTTTGCAGGCGTCCTAGCCTGGTGGTCTTCATTACGGTCGTAGTAGCGTTGTATTTCTGGGGGACCCATATTTTAAAAGTCGCAAACCTTTGCGACCCAAGTCAGTAGACATTATTCATAAACTCCTGCGAAACATGATGCGAGACGACACCCAAAAAAAAAAAAAAATCCCTCGCGTCCCACCTTAGGGTCGCGACCCAATCTTTGGGAAACAGTGTTGTAATGTCTTTGTATAATAATGAAACGTGAAAGTTGTAGAATTCTGCAGAAATGATGTCAGCAGCAGTTCATATATGGGTGTTTCCCCGGCGGGCTAGGCCTACAGTAATATTACTGAGTGATAACTTGGCTGAAAACATTTTTTTTACGATTTTCTGTCTTTACTCCGACACCAGGCAGAGCCCCTGAAACCACGGCCCTGGGCCTGGACCAGCTGGGCGTGAAAGTCAACCAGGAGACGGGAAAAATCATCGTAGGCGCTGACGAATCCACGTCGGTTCCAAACATCTACGCCTTTGGTGACATCGGTGAGGTACGTCTCGTCGAGGGAATGTGTGTGTACATATATTTATATGTGTGTGTGTGACCTACTTTCACTGTTAGAACTTGGCTCCCGTCCCTATACCGACCTATCAAGTGTAGGTGTTACTTACAGGATCACTGAACACATTTTTGAGTCCAAACCATTTTTGACTGTTGTCCAACTGAAACCACACTGTCTTCATTCACGTGGTTTGTTTGACTTAATTGTTCCTCAGTGTTATTTATTAACTATGGGTTCAGACGCCACTTAGTCCTTGGCACCGATGGTGGTGGGGTTTAGCACAGGTATGTTGTACAACTAACCACACATTCACTTTCAAACTGTTGCACTTCAAAATAAAATAAAATAAAAAAAATAATAACGACCTGGACGTACGGTACAGATGGCTCTGTGTCAACAATAGTCCAGATCAAAATAAATCAATTTTCCATCTTTTGCTAAAAGAACATTATCAGCAATTTGAAGCAGAACATGGAACAACTCCATCTGATTGACTTGAGCTGCACCTCAAGTGAAACTGACCAGTGTGTTGTTGCTACACTGGTCATACCTGTGCCCCCGTGCTGTAGTTTTCTTTTTCATTCATATATTTATGTATGCATATATATTTATTGATGTGTATATATATATTTATGTATGTATATATGTATGTATATATATTTATGTATATATATGTATATATATTTATGTATGTATATGTATGTATATATGTATATATGTACATATGTATGTATATATATATGTACATATGTATGTATATGTATGTATGTATACGTATGTATATGTATGTATGTATATGTATGTATATATGTATATATATGTATTTTTTTATTTTGTATGTATGTATACATACATACATATACATACATACATACATGTATGTTTATGTATGTATGTATATATGTAGGTATATATGTGTATATATGTAAGTATATATGTACATATGTATGTATATGTATATACATATGTATGTATATATGTACATACAGTATATGTATATATACACACATATTTATATATGTTTATATATATGCATAAATATATGTACATACTGTATATGTTTGTAAGTACATATATCTGTATACATATATATATATATATATATACTGTATA
>NC_024328.1:15346049-15350168 GCF_000523025.1 Cynoglossus semilaevis
AGCTGTGCGCTTCCTTCCTGCCTCCGGGCCTCTGGGCTTCCAGGCTCTCTTCTCTGATTGACAGCTGGCTTTGATGAGTCGTGATTCACTCCTTCACGTCTGTCAGCTCTTCACTGTGGAAGCTAATAGATTTGTTTCTTTAAAAAAAAAAAAAAGAGAGAGAGATTGTTTATATGATCTCTCTCTCTCTCTCTCTCTCTCTTTTTCTCTCTCTCTCTCTTGTCATCCAGGGCCGTGTTTGTTTGAGGTTGTTGTCTTTAAAGTGTTTTTTTTGTGTGTGTGTGTCATGGAAATGGCGCCGTGAGCTGACGTGCGCTGTCTGGTGTGTAAACAGTTAATGGAGAAGAGTAGGAGCGCGAACACGTCCACAGACACGCAGAGAGACGGAGATGTTTCTGGCAACAGGATGTTCGCCGGTGATTTAACAAGTTGAAGTCATGCTCTCAGAATTGCCCCGCAGCCTTACTGCTTCCTGTGCCATTTACTTTACTCTGCGTCTGTGTGTGTGTGTGTGTGTGTGTGTGTTTTCAGGACAATACAGTGACAAACACAGTAGCAGAGCTCAGTTTTTTGAAGCCTCTCAGATTCTTCTTCGGGTTCAAAGCCCGGCACTTGTGTCACTCATCGTCTCCCACTTCTTTAAAAAAAAAAAAATTGTCTTTCTCCACTCTGTCGTTTTTATGGCTAAAAATAAAAATGAATGACTTAATGGTTTTAAACCCGTGTTTCTGCTGTTTTAAAAATTGTTTTTTTTGTTCCAGTCCCGGCCCGAATTGACCCCAACAGCTATTAAAGCAGGGAAGCTTCTTGCCCGGAGACTGGCCGGACAGAGCCAGCAGCTCATGGACTACGACAACGTAAGGACGCTCACTCTGTATCTGGGGGATTCGAACCTCATCCCTTTTCATCTTTTTTTTAATCTGCAGACCTGTGCGTCAGCGTAAATGTCTTACACCCACTGTGTGTCCGTGTGTGTCAGGTTCCCACCACCGTCTTCACCCCACTTGAATATGGCTGTGTGGGTCTGTCAGAGGAGGAGGCCGAGAGGAGGCTGGGGAAGGACGGCGTCGAGGTAACGCGCTGTTCTACAGATGGAACCCATCTGTGAAATCTAGTGTGGCCGGAAAAATAGTTTCTCCAAATTTTCAATTCCTGACCAATCAGGAGGCACCTCCACTTCAAAATAGAGACGCTCTGGAAACGCCCACACACGTGGACTCTGACTCATGTGATGATGTCCCCGTCGTGTTACAAAGGGTTTTATTGTTTAAAACCTGAAGTAAATAAAGACTCCGGCGCTGGAATCTGTCTGACGACCACGAGGGCGACGACGGAGAAAAAAAAGAGCAGCTGCTGTAAACGTACAGTCAGTCTGCGATCTCGCGGAGGTTGTTATTTCGTGAGGCAGCGGCGCCACGGTCGGCAATGTGATCCTCTACGTGTACGGTCTTCGCTTTTAAAAAGGCCATCCGTTCGAGTTAAAGACTTTTCAGATTTGATTCCGCAGACGCTCACCTTTGACCTTTATGTACTAAACCAGGGGGTGTCGAACTCAAACTCCAAAAATTAAAAACCAAACCTAAAATTTATTTTAAAAAATTGACCTAAAATTGACGCAAATTGACCACAAATTTACGCAAGATTTTGCGTAAACATTGAATCTGGAACAACCAAAGCTTAACGTTATAGCTAAAATTAGCTATAGCATAGCGCATACACCGCTAATACTACAAATTCTAGTACTGGCGGACCAACGCTAGTACACATTTGATATGATCTTGCTGGGCCAAATATAATAACAATGCGGGCCAGATTTGGTCCCCGGGCCTTAGTTTGACACGTGTCTACTAAACAGTAAACTGCGAAGAATCACTTTATGTTCAAAACAAAAAATAAAAAAAATTGCTCAATCCCGGAAAAGGAGCTAAAGTTAAACCGCAGAACGCGACTTTTACAAACCTTAACAGTACACTGCACTGTTACTGTACAGTTACTGCAGTTTTACTGTACAGTTACTGCGTTGTTACTGTTACGTTACATAATGACATTCGTTGGTGTCAGATTACAGCGTGTGTGCGTGTGTCGGTGACTTCATTCACAGTAGGAAAACAAACAGCCCCGGCCGCTGTTGTCGATCTGCGTCCGTGCCAGGTGCTAGCCAACACCTGCGCGACGCTGTCGATAAAACGCTTTAGCTGCTGAGACGGGGCTCGCGGCCCTGACTGACAGGCCTGCAGTGGGGCCTGATTGAGGTGTGTATGAGCTGATGACAGGCGTGCGGAGATCTGAAGAAGTGCTGCAGAACCTGCCCCCCTCCATCCTCCCCCCGACAGCTGCCTGCTGCTCAACCTGTGGCAGCACGTTAGCTCTGAAACAGGCAGCAGCAGACACTCGTCTCCTTTAAACTGTTTTCCATCATGGCCGAGTGCCGGGGTGTACATGCGGCGCCTACGGTTTTACTGAACTCAAACTGTCTGTAGTGACAACAGAGATGACACTGAGTGCAGCGTGAGGCGGCGTCTGCTGTCGTATCTGTTCTAGGTCAACCGGTTCTACTCTGTTATTCTCTACGGCATTTGTGTCGTTGAACAAAATGCAGAAAGATTTTAGTTTAGTTTTAAGCATCAGGGAGTAAAAACGTTTTTAAAGTTTTACTTATATTTATAAGTAATTAAGTAATTATATAAGTTATATTTATAATTTATATATGTGTATATATGTACATATGTGTATATATGTACATATATGTAATATGTGTAATATATGTACATATGTGTGTATATGTACGTATATGTAATAATCGTACATATATGTGTATATATGTACATATGTGTATATGTGTATACACATATGTGTATGTGTATATATATGTATATGTGTGTATATGTACGTACATGTATGTACGTACATGTATGTATGTATATGTAGTACATGTACATATGTATGTATATATTATATATGTTTATATGTATGTATGTATACATGTATATATGTATGTATGTATATGTACATATGTCTATATGTAAATGTACACATGTACGTTTATGTATATATGTGTGTGTATATATATTTGTATTTATATTCACTCCTTCCTGTCAGCTTCCCGTTGCTCAGGTATTAGCCACACCGTGTCCACTACCGTACATACAGGAGTAGACGTGTTAGTCTTTGCCTTTCGATGAGTTCCGTTGAAGGAAGAATCCACCAGAGACTGGCGTCACTAATCAGAGTCTCTGCTCGTCCTCTGTCTACGTCTGTGTGTGTGTGTGTGTACCGCAGGTCTACCACGCTTTCTACAGGCCTCTGGAGTTCACCGTGGCAGAGCGTGACGCCAGCCAGTGTTACATCAAGGTACTGTGTCTGTGCACCTCAGTGAGGTGTCTGTGTGTGTGTGTGTCTGTGTGTGTGACAGTAACGAAATGCTCCGCTCAGGTGGTGTGTGAGCGAGGAGGAGATCAGAAGATCCTGGGTCTGCACTTCACCGGTCCAAACGCTGGAGAGGTCACGCAGGGCTTCGCCATGGCCGTCCAGTGAGTTCACGTTGATGAAGCCTCACTGTCCCAAACACTGGGTTTATTTTTGAAGGATGGAAACACTAACTTAAAAAAGATCGTTAACAGATGTGTGTTTGTGTCTGTGTCCGTCCCAGGTGCGGAGGAACGTATCCTCACCTGCTGCAGACCGTAGGTATCCACCCCACTTGTGCTGAAGAGGTCGTCAAGGTCAACATCACCAAACGCTCCGGCCTGGAACCCACCGTCACAGGTTGCTGAGGTTAAGCCCCCCCGCCCTCCATCTGGGTTGTCTGTGACCTCGGATGTGAGGATGGGTTCAAGTCCCTTCCTTTTGTCCCACTTCTGCCCCCCCCCATCCTCCATCTGGGTCGTCCGTGACCTCAGATGTGAGGATGGGTTCAAGTCTCTTCATACTGTCCCACCTCTGACCCCCCCTCCTTCTGTGTCATCCGGGACCTCAGGTGCGAGGATGGGTTCGACTCTCTTATTACTGTCCCACCTCTGTCCCCCGCCCCCCCACTTTCACGCTACTTTACCAGAGGAGCTCGATGTGTGTGTGTATGATGTGTCTGTCTTACAGCTCGTGGTGGAGCTAGTTGTGCGA
>NC_024328.1:15350517-15350997 GCF_000523025.1 Cynoglossus semilaevis
CGTCGTTCTCGAGCGACCCCCCCCCCCCCCCTATCCTCCCCTCCTGGGTCCTCCTCTGGTCTTCTTAATGGTGAATGGACCGCAAACATGTGACCCGCCGCTCCGTTTCTCCATATCAGTACTAGTGCAGAGCTTTATCACCGCTGTCATTCCCAGTGTCGACCATAGGTGTCAGTGTTGCCCTCCGGTATCGACTTGGTCTGTGTTGGAGTTGTTCTTCCTGGGTACGGTCTAAACCAGCAAGAGATCAGTTCGACTTTCAGCCCCCGGTCGTCCTCGTCCAACACTCTGGGAACGGTTGTGGGTTCGACTGTTGCTACGGTGATAAGTTGTTGTTGTTGTTGTTGTCATTGTAGCTTCATGGCCGACAGCTCGGGCTCCGCCGTCAACACCACCTACAATAAGGTGAGATGTTTACATCAGTGGAGCTGTAATGGAGCTGGAACCACCCCCCCCCCCCCCCCCCCCCCCCCCCCCCCC
>NC_024328.1:15351442-15357095 GCF_000523025.1 Cynoglossus semilaevis
GGGGGCACTGGGCAACACGGGGGGGGAAGTCATTAAGGCCAGTAGTGGAAGTGTGTTGTTTGTTTTTACCCTCCCTCCCCTCTCCTCCCCCCTCACCTCACCTTTGTCTCAGTATTTCCTAAAACAAAGTTGGACTTAGTGGTTCAGGTGTGAGTCTTCGTGGTGAACACTAGGTCTGTCTCCTCTGTCCTCTCCTGTGTCTCCTTTGTCCTCATGTCTTCTCTCTCTCTCTCATATGGCTCTGTGTCAATCACTCAGGGTCCAGTGTTCTGATTGGCCAGCGTATGATGACCTGCATTAAAACCTAAAAGCAGGGAGTGCAGGTCTGATGTCACCTGGTCGTCAAACGTAACAAATGTCATGGCAGAAATATATTTATATATATATTTTGTTGTTGTTTTTTTTTTTATAACAACCTGTGGAACTTTATTATTTATATGGAGTCAACATTAAAACCATTCTGACCCCTGACCCCTGTCTTCAGTCTCATATTTGACCTCCAATAAAACAGGTCCAGTCTTTGTGTCTTTTCTTCTTTTTTTTTTTTTTCTGGAAATGCACCTTTAATATTCAGCTCCGTCCTCTCCTTTATTTAGGTTTTCTTTCAGTTTCACCTTCGTCACAGGAGAACTTGAGTAGTTGGTTTGATGTTTTCAACACACACACACACACACACATACATACAAATATATATGTAAAAATAAAATATATTTGCATACATATATTTGTTTGTATATACATACAAATATATGTATGTATATGCATACATAAAAATATATGTATGTAAATATATTTTACATACACATAAAATATATTTTCATATGTATTTGTATGTACATACATATATGTATTTAAATATAAAATATATTTACATGCATATTTGTATGTATATATACATACAAATATATGTATGTAAATATAAAATATATTTGTGTACATATATTTGTATTTGTATGTACATACAAATTTATGTATTTAAATATAAAATATATTTACATGCATATTTGTATGTATATATGTACAAATATATGTATGTAACTATAAAAATATATTTGCGTACATATATTTCTAAGTATTTGTACATACATATATTTGCATTTATATATACATATATGTATTATATATGTTTGTATGTCTATATATGTTATATATATATAAATGTTTTCTTGGTCATTGGCGAATCATGTATTTCCTTATATTGTTAATATAACATCATAGATAGATGTCAAGTATCTATAATTTTAATTCATTTAATCTTAAAGTGAGGACTCGCTTTTGTGCCAATTTTTTTTTCCCCTGTGCTTCCAGGCTCAGTGATTGAATTTAATTACAGTTCACAGGAGGCACTGCTGACCTTGGACTGTGACGTCATCGTGCTGGACTACAGTCTGCAGTGGTGTGTAAGGGAGTGAGTTGTATTTTTTGTTTTTAATTAAAAAAAAAAAAAAAAAAAAACGACCACAACTGTTAAAAACTGCTCTTTTTATTTGTTTTAATATATTTTTAAAAAAGAGTTGCAGGTTATAAATATATATTTTTCAATAATAGAAAAAAAGCTTTTGATTTTGTTTATTTTTTCTACAGATTTAGCTTCATGTCTCTGAGTGGTTCAAACTTCTTTTTTTTTTTTAAATCCCAGGTTTTTTAATTTCAGGTCTTAATTTTAAACATTGTCTCTGAGGGACGCGGGGGACGCGCCCCCCCCCCCCCCCGTCCCGTCGTTTCAGTTGACAGGCAGCTCTGCTATGCGGCGTTTCCACTCTGCCCTCAGCTCCAACAATGGCAGAAATTCCACGGTGTTTGTTTGGTTAAGGAGCTCTCTCTGAAACCCCTGAACCTCCTGAAGGGCCGCAGCAGCGGTGGCGGCAGCGTCGGCCTCACTCAGCCTCACTCAGCCGGAGTCAATCTGCTGTCTGTCCCGAAGCAGACAGCCGGACTAAGGTTCACTCCGGTGTCTGAGGAGTGGTGCTGCCCCCCTGTGTGTGTGTTTCTTCTGTCCCTCCACAATGGTGCAAACAGGTTAAATCCACCTTGAAATGCACTAAGTAGAAGATGTCAACATGTCAGGCGGCGCTCGCTGCCGTGTTCTCTCCTAATCCAGCCCATTGAGCACTGACAGCCGTCTGTGAGTCAGACATTCACCGGGCCTTTGTCACCTGCAGCTCCGCAAGACCAGGGGGGGGCTCAACGTTCAGACGCCCCAGCCGGGAGGTGGAGGTGGAGGAGGAGGAGGAGGAGGAGAAAGCGATCCATACCTTGTGTAAACATTGGTGGAAAAAAGAAATGACACTAACAGAAATAAAAGCTCAGCCCGGGTGAGGATTATCCCCGGGAAATAAAAGGGAACCAATTATGAGTGCCGTGTTGTCCTGTCAGTGTGTGGCTGAGGAGCTGTCAGACGGAGATGCCTGCTGGGCCTGGGCAGGTCCAGGTCCAGGGCTGGGAGGAGATTGTCAGGAAGCTGGGTGTCAGCACTCGCCTAGTTTCCAGACAGTTGGATCTCAGAGAGTGGTTGTTAAAAAAAGTCAGATATCCACTCTGAAAACATGACCTCGCTGTAGGAACGGACCGCCGCCGCAGCCACCGCGCCAAACCTGTATTTACACCAAAATGCATCAAAACATATAGAAATATATATATATATACATATATACATATATATGTATATACAGTATATACATATATGTATGTGTGTATATATGTACATATGTACAGTATGTATGTATATATGTGTATATATTTACGTATATGTATATATATATTTTAATTTATATACAGTATATTTCAATATATAATATGTTGTAAAATATATACTCTATACAACTCATATATAAGACTGTAGTGAAGCTGAATTTCCTTTAAACTTCAAAAACAAATTAAAGGTCAAATCTGCCTTTTTTTTATTGACACGTCATGGACTAAAGTTGACCACGTCATTGGTGCAGTGGTGACTTGGTGGTTAAGGGCGTGGACATGGGTCCCAAAATGTTTCAGGTTTGAGTCCACCAGCTGACCCCCGCCCCCCCCGCTCACTTTGGTTGTAGGCTAAAAACAGAGGTCACATTTCGCCAATAATTCACGTCAAGTTGACTAAGTTGACACTTCCTGCAGCCGTGAAGTGTATTAAACCCTGTTGAAGCTCAGCTTCAGTGGAGCAGCAACTGGAGAGACTTTCTCCCTCTGGGGTCTGGGGGAAATGTTCATGTCTTTCACTGATGAGGAGTCACAGAAGCAACAATGTTGTTGTCGCCGAGATGATTGAACTGAAACTGTAACACTTCTGTGATCACTGGTCAGGAATGTCCTGGAGACGCTCCCGTTTTAGGACAAGGTTTTTTCCATGTCTGCTAATGTTGCCACTGTTGGAACGTCCACTGAGAAGTCACATGACTCACCATCCTCGTCCTTGACTCCTCTTTCAACCGCAGCGGTGGCGGTTGGTGGATTTGGCTCTGGTGGGGTCGGGGGTTCTCCCCGGTGGCTCAGTGGAGGTGAGGTTTTATCTGACCTCTGATAAGCTCAGGATACTTGCTTATCTCCCAGGATGTGGGGTGTTTGAACAGAGTTGCTTCCAGGGCGTGGGGGTGGGGGTTCGGTCCCGTCAGGTGTCCGTCGGACCACAACCTCGTGTCGGGTGCTAGAGGGCCTCCGGCGAGCGTGTAAAATGGCGTGTTCCTCTGTGCGCAGTCAGCGGTCGGGATCGGTAGACATCACTAAGAAAGCAATTATGACTGTGGCCTGGACTCCTTAATCATTTAGTCAGCTCCTCCGCCGCAGAGGAAGCTCCTTATCTGTGGGAGCGGAGATTTATTGGGGATGATGCTCGATGACGGCACACAACAAAAACACATTCTTTTTTTTTTTCCTGTGTACTTCGATGCCAAAACCACAGGGATTGTGTCACAGGCAACACTTGTGTTTTAATCTCGACAGGATCTGTCTGGCACGTCCTCGTCCTCGTCTAACGGTGTGAGAATGCGTTGCGTCTTGAATGCGCCCCTGTAAATCACGCTGCGCCTGACGGGACACTCGTTTTTCATCTAAACAGCTCAACGCACCGATAAAAATCAGTTTCCACTTATCCAGCCCACTTCGGCCCGGCACGGGTTTACGGCAGAGGTGGAGTCCAGACCCACCGCCATGTTGTTTATGTTGTCGTTTTATAAATTAGTTCAGTGTATAAACCAACGTTGGTGTTTTAGGAGAGACACAGCTTTAAATGTTAAATATATATGTATATATGTTCATATATTTATATGTCTATATATGCTCATATATTTATATATGTATATATGTTCATATATTTATGTGTATATATGTTCATATATTTGTATATGTATATATGTTCATATATTTGTATATGTATATATGCTCATATATTTATATGTGTATATATGTTCATATATTTATATGTGTATATTTGTTCATATATATGCTCATATATTTATGTATGTATATATGCTCATGTTTATGTATGAATATATGCTCATATTTATTTATGTATATATGCTCATATTTATGTATGTATATATGCTCATATGTATGTATGTATATATGCTCATATATATGTATGTATATGTGCTCATATATTTCTGTATGTATATGTGCTCATGTTTATCTATGTATATATGCTCATATTTGTGTGTATATATGCTCATATGTATGTATGTATATATGCTCATATATATGTATGTATATGTGCTCATATATTTCTGTATGTATATGTGCTCATGTTTATCTATGTATATATGCTCATATTTGTGTGTATATATGCTCATATGTATGTATGTATATATGCTCATATATATGTATGTATATGTGCTCATATATTTCTGTATGTATATGTGCTCATGTTTATCTATGTATATATGCTCATATTTGTGTGTATATATGCTCATATGTATGTATGTATATATGCTCATATATATGTATGTATATGTGCTCATATATTTCTGTATGTATATGTGCTCATGTTTATCTATGTATATATGCTCATATTTGTGTGTATATATGCTCATATGTATGTATGTATATATGCTCATATATATGTATGTATATGTGCTCATATATTTCTGTATGTATATGTGCTCATGTTTATCTATGTATATATGCTCATATTTGTGTGTATATATGCTCATATGTATGTATGTATATATGCTCATATATGTATGTATATGTGCTCATATATTTCTGTATGTATATGTGCTCATGTTTATCTATGTATATATGCTCATATTTGTGTGTATATATGCTCATATGTATGTATATATGCTCATATATGTATGTATATATGTCCATATAGTTATATATGTATATATGTCCATATATTTATGTATGTATATATGCCCATATAGTTATATATGTGTATATACACGTATATATGTACCAGCATCAGTCCCATCAGGCTGTCATCAGAGGGACATGTGAAGAGGTGATATGAACCACTGCAGCTCCTCCTTCTGAGATCAGGGTTCGAACCCTGGAACTCTCTCATGTCTGGAGAACACAGTCTTCACCTCCGTTTGTTTTCTGAGGAGGAGTGAAAAAAATTCACTCTGATATGAAGAGGCAAGAAAACTTCACATGAGCTCTGGCTGACACTGTCCAGACTCTGGAGCTGGAGAGGAATCACAGAGCACGGGGGGGTTCGGTG
>NC_024328.1:15357245-15367489 GCF_000523025.1 Cynoglossus semilaevis
TATAGATGTAGCATTCATGTTCCATCAAATTATATTTGTAAACTCTGGGATGTGATTTTCTTTGACTGTCGTACCATGAGATTGTTGACAGTTGTGAATTTCCATGGTGGTGGACCATGTGTCCAGTTCAGTTCAGTCCAGTTTGGTCCAGTTCAGTCCAGTTTGGTCCAGTTTCTGGTTCATCATTTATTACAATTAAATGATTGTATTTCTTCTCTTTTCTGCCGAATTATGTACCTGAGGGGGGCGCTGCATCTTCATCCTGCACCATTGTGGGAACGTGGGGCCATTGGACCAGCAGTCACCAGGTGAAGGTTGGTTTACGCCTCGGAAAGTTCTCCATATAAAGTGTGTGTATATATATGTATGTATATATGTATGTAAATACATATATGTATATACATGTATGTATATACATGTATGTAAATACATGTATGTATGCATATATGTGTATATATGTATGTGTATGTAAATACATATATGTACAGTATATACATGTGTATGTATGTATGTATATTTATATGTATCTATGTATATTTATATATATTTATGTATATTTATATATGTATGCATGTATGTATATTTATGTGTGTACATGTATGTATATATATGTATATATGTCTATACATGTATGTGTATATACATATACATACTGTATATATACATGTATATGTATATATATGTATATATGTGTATATATGTCTTTATATGTATATATGTGTATATATGTCTTTATATGTATATATGTGTATATATGTCTTTATATGTATATATGTGTATATATGTATATGTGTGTATATATATTTATATACAGACATATATAAAAAATACACACATATATAAATATATACACATGTATGTGCCTGTGTATGTGTGTATATATAAAGAGATATACTGTATATGCTGCGTGTCTTTCTACTTTCTCTCTGTTACCATGAACATTTTAATTAATGTTCCCACAAGAAGAGTTTTCGAGTATTTTCAAATGAAGGATCCTGAGAGTACTCCCAGTAATTGTGGCACTTTTTTTTTCTCCAGTGTTTGCCCCCGGGGGCATTTAGTGTTCTATCAGTCTGAGTCCCATCACATAAATCAAAGTTTCTTCCTGTGCCAGGACGACTCCTCGGTCTCTAACCCATACGTCTGGCTGCAGATCTGAGCCTGTGCTGTTATTGGCATCAGTCGGAGCTGACGCTCGACACAACGTCCGTGTCTCACACACACACACAGTACGTAACAGAATTGTGATGAATTGATTCCTGCTAATGAAAAATGAGTGTTTTGTTTGTATAAATATGTGGAAATGTCACGTAGGAAAAATATATTCGTGATAAATCATTTTGATTTTAACGCAAGTTCTACAAAGATAAAGTCTCGTTTGTTTTTTTTATTTGAAGATAAAATTGTTTTTGTTTTTTTCCTTTCATTGATAAAGTCCATGAACCTTCATCACATTCAGTAATATTCCTAACCTAATCTAATCTGCAGTTCCACAGTTGGCCACTAGAGCAGACTCTGTACAAAACTGCAACTGAAGCTAAAGCAACATTTTTAACCTGTGCTTTTCCTGTTACCCCTACCCCCACTTTCAGAAATGACCAACAACCAACCAGACATAAATGTGGGCTCACACACACACACACACACACATACTCCGTACGGTATGTGTTTTTGTTTAAATGTCACATTCTGGACGTGCTGTGTTCACAACACCTAATTCTAAATCCCTGAAAAAAAAAAAAGCGGCAGCAGCGTCGCCTTCAACGTTGCTCCGTGTTGCCACAACAAATTCAACATTTCGGTAGCGTCCATGTCACTGTCACCTTCAAGCTGACAACGTACGTGTGTGTACATGTAACCACCTCCACCGCGGCCGTAGAACATCGGTGGTTTCCTTTTGCGCGTCTGTAAAAATGAAAAAAAAATTCAACTGTTTTTAAAGGCTGGACAACAAACAAAACCTGCGGGGGGCGCCAGTGTCAACACTGCCCTAAAAAAGCGACAACCTCGGAAGGATTATTTGTTTTTGGTGCAGTTCTAGACCCGACAGATGAACTCGTTTCTCGACTCTCTTGTCTGTTGTTAAAGGTCACAGGGGTCACCAGTAGGGAGGGGGCGGGGGCAGGGGCGGGGGGGGCAATCCAAGCTACGCACACATTTCTCAGAGCCGTGTGCTTGTTTACAGTGATGGCGGTGCAGGGCAGTCACTCTCCACTCTCTCTGAGATGTTTCCATTCACACCTGCCCACGGACCAAGACAAATACGAGACGCTCTCGTCTCCGTCACGCGTGTGCGATGACGCCCGCTTATCCCTCACTCACTCCCCGACGCTGTATCTTATCTTTCGCTTCAGATGATTACTCACACACCAGCTGACACACACGCCAACATGAAGCTGGACTTGTTATTTATTTTGTTTTTTTTTTTTATTCCCAGATACCAACTTAATCAGTGTGAAACCGGGGCCTGTTTGGTTGAACACAACACTGATTCACTCACAGGAATTGAAGAAAGACACACGTCTTAATTACAGTTCTGAGATCCATTCATTCGTTAATTTTTGTCCGCTTATCCGTTACCGGGTCGCGGGGGCAGCACGCCACCCAAATCACACTGCACCGTACCAACCCCCCCGAACCTTCCTGCGGGGGGGTTAGGGCCAACTGCCCTAACCGGGCACCAACCGCCCTAACCGGGTGCCAACCGCCCTAACTGGGATTCGATCTTGCCCAGGAGGTGAACCCTAGAGTTCCACACCAATGACAGAGACGTTGCCTCTGGACTAAAGCGCCACTGAGGTCCTGCAAACGAAAGGGAAATAAATGTGCCACAACCCAGAGGTTGAACACCCCACACAGTGAGTACTGTTAATAGGACGGGACTTCGGCGTCTTTCCACTCGCTCTTCTATTCCGTTTTCCTTGTCTCTCTGTAGTTGCCGCTCAGGCCGGAGTGCAGTTCAGGTCTACTTTGTTGATGAACTGTAATTGGACCTGTCGCCCCCCCGCCGCGGCACCCCCTCGCCCCACATGTATGACCTCAGGGGAGAGTGGGATTCCAGGGATCTCCTTAACAGGCAGGACGCCGGTATTGTATGTACACTCTGACCAAGTCGCGACCTTCTGCTCTCCTTCTAGGACCCATGGAGAGAGCAAGGTAGAAGGTCTCAAGTGCACCGTGGTATTGTCCCTGCCCCCACCCTCCCTCACCCCCCTCTCAGGGGTAAGATGAGATACCAGTAATAATTGATGACGATATAGGCCATGGTATCGGTCTGTCTGCGATCTCTCACTGCCACCTCCTGCTGAGGCCGCTCTCCTGCCACCTCCATTTGTGCTAATTGGTTCGAAGTCACTGCTGAAGTCGGTGGAGTGTTTACGTCTCTGATTATGACTTAATTTTTTATCGCAAAATGTTGTTCAACTGCTGGTTCTGGACATCGATCGCTCACGTTCAAAAATATAAAAATAAATTCATAGAATTTATCGCCAAAAACATGGAAATGCCACTTACAAATATGTGCAACATTAACGACAACGTAACATAGCGGCAGCGCGATTTTGAAATGAGTCTGAGACCCCGCCCCCTAGCAATCCGGCTAATGAAAGAACGTAACATAAAACGCGGAGCAGAAACATTTTAAAGATTTTATTTTTCAGATTCATTTTGTACAAGTTTATTTTTAGCCAAGGCTAGCTAACTCTGCTAACACGCTAAACCACTCTTTTTCTTCTCTGTTCCAGCAGATGTGAATCTTGTGAGTGTCATTACTGCCACCTACTGGGCCTACTCTCCGCTGGTAATTAAAACGTAATTTTTCAAAAACATGACTTTTTTTTTTATCGCCAACGCCGAGGCAGCTCTACTCTCTAGCTAACTCTGCAAACACGCTAAACCACTCTTTTTCTTCTCTGTTCCTGAACAGCAGACGTGAATCTCGTGAGCGTTGTTACTGCCACCTACTGGGCCTACTCCCCGCTGGTAATTAAAAGGTCATTTTTCACTTACTAAACTTGTTAAAAAGCATTACTTTTTTTTATCGCCAGCTCCAAGGCAACTCTACTCTTGGAGGGAGCAGGGGCTGGGAGCAGGGGCAGGGGCTGGGGCTGAGGCTGGGGGTGCAGTCAGACTCTAATCCAGGCGCAGCGGAGGAGATTTAAAACACTCTGGTTTCATCTAATCTTCCAGCTCATACCTGGCCCAGCGGTGGACAAATAAAGAGTTTCTCCCAGCGTTTTCCATGAAAGGCCTCTGTGTGCTATGAGGATTAACTCCTGTGTTGTCTGCCCTTTTCTCAGTGAGGCTGAAATAGTTTTAAAGACAATCCACGGACATGTGGTATGTAGAATGAACAAGTCAAAAAAAAAGAGAAGAGTTTTCAGCATAAATTGAAGAATTAACATTTTTTAAAAATTAATAATAATAATATAGAGAATTTAGAATAGAATACGTTATTCCTATTTTTTAATTTTTATTTTTAATTTTTATTTTTTGGGACGTAATTCATACATACAGTGGGACGCCAGACAGCCTTAAGAGAAGACAGAGAACAGAGAAGCCCCTCTGTGTCTTGACGTCATCACGGAACTGTCCGGGAAATTCACTTTTTAATACATTTCACATCATATTTCTTGATAGTAAAGTTGCTCCATCTAATGTGAGGGTCAACGCAGTGTCGCCCCCCACCCCCAGGCCTCCTTCAGAACGTCCGGGAATTGTTATTAACCGCGAAGGTTATTGTATTCTGAACAGGCAGATCCTTGGTCAGCTCGCTGGTTGTAAACAGAGGTCCTTTCGCTCTACGCCGTTTATAAATGGGCGCCGAAGCTGAAAAAGTGAGCTGTGGTTCGTCAGCAGTTTCTCCCTCCATGGTATTTAACGCACGACTGTTTATAACAATGTTTATTAAACTCACGGTGTTTTTTCCCGCCTTTAAATCCTGATATTTTAAGTGTATAATGGCCGTTAAAGTGGTGTCACTGCGGGTACGAGCTAACGTGGTTTTAGCTTTTCATCCAGGGTATGAAAAATGTAGTAGTTTGACGCTTTTTTTATTTTATAATTTTTAGTCAATTGTTAAATTCTCTGCTTAAACTTCACAGTTCTCCATTTCAGGATTTCTTTTAACTAACAAGAAACATCCTGCTACGTCGAACTTTGTACGAACCTACGAAGTTTTTTTATACAGCACCGAATGAGCTAGAATTGATAAATTAAAATGAAATTAAAAATAGTCTATTTTATATCAATGTTTGTGAAAATGGTTCAGTTAACAGTGACCAAACGAACTGATTATTATATTATTTATATTTATTAAAAATATTATTAAATTATTTATTTAAAATCAACCGACTACGAGCCATTCGGTTTAAAAACAAAAGTCAGGAAAATTCCCTCAATATATAGCAATAAAATAACGATACTATCGACAACAGTTGCGAAGTCGAAGTCAGAGTAGAAATCACACCGGTCGCATTACTAGTACACGATACTACACGATGCTGACTTTTCTGTTATATTCATTAAACGCAAACTAGTTTCTTAAGGAAGTTTGTACAAAACACACTGATTGGTTCGATTAAGAAGTACTCAGCACCCTGTCTGCGTCAGTACTGCTCTGAGATCAGATCATCCGTCGTCATGAAGTACTTATACCTTCATAATCACTGTACAAACTTATTGTTCCCCTCTGTCTTGAACTCTGTCGTGTAATACCTCTCTGTGCTTACAGCGACGTTGTCTTTGCTGTATGAACAGCGGGAAAAAAAAAGCCTTCACACCCAAAAGGTGAAGAGGCATACGATGACATCTGAGCTGTCAGCTCGTTCTTGTGTTCCTTTATCCTCTGGTGTCCAGGCAAATGACCTCATGGAGGAAATGGGTGATAATGCAAACAGATAAGACCCCTGGTACCTGTTGACCACAACCAGAACTTCCTAAGACGGGAGCCTCTGACAGGGAGCTCCATCAGTGTCCGCCCTCAGCGACGACCATAAGGCATCGAGCTCTTATCTGCTCTGGCCCCTGCTTAGCATTCACGCTGTTCACGCGAACAATGCCGCCTCTTCCCGCTCATTGGACCTGTGACTGACAGTGGGTGTTGGTGCGCTTGTGTCTGCCTTCAGTCTCTATCTGACACCCAATTGTTTATTCAGTCCAGATACCCCCATCCAAGACATAATAAAGGGGGCGTTTGTCTTCCTCGCCACTTCCTCCGCTGTTTGTTTTACTGGACTTTTAGAATAGACCCCGGCTCTTTTTGGTGCACGGCTTTCCTCCTCGGAAGGACGGGAGGTTTGGGCTGGGTGGAGAGGGGGGCTTACGTTCCATTATTTGACCAGCCTGGCGATTAGACTGACTTTTTCATGCTAAGTTTAAAAAATGGGAGAAAATTAGCGGCGCTAATGGATGAACCTGTTGTGATAAAATGAAACAAAAAAAAAATCTGGAGAATATGTTTCGGGAGGTTGCACTTTGGCCCAGTGGTGAATGTCTCTGTCATTGGTGTGGAACCCCAGGGTTCTCCTCCTGGGCAAGTTCCCGAATCCCGGTCAGGGCGGTTGGTACCTTCCAGTGGACTCACCACCCGCAGTAAGGTTCGGGGGAGGGGGTTGGTACGGTGCAGTGGTATGGTACCGCGACCCAGTAACAGATGAAAATAGATGGATGGATGTTTAGGGAAAAGGTCCTTGTCTTTTCGCTTCCAGAGATTTCTAGAATCCCGGGTTCCAAGCCAGGATTTAATCTATTTTCAGTTTTCATCAAGCAGCTCAGATCTCATATTTGACCAGGCCGGTATCAGCAGGATCTCGGGATCCCATGCCTACATAATAGCTCCTGTGTGGCTTGGGCCTTTATAAAGCTTCTATAATAACTCCCTGTGATCGGTATACCCCTCCCTGTCTGCTTTTTTATTTATGAATGGCAGAATTTGACGGGGGGTGGCAGCTCAGGTGGGGTCGGCGCTGATCACATGATACCAAGGAGCTAAAACAGGAATGCGGGCACGTCTTTCCCTCTACCTCTGTTCAAAAAAACTGTTGCTTCCCCGTATCATCAAGGAATTACCTGTCCTTCCCTCCCCGACCCTCATATGGCCAGCCCCTTGCCGGTGTTGAGAGATCCTCAGTGAACGAGGCTGGCTCTTATTTAATAACATGAAGGGGAAGCGGACCTTTCTCTCATAATTAGGCCTGATTACCCGGGAGGTGTGGACAGACGGCCCAAGAAGAGACAAACTGCTTTTATCCACGGACTTAGAGTCGGATTACCCAGAGCTGTCTTATCTGTCACGGGGCAGCAGGAGCCTCGGTCCTGCCTCTTCCCACTGACTCCCACCTCCAGCTTGGGTTTACGCGTCAGTCAGGCTGATTTATTAATGCTGCGGGTTCGACTACCGCTCGTCTGTCGTTGTAATATCGGAGCTTCATTAAACAGCTGAGATCTTAGCCCTCAGAGCTTGTTTGACCAGAGGATCACGTCAACCCCCCTGTCCTCCTGAGTCAAAAAATTATAAAAAAAATGTTTTCCCCCAGCTGGATTTGTGTGAGGTTCGGCCGCACTGTAGTTTATTTACAGTATCTGTCTCTTCGTTCTTGGACTTCCTGTGTGTGTGACTCACGGTCCACCACAACAGAGGCGATGTCAGGGCCCGGTTCGGCACATGGAAATTCTGACGCATGGCGAACGGGGGGAGAGCATTCTGTTCGGGGGGTTGGTTTTCATGGTTCGGTTTGGTTTTGGTTTGTCCTCGAGTCCCGGAAGGTGATGTGACCTGTCGTACCTGTGATTACTCTATCTATCTATCATTACTTTTTTGATGATATTTTCCAATTGACTTCAACCTTCCGAAGCGTTGGCGGCTCAGTTCGGGCCGCGTCCCGATGTTATCATTGACTTCAGACGCAGCCCGATACTCGTAGTCATCCCAACTTTGTTCAGGTCTAGGTAACTGACTGATTGCGGGTATCGCCGTCGCCTGTCCCGTCCCTCCGTCCCTGGAGACTTGTAGCCTGTGTGGAGCAGTGTCCTCAGTCGGACGGACAGCTCCGAGGTCTGTCTTCATGCTTCATGGCCTCACATGGACAATTTAACCACTAACCTCCTGAACCGGGCTCCTCCCGAATGCCTCGGGCTCCAGTTTCAGTTTCTGCTGATCGCAGGGATCAGAGGTTACGATAAGTAAAACTCATTAAGGCGAAGCAGAAGAAGAAGAAGTGTTGTCATTGTACACATCACTATCCTCAACAGAAGTGTCCTCTTCATTTAACCCTTTTGTGAAAGTGGGGTAGTGGGCCGATTCAGATTTCCGATGTTTAGAGCACTGACTCATCGTCCACAAGACCACTCAGACTAAACTGAATATACATGTCCATGTCCACCAGGGGTGTGGAGTGGCAAGGATATGTATCTTGATATAGGGGCAATGACATGATATTTTGCGATACTATATGCGCCACAATATATTTAGATTTTTTTTTCTCTCAACATCGGGTTACTAACATCATTTAGAAAAGACTGAGAGGGATCAGGAAACCAAATATCGCAATATTTCAGTGCATCAATATTTTCTTACACCCCCTACTGGGCAGTAACATGAGTGAAAATGGTCCATGCTAGTCCTTCAGAGTTGCGGTGAGTCTTTGTCGGTGTTTTCTTGTAGAAACTCATGCTCATGTTGACTTGTTGGACACGTGTTTGCAGATAACGGCGGGAAACTTCTCACCGTGCCAAGGAGACGAAAAAAAAATGTAGTGACTAGCCTCGGGCGTCTCCGCAGTTCCACTTCCTCACATGTTGGATGTTTGGTTGTTGACGTATCGGTGACTCAGGAGATGTTCTAAAAAAAAAGACACCTGTTTTTTTTTAGTCTTCTCGTCCCAGCGATCGAGTCAACGGACTTGTAGAAGATCTGATGTTCAGACGAAGACGCTCCGTTTCTGAGTTGCGAATCCTTGTTGACACGTGATTTCCTCGCAGCATACCTGTGGTCGATTGGTTTTCCTCAGGTGCCGGAGCTGACAAATGACCAAAAAAAAACAAAACTCCTGGCTCCTGCTTCTACCTGCGGGACGACGGCAGAGTGAGAAGCTCGAGTCTCTGTCTGTTTACGGTAATTAAGCTGTCAGAGGTCGTGATTTACGACATCTTTTAGTAAGAAGAGGCGATATCACATAAAAACCAAGGGAGAGAGAGAGAGAGAAAGAGACGCCGAGAAAAAGTCAAAGGGGTTTGTAGCAACAAACAAGAAAAAAGAAAGAAAAAAAACACTTTCATTTGTGAAGGAGAGAAAAAAAAAAGGCTGGGGGGCGAATTGGAGCTCAGTGTTTCTGCCAAAATAAAAGACTTTCTGCGATATTTGTCCTCAGGTTTACAAGATAAATAAAAGTCGTCGTAAACTTTAGGGCTTCTCTAATTATTCACTAACTTTTTTTTTTTTTTTCCCCAGTGGCCGCTAATGGTAGAGCCGACTTTATGAACCAACCATGTCTCGCCCCTCTCCCTCACCCATCTACACCTTAAGGGGGGCCGGCGGGGCCCTTAACCCCCTTCACTTCAGCTGCCATGACGGGAAGAATCCGCTCTTATTTTCTGGGTACGTTTTTTGATGAAACCTTAGCTTCTTCATGTTTGTTTCTTCATGTGTGTTTTTTTGTCAAATTTTAGGCGATACAATACGTATCACGATACGGGACAACGATACTATATGTTGCGATACTATAGTCGCGTCATTATTGAGGTAACTTTTGAACAGAGGATCTACATTTTTTTTTAAAAACTTTTTTTTTTTTATCCAATCGACAGTCGGTATACCGCCCCAAATATTTTCATAATTCTTTGGTAAAAATCCGACCCAGTTTACAGGATTAGATTGATATAAAAAAATGCACCAGTATATTAACATGGTGTAACAGGAATTTAAATGTTTTTACCCCCACCTACAGACCGGGGGGAATTTTTGTGTTTTTGTAAAGGGTCGTAGTTTAAAGGTAGAAGACAGTTGACACGGTGATTGTTTCCTCTTTGCGGTCATTGTGCGGAGACCGCCGTCAGCTGGGAGCGTTAACCATCGTCCTGTGAGGACGCGCTTTTCGACACATTCGCAGAACGTTCAGTCGCTCTGCGTCGTGTCAGAGTTCTCTCTTGGTTCTATCGTTGGAACAACATCCTGGTATTCTCAGCCTTGGGCTGTTTGGGCTGTGACCCTGTCACTCCAGTGGCGGGAATGTTTTTTTTTCTTTCAG
>NC_024328.1:15367668-15368488 GCF_000523025.1 Cynoglossus semilaevis
GGTCCTGACCACCTGGTTGCTGCTGGTCCTGACCTCCTGGTCCTGACCTGCTGGCTGCTGCTGGGCTTGACCTCCTGGTCCTGACCTCCTGGTCCTGTCCCACTGATGTCGAGTCAACGTTGACAAGTTGCCGATGATGTCATATTATTTCATAGAAAAATAGACTGGTTGCTGTTGGACAGTCTGTAGGGCCAGTTTGGTTCAAAGATCATTTTGTGGATTTTTTTTTCAATAAAATTATACTCAAGAATTTTATTTTTTTTAAATTAATTTAAATGAAATTTAACATAATAAAAAATCTGGGTACCCAACTCCCAGTTCGGGGACTGATCCCTTCCGCAGGTTGTTTGGTACCAGGACAGTTTTACTAATTGACTAATTTAATGATCCGTCAACGATGGTGCGGTATTACTAGTCCGCAGTAACGGCTGATACCGGCCGACCGATCCATGGTCCAAAAAAGGTTCGATGCCCGCTGGTCTAGACAAAAGTCGCACCACGACTGATGTTTCTGAGACACGTCATGTCTCACAGCTTCCTATTGGTGGCGTCTGCAGGTCAGGGGACGGCGTCGTTAACATCTGGAACCTGAACAGCAGGAGAGCGGAGAGGACGGTCCAGGCTCACCCTGGAAGTTCTGTCATCTGTGTCAACACCCTGGACTCAGGAACCCTGCTGAGGTCAGAGCCTCAGATCTCCTCCTGATTGGTTCACATCTTCACCTGACGTTCTACACCTGACTAACTGCTCTCTCTCTCTCTCTCTCTCTCTCTCTCTCTCCCTCTCCTCCTCTCTCTCTCTCTCTCTCTCTCTCCACTCC
>NC_024328.1:15368496-15370857 GCF_000523025.1 Cynoglossus semilaevis
AGGGCCGGGACATGAACGTCTGTCTTTGGGACCTGAGAGAAGGTCGCAGTGAAGCCGTGGACACCCTGAGGACGGGCAGCGTCGGGTTCTGTCAGTGTTCCCTCCTGGAGCTGGGTCTGGACAAACACCTGCTGGCCTTCGCTGGAGAACAGATGGAGGAGGTGAGGAGTAACATAGGGGTTTGACCACCAGGGGGCCCTGGACTAGAACCGGTTTCTGGGTCCATCCCATCCATCCATTTTTCGTCTGCTTATCCATTACCGGGTCGCAATCACACTGCACCGTACCAACCCCCCCCCAAACCTTCCTGCAGGTGGTGATTCCACTGGAAGGTACCAACTGTCCTAACCGGGATTCGATCTTGCCCAGGAGGTGAACCCTGGGGTTCCACACCAGGGTTCCACACCAGTGACCAAAGCGCCACGGTCTCTGGGTACTTAGTGTTTACTGATGTCTTTTACCTTATAGTAGGTCATTGGTTCGAATTCCCTTCAGTCTTTACCCTGAAACTCTAAACTAAAAAACTACAACCGTTGACAGGCAGTGTTGGCCTGGTGGTTAATGAAGCAGACTTCTGCCTGGAAGGTTAGGGTTCGAATCCCCACACACTGTCTTTCACTGGTCTTGTAAGAACTCTCAGTTAATTTGTAGGCTAACTGGACTTTCCTGGTTCCTAGAAGACCTTCCTTGACCACTCTTGGATGAGAGGGTGAAAGGTCTTCTAGGGAACCGACTAGTCCAATTGCTCTGCTACTTGGCTACCAGGGATGAAATGACCTCGATGATCGAGAACCTTCACAGACGTGAACATGGGAAAGATTTCCGTTTGAACCTCATGGTTTTTTTGTGGGAGTCTGTGTGATCGTTTCCCCTGGTGTACACAGTGCCAACCTGCACGGACCTGACCAGACTTGCCGCCGCTGCCAGGAACCCGTTCATCTGTGACTACGCTCTCATACATTTGTGGCTTTTTGATGTTTGTTTTCTTTTTTTGTTTTTGTTTCTGTTCAAACCTCAGTTCCCATGAAAACACGATGGTGAGCTCTTCATCAGAATCGTGGACTCTGTGATTCCCACCGATTGTTCTTGTGTGTCCTCAACACTTCGGGAATGACAACTTTCCACGGTAGCTCCAGGAAATTCAAGAAAATTAGATTTTTTTTCGTCGTGGGTCTGTAGCCGTGAGTCTCGCTACGCAGGCGATGGCACACGATTCCCACGAGTACACAGCGATTTGAACGGACCGATGACATCACGGCTATGTCATCGCCCACCTGTCCGTCCTGAGACGATGGCGGGGGCGGGGGTGGACAACGTGGGGAGGATGGATGGGAAGAGGTCAGAGGATGAGTCAGCCATCTTTTATTGCCTCGATTCATGTTACTGTCTGAAAGGGACGCGCCAGTCACCTGATCCAGGCCCAACGTGCCTCCGCTGTCCACAGTCCAGCGGGCCAGGCATCAGGGCGCCGGTGACTCCCAGCACCTCAATAATGCCATTGTCCTGGCCGACACACAAACACACACACACATATAAAAGCCAGACCAAAACAGACCAAATCTGTCGTTTGGTCTCCCCACCCCGGGGCCCGGGACACATGTCTGTCATGCGTCTTCAAACCCAACACCCAGATAATTAAATTCCCTCCAGAAACAACAACAACACACACACACAAACACACACAAACTTGCCACAGAAATACTGAGTATAATCAGTATTTAGACGCAGTGTTGTTGCAACACGGAGTCGAGACAACGGGCAACAGTTTGGTGTCTTTCAGGTGGTTCCACTGTTTACCGACGGCAGACTCCTGGCACAGCGCGCACCTTAATTAATTGTGTGGGTGTTTTATTTATGGGCCAGTGCAATACCACACAGGAACACCGATCACCTGAGGCACTAAAGCGTCCTTAAAGGCCCTCTTTGTCAGCGTTGCGTGGATAAACACGGGGGTCGGGGTGAGTGTGGGGGGCGCCCCCCCCTTCTCCCTCACAGCGCCCTCTAATGAGGATGAATATGCAGATCTGTAACACAGAGGAAGTAGAAGGAACCAGTAATGTGGTACACACACGTACACATGGAGGGCCTTCATTAGCCCGTGTATTTTGTCAGAATCAGTGCCAGTGTGTACAGGAAAACAGCGGTCACGTCCCCGGGTCAGACTGGGGGGAGGATTTATTATAGACACTGCACTAATACACCGTCAGGCTCTTGGGGGGGCCTGATGGAGGCGCAGTCATCTGCACTGGTCCCGGAGTTTCACAACTGCAGGCCAAACTCTGACCTGAAGACTGGGTACATTTGTACATAAGAGTATACAGTACTATGCAGAAGTCATACTTCAACCCCCCCACCCCGACC
>NC_024328.1:15370993-15371703 GCF_000523025.1 Cynoglossus semilaevis
TACTCGCACTTTCTTGAAACGTTTTCGATGTTTGGTGAAGACGAACGGCTTGTTTCCTAACCCCAGGGAGGCGGCACCACCTGCGACCGTTTTTGGGGCCGTGCTCATTACCACAACTTAATGTATTTTTTTAAATGGTATACTTACATACACTCATACGTATATGTATATATACATATATGTGTGTATGTATATATTTATATATACATATATGTATAGATATATATGAATATATTTATATGTTTATGTTTATATGTGTGGATGTTTATATTTATATACACATATATGTAAATATATATGAATATATTTATATATGTATGTTTATATGTGTGTGGATGTATATATTTATATACACATATATGTAAATATATATGAATATATTTATATATGTATATATGTGTGGATGTATATATTTATATATAGGTATATATAAATATATATGAATATATTTATATGTGTATGTTTATATGTGTGTGGATGTATATATTTATATACACATATGTAAATATATATGAATATATTTATATATGTATTTATATATTTGTGTGCATGTATATATTGTTATACATATATGTGTATGTATATATGAATATATTTATATATGTGTGTGCATGTATATATATAAATAAATGGTATGCACTAAGATCACATGTAATTAGAGTAATCACAGACGGCAGTAAGACATAGTGTTGTGATATCTCTCTCCCTCC
>NC_024328.1:15371772-15372293 GCF_000523025.1 Cynoglossus semilaevis
CTCTCCCTCCACCTTCTGTTTCCTGCGGCGACTCTGAAGAGTTCTAACTCTGACGTCCTGTCAACAGGTCAGGATCGTGGAACTGCCCAGTAAGACCCCGGTCTGCACTCTTCGACCTGATACCAGAGTGGGGATGGTCATGTGTGTGAAGCTGTGGCAGGTGAGAACACAGTGGACGCTGGTCAACTGTCACACGGTTCCATCGGTGGGCGCCAGTGTGGCCTTCTGGGTCAGAGCCAGAACCAGAGTCAGGGTCAGGGTCAGTCCTGGGACCAACTGTTGTCTGGAGACGTTCACTGATCCCAGGCCGATTCCGATATATTTAGCTCAGTGTTAGCATCATCATCAGTATCTGACCTGTGGTGCTGTGATTGGTCAGCGCCCCATGACTTGAAAACCTACGAAACCTCGCAGCTCAACATCTTGTGTTGATCTTTTTTATTTTATTTTATTTTTTCAAACATTGTTCTTCTCAGCTGGCAGTGCGTACCAACAGTGTAATTACAGAGGTGGGGGGGGGC
>NC_024328.1:15372566-15376453 GCF_000523025.1 Cynoglossus semilaevis
TCCCCCACGGTCTACCAGATTAATCCACAGCCCCAACTCTCTCTCTCTCTGACCTCTCCCCTCCAATGAATGTCGGCAAACTGATTTAATGCATCGTTTAACTCCACTTTCTTCTCACCTCACCTCTGTCCCAGCTGGGCTGGGGGTTCAAATCCCGCCTCGCTCCTGATAGGCTCCTGACGGATGCCGCTCCGCGTCTCCTTTATGGTGAACGCAAAAGGAAAAGGATAGGACTTAAAGCAGC
The DNA here is from genome assembly GCF_000523025.1 of Cynoglossus semilaevis. Classification (NCBI taxonomy): domain Eukaryota; kingdom Metazoa; phylum Chordata; class Actinopteri; order Pleuronectiformes; family Cynoglossidae; genus Cynoglossus; species Cynoglossus semilaevis. The sequence goes on from NC_024328.1 coordinate 15,372,811, forward strand.
TCCACATGTTTCCCTTTGACTTATGTGGGGACGTAGGTCTTAGCTGGGAGGGGAGGGGGGAGAGGAGGAGGAGACGGGGGGGGCAGCACTGATGTATTGTCTGTAAGGCCTATAATGTGAACAGAGGCTGGCGGGGAAGAGGAAATGTTCCTATACAGATATCCATCACACTCAGCTCATCACTTCTCTGCCTCGTGGCTATGACATCAGAGCGGAGCGCTGCAGAAAAAAAAAAAACGGGAGGAGACGATTGGTTCCTTATGTTACAGCAGAACCTGCCTGAGGGCCTCTAGGTGGCGCTGAATTTTTTATTAAGTAAAAGTGATTCAGAAATCTATATGCAGTACTTGTTTGTGTATGTATATATGTATATAACATATATATTGATAAATATATGTATATATGACTATGAAATATATGTGTATAGCGTATATATGTATACACATATATATACTGATATGTATATATGTGTGTATACATATTTGTATTTATATATACATACATACCTATATGTTACAAATGTCATATATGTACATATAAATATATGTGCACATATACATTTGTATATTTGTGCTTTTCGTTTTCTACATTATTTTTCTAGCTCTCACATGGTTGTAAAATGTCTTTGTGTTTTTGTATTTGTTCAAAAGTTGAAGTGTTGAGTAGAATAGCAACGCGAGGCTAACAGCGCTAGCAGGCCTTTTTGGTTACGAACTGTAGCGAACTAACCCTAACACTAAGTGTTCCCGCAGCAGAATCTACTTTGAATAGTTCTACAACCAAAGAAGAGAAACCAGATCAGTACGAAGTAATTGTTTAGACCAGACTATGGGCATATATAACTAAGGCCTGGGGGCTGGACGCGGCCCGTTCAGTTTTTTAATTCGGCCCGCCAAACATTTCCAAATTTTTATTTCTAATTTATATATTTACATATATGTGTATATAAATATATACATCCACACACATATAAACATACACATATAAAGTAGAAAATGATAAAATCACCATTCAATGTTAGGACAATTGTGACCCGCGAGTCAAAAAAGTTTATGTCTGAATTAGACTGTTGCCACCGTTGCTCCTCCACCGTCTCCACTTCATCGACGCCGCTACGATAAAAATGGCGGCGCCTCCAGCTGATGAATCTCCTCCCACAGCTCCAGCTCCAGTCCTGGTCCAGCAGAGACCTACCTCTTGTAGAAAGCGCCTGTAAAGGATATAATGAATTTCGCGTCTACCCAGGGTTCCCCGACCTACGACCCCGTGACATCATCAATTAAGTCGGTCCGTCACATAGGTAGAACGGAGGGGGCCTCCGGGCTGCGAGGGCCGCATCCAGGGCCGGCTGATTTTCACTTGTTTTTATTTGTTTTTGTAATCCCTCAGTGTTCGTCCTCGCCGACGTTGTTTAGGAGTAACACGCAGTTCTGTCTATAATTTGTTAAAGGACGAGAAAAGATAAATACGAGGCAAGAAACGAACCCCCGAAGACGGATGGAAAAGTGTCCGACACGGACGACTCGGCACATGTGGAAAAAATTTATTTTTGGCCTCTCTGCTTCTGAAGGCAAAACCTGCTGTTGGTGGGAGCCCGATGTCAGTTAAAGGAGCTTCGTCACCGCAGCCGCGCTCTGATTGGCTACGACGCCACAGCGGTCATAACCGATCAACAGCGAAGAACTTTTACGATAAAGAATAAATTCAATGATTTTGTTCCTTTTAAACAAGCATTTAAAAATATTTTGAAAAAAAACTCTTGTTCTAGCATGCCACTGTGGGGCCGTGCACCCCAGGTTGGATGGAAACAAAAAAACAGCTGTTCTTTTGTTTCTTTTGTCTTAATACAGTTCTGTCACATATCGTGCCTCACCCTCCTCACCCCGTCCCTCCCTAACTCTGGACTGTTGATCCCAGGTCTTTACGTGTACCTCCTCGCAGCTCCACCTATGTGTCACGCAACGTCGCCTGCGCGCTCCGTCGTCCGCCGAGCCTCCTGTCTGTCCTCGTCTGTCATCCTGCTCATCTTCGCCGCACACAAGAAGCAGCTTAGAGTTGATCCCCGCTGTGGCCCCACCCCTGTCCCGAAACACATCTGTCAGTTAACTGTGCACCACCTTCACATTCTTCTCTGCCGCTCCTAAGTAAAGTTCTTACTGACCTCAGTTCCGGTGAAGCAAAAGGATCAAAAGTCCAAACCCTCCTCTATATGTTCTAGAACAGAGATTTTTTAAATTTTTTTTTCATTGACTGAACATCGCGGTACGCAAAGACGAGAAGCGGTTAGCTTTCAGTCCCCGTTTGCAGAAGCGTTTTTTTTTTTCCCCCAGGTGCAGACAGGGAGCTCTTTGGCTCAGTGATACAGATGAGGAGCAAAGTGAGGAGTGTTGTAATGGAGGTCCTGACAGACGGAGCAGCGGGCTGATGAATCGGGCCCTCAAAGTGTCCCGCGCTGTCGGAGGAGGCTTCCTAGCATGATAACCTCTGCTCCGCCGGGGCTCCTGGGTTCACGCAGAACTTCCTGTGGTTCTGAGCGGTTCCTCCTCGCGGCCTCGCGCTGATGTTTGTCTCCTTGTCACTGACTCCTGCTCCGTCTTATCACTCTTTTCCTCCTCCCGCAGCCGGAGTCGCAACCCGGGCCCCTTCTGTTGGCGGGCTACGAGGATGGCTCTCTGCTGCTTTGGGACGTAGGACAGAGGTCAAAGCTGAGTGAAGTCAAAGCGCACCCTGAGCCCGTCATGTGCCTGACCTTTGACCCCAGGGGTTTGAGAGGCGTAACAGGCTCCACTGAGAAGAAGCTCTGGGCCTGGACGGTGGACAGACAAAACAACCTGCAGGTCAGCACAGTACGACCACTAGGGGGGGTTTATAACAGCAGTAATGAAGAGAAATAGTGAAATGTCCTTGAGAATGGCTAAATGTTTTGAATGAGTGAATTGTGGTGAACGAGTGAATTGTTGTGAACGAGTAAATTGGTGTGAACGAGTGAATTGTGGTGAATGGGTGAATTGTGGTGAACGAGTGAATTGTTGTGAACGAGTAAATTGGTGTGAACGAGTGAATTGTGGTGAATGGGTGAATTGTGGTGAATGAGTGAATAGTAGTGAATGAGTGAATTGTGGTGAACGGGTGAATTGTGGTGAACTGGTGAATTGTTGTGAATTGGTGCGAACGAGTGAATTGTGGTGAACGAGTGAATTGGTGCGAATGAGTGAATTGTGGTGAACGAGTGAATTGTGGTGAATGAGAGAATTGTGGTGAATGAGTGAATTGTTGTGAATGGGTGAATTTTGGTGAATGGGTGAATAGTTGTGAATTGTGGTGAATGAGTGAATTGTGATGAATGAGTGAATTGTGGTGAATGAGTGAATGTGCTGTTCTTCACAGACAGAACCCTCCTACTGGAGAACAGTTTCCTGAAGAACAAATCAAACGCCGACATTTTTCCCACTGGTCTGGTTGAACTGTTGCTCTCCGACCACTTGGGTGGTGAAAGTAATAACAATGCTGCAGGGCTAACCCCCCCTCCCAATCTGTCACCCCCCCCCTAGATTTTTTATTAGATGTTTGTGGAAGAGAGAGAGAGTTCAGTGTTTTTTTTTTCTGTGCTATTTTGCAAAACGTTGGGGGCCAAAAGAGGAAG
>NC_024328.1:15376458-15381747 GCF_000523025.1 Cynoglossus semilaevis
CTGCCGTAGCTGTCACTCCGGAGTGAAGCCGCTCGTGACGCACCTTCACGTCAGGCCAGAAAATTTGGAGTCGGGTTCAAGAAAATCAAACGTTCTGTTGTTGCGGAGTTTAATCTTCCTTTAGACGACCCCCCCCGTCATCCCCTCTCTGACCCCCGCCCCCCAACATTATAAACACTGTCTCACCCAACATTCACTTCTACTCTACTATTTTTTCTTTCTTTTCCACCGTTCTGAAAGCAGCGCAAAGATCCGATCAAATGTTTCAACCAAAATATTGATTCATCGTGTAATCCTGGACGGAGGCGAACACCAGGGGGAGGAAAAGAGCCCAACAGAGGGCCTTAAATTATCCCAGAGTACAGCTCAGTGTAACGTCTAGACAGCTATTCTCAGCTCTTCCCACAAAAGTATTTCTGTGCGGCTGCAGCCAGGCGGCGGATGCAGATGCCGGGTGGCGGAGCCGGGGCCGGGGGCCGGGGGGTTCCTGACGGACGACCCGTGAACGGTAATAAAAATATCAAAACCTCAGAGCCTGACTGAACAAACACAAACCACATCTGCAGTAAAGGGAACAGTAGTTCACAGTGGGAGGGGGTCATAAAGGCAGAAGGGGGGCCGTAAGTGCCACAGCAGGGCCACTTCCCACAGATTAGCCCTCGACTGGAGTTGAGGGGGGGGGCGGACTGAAGGGTGACCTCATGCAGAGCGGCCATTATACGATGAAGATGATGAAGTGATGGTGGTCGATTAGAGGCAGATGGAGACGGATGTTCTTCAGGATGGAGACGGACGGAGTTCTCTGCGGTTCCAAAGACCTTCATGACCTTCTCCTCACAGCGGGACAACGACTTTTTCGGGCTTTTCCTAAACCGCCCTCCCCCAACCTCCGTGGTGATGGTGCGAGGAGTCAAGGGCGTGGCCACCAGGGCCTTACCAGCTGTCAGCCCCAGGTGGACCAGGTGTCTTTAAGGTGAGGAGGAGGAGGAGGAGGGATCCAAGTCACAGCCTGGATGAGCAGAGAGCGTGTCCGGACAGAGCAGGATTAACAGAACCAACCAGGCGTGGCTGGTTCTGAGACGGATGACTAGTCCTTCCAGGTGAGCCTCCTCCTCGTCCTCCTCCTCAGCGAGGAGGGAGACGCGACTGATCTGGTCTCCGACTCGTACGTATGCACCAGTTTTTTTTTTACAGACGATGGTCTTCTCTAGACTGGTACTGGATCTGCCCCAGAACCACAGCCGTTCTGGGTCCGTCCACTGGACTAGTTTTCTGACAGCTGATGAAGCTCAGGTCTGGTCCAGTCCGCTCCGGGTTCCAGGTCAGAGGTCGAAGGCCAAGAAGCGGCGTTCACACACACACCCAAAAAAAGATAAACAGTGACGAGACGAAAGCTAGGACTGGATCTTAACCAGAACCAGAACCAGAACTGAGAACAAACATGAGGTCCGATTTACCCATAGTTCACACCTGGTATACGACTGATCTGACATCACAGGTCACTGATGACCGGGGTCTGGGGTCACGTGACCACTTGGTTTCCTGACGGTGTGACCCACAGCGGAGGAGCCCACGACCTGGGCCTCATTAATACAGTACGTGAGAGTTGGACTCAATCGCCCAACGTCGGCCGCCTACGATCAGACCTCTCGTCAAACAAATGCCTTTTTTTTGACACAAACTCTGGAAATCCAAACAAACACAACAGACACTCAAAGCCATCATTATCAGGCCTCTAACGCGGACCAGATGGAGCGAGGTGAACATACCAAGTCCTTGAGGTAATACCAGTCCTTCAGCCCCATGGTCCTCTCTGCTCTCGGCCTCTGATATCTGTTGTTTTTTTAATGAAGATTTAACGAAACAACGATGTCGTCTTTTCAATGACGGTTTCAATTCGGATCCTCGACGTTCTCTCCGTTCCACCTCTGGTACCTGGTGTACCATGTTTCCCATGTGGGGCTCGTGGATGGTTTGTGTCCAGAACAGGAGCCCGCAGATAAATCCTCCTCCTCCTCCTCTTCCTCCTCCTCCTCCTCCTCCTCTTTCTTCCATTAGTCTGCGTGGACAACGCTGATGAAGTCGATTTCACGCCGTCCTCCTCCCAGCTCCCACCTCCAGATGTTTGCATCCCGGTCCCGACTCTGCAGAGAGATGGCGTCCACACTGCTGGACTGAGGGGTGGGGGGGTGGCTGGTTAATGGTCTTGACTACCATTTATTATAATATGTCAGAAAGTTGCCCCTTCAGAGAGATTGACGTGGGGGCCGGGGGGACATGGATAATCTTAAGCAGGCAGATGTTCGACCAGATCTCCTCCTCCTGTATACCGCTGTTTCCCAAAATTTTTATTCTGGGGACTCATATTTTTAAAAGTCACAAACCTTCACGACCCACTCTTTGGGAAACAATGCTGTAGACCGCAGAGCCGCCTCTATTGGAGACCATGGTCAGTCCAACCATACGCTGCACCACGGGCCGGTCTTTATTGGTAACATGTGTTGATTGATTTAGGTTTAGAAGAGGGGCCAGAGCCAGGGTTTGGACCTCAGTCGTCCAATCAGCTGATAGTTGATATTTCTGACTGGTTCTCCACATCTGATGTACAGTGGACCGTCGAGATACCGTTCTAAGCTGTTCTACAAAAGCTGTTCTACAACAGCACTGGTACCTCGATATACTCGTATCTCGATCCGATCGTAACTCGATCCGATATTATCTCGAGCCGATTGTGTCTCGATTGAATTTTTCATTTTTATTGTTATAAAAATGGGTAAAATAACTCAGCGAGGGACAGTGAGCGAGACAGCGCCACAGTGTGGAGTGGAAAAATCTTGCAAAAGTTGCTTACTCGAAACTTAGGGAACTCGAATTTTGGGTAGCTCTTACCTTGAAGCCTCACTGTATTCAGTTTCCTGTTGGTCCAGGTATTTGGTCCAGGTCTTTGGTCTTTGGTCTAGGTCTTTGGTCCAATTCTTTGGTCCATGTCTTTGGTCTAGGTATTTGGTCCAGCTATTTGGCCCAGTTTTTTGGTCCAGGTCTTTGGTCCAGTTCTTTGGTCTAGGTCTTTGGTCCAATTCTTTGGTCCATGTCTTTGGTCTAGGTCTTTGGTCCATGTCTTTGGTCTAGGTATTTGGTCCAGGTATTTGGCCCAGTTCTTTGGTCCAGGTCTTTGGTCCAGTTCTTTGGTCCATGTCTTTGGTCTAGGTCTTTGGTCCAGTTCTTTGGTCCATGTCTTTGGTCTAGGTCTTTGGTCCAGTTCTTTGGTCCATGTCTTTGGTCTAGGTATTTGGTCCAGGTATTTGGCCCAGTTCTTTGGTCCAGGTCTTTGGTCCAGGTATTTGATCCAGGTATTTGGTCCAGGTCTTTGGTCCGACGCCGTTTTCAAACTGTTGTCGTTCTTTTTTTTTGTTTCCCCCCAGCTGCAGGATCCCGTGCCGCTGGTCAACCCCGGGGTCTCTAAGCTGTCCCTCCGGGGGGACAACAAGCTCCTTGCCTCCGCCGGCTGGGACCATCGGGTTCGGCTGTTCGCCTGGAAGAAGCTGCGCCCCCTGGCTGTGCTCCAGTACCACACGGACATGGTGACCAGTGTGGCCTTCTCAGACCACCAGGACCCCGGACACAGGCTGCTGGCAGCTGGATCCAAGGACCAGAGGATCAGCCTTTGGTCGGTCTTCACTGACAGATGATCAAATATTTCATGTTTTTTTTTTTTACTGCAATTTACTGTAAACTTCACGTTCAGAAGTATTTAATAAATGTTTGAAAAATGTTCTTCAGTTTCTGAAGTTTGATCAAATGTTCTGGTTGATCAAATCTTTTTTTTAATAGTTTTCAAATATTTTGAGTCCTTGTTCCAGTCCTTGACCTGTGACTCTTGGTCCTCAGTCAGTGTCTGGAGCCGGAGCTTCAGACTCCTCACGCTCTGCTCCATAAAGACCCTCTCTTGGGATTTGAACCCTGAGAACAAAGACTGGTCCAGGATCTGGATCTTTATCCTCATTATCATCTGCTTCTAATCTGTCTACCTTCACGTTAGTCCCGGTCTTCATCTAGTCCTGGTTCTGGTCCTGGTCCTGATCTGAGGAGCGTGTGCTGTAAAGCCTGTAAATCACTTTGTGATGGATCATTGAAGAAGACAATAAATGAACAGGGAGGCTGTCAGCTTCACTGGCTGCTCCGGCGGAGGGGCGGGCGGGGGGTGGGGGGGGGGTACTGGTTATTAGGGTCAGAGGTCAGCCTGCTCTTTGGAATGGACACAGTGTTTGTGTATATGTATATATACGTACATATATGTACAATATAATATACATTTATGTATGTATATGACGTACATATATGTACAATATATATACATATATATGTATATGTACATATATGTACAATATATACTTATATATTAGCATGTACATATATACAATATATACACATACATATACATATATACATATATGTATATAGATTTAAATACATATAGAAGTGTATGTTATGCATTTAAATATGTATATATTAAAGCATATATATTATATGAATATATTTGTATTAATGCAGATGTCTATATATACACATATAGATGACTACATATATACAGATATATGTTATGCATTTATATATTTATATATGTATTTATGTATATGTGTTTATATATACACATACAGAACATACATATATGTATATAGGTATATCTGTATATATATCTACATACATATGTGTATATTTGTGTGTGTATATTTATATATGTATAAATATGCGCTTATACATTACAGTATAGACAAATAATTGTGAGTGAATACCAAGGTATGGAGCGACCTCCCCCTTCTTCACCCCCTTTCTCCCCCCAGTGATGCTGATGTTCTCTGTTGAACCCCTCCCCTCACATCAAAGATCTCCTGCTGGGTCAGTGGTCAGTGGTTTGGTCCAGAAATGCCCCTTCACTGTTCCCCCACATGGGGTCCATTTGCCCCCGGCCCTTTTCATCAAACTGCACCTGTAGTGAAGGAGGGGTAGAAAAAAAAAAAAAAAAAGATCCAAACGACACCTGAGGGGAATTAGCATGGTTTAACCTCTGACCCCTCCATGAGCCGGTGCGCAGGTCCGATGACCTCCGGTGACCTCTGCCTCCGCGGTCTCCACGACAGCTGGGTTCAGGGGCCGTGATACATCATTAGTTCTGGATCCAGACCACAGGAACCCTGACAACAAAGTTTTACTGTAGCGCCCCCCCCAACACCGCCGTCGCCGCCCCCTGGGGCGTGGGGGGCAATCGCAGCAGTTCATCCTTTCCATAAC
>NC_024328.1:15381952-15382958 GCF_000523025.1 Cynoglossus semilaevis
GAAATATACTATAAATTAATTTAATTAAAATCCCTACATCTCAACATCAAAAACATAAATATAAACAAATATATTGACCATATATAAATGATAATAATTAAGAAAACGTTTGACATCGTTGTTGATGAAATGAGGAAAATCTTGCGAAAGTTGCGGACTAGTAACGTAAGCCCCACTATATATTTAATTAAATTAGTTAAAACTGCAAAAGGTAAAATAAATATATATATATATATTTCCATATATAAATAAATAAATTTGAATAGAAACAACAACCAACGCTCGGCGACGTCGGTTTAAAATTCTTAAAAATGTCATTTTAAGTTCAACGTTGTCAATTTGTTGTTGTAAAATACAGACGTACTATATAAAATATATTTGGGTCAAATAAAAAAAAACTGGTCTGGAATCAAAACCAAGGTCCTGGAAAAGCCTGAAAAGTCATGGAAAGTGCTGGAACGTTGAAGACAGACAGAGTCGTGGTGAAGTCTAGAGAATTAAAGGTTTATTTAAATGTTTGGTTTTTCTTATGTTACAGACACAGAAGTGTTTTTTTTTTTTTTTTATTTCCACCGCTGCGGCTCGGTGCCATGTGACGAGTTCCTTGGGAAACTTTTCAAACTCCGCCTTTAACACAACATTGAAATTCATCGACGTCTTCTCCGACACGCGTGCGTACGTCTAGTGCCGACGGACGACAGTCGCTTTAACATATGGCTTTTTTTTTCTTTTCGTTTTTTTAAAGCAACGGGAAAAAAATGGAAAAAAAAGTGCATCCAACACGAAAACAGTTCCAGTCTTTGATCGGGCGTCACTGAGGCCACGCCCTCCGCTCCCGCCGCGCGACTCAGCGTCTACACTGCTGCCGTCACGGGGCGAGCTTTTGACCCCTGTTGTCAGCGGTCGGTGCCCATCTCCTTTAAATAAATACATCAGGTTTTTTTTTTTATATATTCCAGCGCGGAGGTGCGCCGGGTGGCCCGCGCCCCGTCGGTTGACGGGCTGC
>NC_024328.1:15383281-15390563 GCF_000523025.1 Cynoglossus semilaevis
GCAGAAGCTGGTGGGCGGGGTCGGCGTGTATGGGGGTGCTGCAGGGGTCGCGGTCGTAGTCCCGTCTGCTGTCCTCTGTGGGTGGGGAGGGGGACATGAGACGAGTTAGACACACAGACCAGGTGTGTACCAGAATATTATAGAATAAAATGTCAAAAATACAGTTTGGAATATATAATATATATATATACATATATAAAATATATATATTCATATATAAAATATACAAAATATATTTGCATATTTTTAATGCAGTACAAAGTGTTGCATTTAACATTGTACAGTTTTAGCAGTATTACTGCAAGTGTGTGTGTGTACATATACGCACACTTGCAGTATTACTGCATTACTGTATACAGGACAAAAATAATACTAATTGATCGGCCAATCACAGTCCAGTAAATTTTGTGTGTTTAACACGTGTGTGTATTTTCTCACGTGTCCAGAATCAAATAATAATAAGATCCGTGAACTGTAGAGTCTCACCTGCTGGTCGATCACTGTCATTACAACTGATCACAGTCCAAGTGTCTTTTGTAGAGTTTGATTAAAGTCTTTGATCTGGTTAATGTGTACGTGTGTGTGTGCGTGTGTGTGTGCGTGTGTGTGTTGTCACCGACCTTTCTCCGAGCCGTTCTGCTGAGCCGGAGACGACATCGGGTTTCTGGTTCTGGCGAAGGCGCTCATGATGGGCAGCGAGCCCGGCCTGTGATTCCTGGGCCTGAAGACAGGGGGAGGGGTTGAGTTTCAGACTCTTTTACCAGGTGTCGGCGCCACATTCATTCTTTCACGCCTGTTTTTTTATTATTATTTTTTTTTTATCACGAGTCTTTTATTTTGAAGGTGAAGGTTAAGCTTCAGTCTCCAAGGACTTTTATTTTGACAGGATTCTTCACGTGTGGAATTAAGAATTACTGACAATTTATTTAATTCAAATAACATGTCAGTTTTTTTTTACCTCAGTGTCCCGCTGCTGTATGATCCACATATACAGTAGGTCCTCGCCCCGGAGGTTGAGAACCAAATTATATGTGTTGCTTTTTTTTTTTTTTTTTGGACAATTCCTCTCTAAAAGTAACTATTTTTTTTTTAATCATTGATTCTCTGCGCCCCAATACTGAAAGTCTCATGGCCCCGTATTTGCCCTGGGAGCCAGTGTTTGAGCACCGTCGCTATAAACCGATAGAGTGTAAAATGCAAAATCTTTGAGAAATATTTTTCGTTTCTCTTCCAGTCACTGGACTTTTATTTTGGTAAGACCTGTCACTGATATCTAAGATAATCAGTGAGGGACTTTAAACAGTTCCAGGTACTGTTTTCACCTCAGCAAATAAATAAATAAATCAGCTGAAAAAAAAAATTCTTATATTTTTTTTTTTCAAAAAAATTCTCATATATGTATATTTTTTTATAATTTTTATATATTTTTATTTTATTTTAAAAAAGTGTCTCGACACTCACCAGTCTTCTGGGTCACAGTCCCGGAACCCTTTAGCAAACGGGTTGCTGGCGATCTTCAGCTGAGTGATCTGAGTGACGTCATGATAATAAAATAAAAACAAATTAAACAAATACAAACATTTTCGTTTATGATTTTTTCCCTTGTTCTAAAAACAGAACATTAATAATAATTATATATATATGTTTATTGTTATTATTATTTTTCTAATAAGTAAATTCATGTAAAAATATATTAATAGTATATATATCTATATGTGTATATATTATAATAGAATATTGTAAAATATTCGGAATAAAACAGTGACAAAAGGAACGTGTCTGGTTCTCAGTCTGCTTGAGGTTCCTTTTTTTTGTAAAATACATTTATATATTTATATATATATATATTTTAAAACTCCGTTGTTCGTGAAACAGTCGGCGCCGAGACGCGTTGACGTCATCGGGGTAATTACCAAAAACTAAAAATCGAATGCATTTAAATATCAGTCAGTATTTTCGAAGACCCGACAAATCACAGTAATATGTTTGTACACGCGGTATATTCAGGAGGTGTAGTAACGAGTACCGCTGTGTACCGTGTACCGTGTCCGTAACATTAAAATACTAATTAAAGATAAATAATACTATGTCAAACAGCGGCCCAATGATAAACAACAGAATACTGCATGTACTCTGAAGTACCTTAAGTAAGACAGATACAAAGTATTTGACAAATTGAATTGTACGGAGAAAAAATACATTTTTATATCGTTTTTTTAAAACTTTTTTTTAAAGAAACTTTTGATGTTATTTATTGTTCAGTACTTAAATAGTACCAGTTCCGGTGTACGAGTGCCTCGGCTCAATGGCACAGGTACGTTTTGCAGTGACGTGGATTAGTTGTGATAAAATATAATTTAAAAAAAAGTGTTCACGTCGATCAGAGAAGCTCTTCGTGCACGTCACGATGCCTGGATCGGAACAGAACCGAACTAATAGAATCACTAAACCGAATTACACGCACTGGGGAACAACGCAAATGACACAGTTACGAAATAAAAAAATACAGGGAGAATGTCAGCGGTTCGAGTCCTGACTTTTTATCTGGTGTTTTTTTGTTTTTTTGTTTTAAACCGTGAGAAACAACGATTTTATTGTCAGTTGCGTTTAGAAAGAAAATCGTTTTGTTTCTGCAGCAATTTCATCCAAATGCTCAGATAGATCTGTGAATACATGTACATATATAAATAATCTTATATATGTGCATATATATTTTATATATGTACATATATAAATATATAGCAATCTTATATATGTGCATATATATTTTATATATGTACATATATAAATATATATATATAAATCTTATATATGCACATATATATTTTTAATAGCTGAACATGTATTTGTGATGTATTTGGTTGTGTGTTTTCGTGTGGGTTCTCACCCGGTGGTTCTGGTACGCTGTGACCGCCGTGAAGCGGGTCTCCTCGAACACGAAGCTCTTGTAGTTCTCCTCCGCGTACTTCTCACTGTCCTTGCGCGGGTCCACGTAGACCACGTGGAACCTGGGCTGGTACCGGTGCATGGAGTTCAGAATGATCTGGAACAGACACGCACAGAGCGCGGGTCAAGACTCGGCCAGAACCCCCACCGAACCGAACGAATGTGTTAAAGAGTAAAACCGTCTGAAAACCGGTTCGGTTTATTGACCTTCTAATATAAATATATCACCGGGGGAGACAGTACTGAACTTATTCCGTCATAAAAACGTGTAAAATATTCACTTCATTTGAAATGTCAAATATTATTAAATTCTAAAGAAACGCTTTCATGTTTCCCGTCGAACCGCGGTTCTGATTTAAATCAAAGTCTCTCCGCGTAATTTCTTCTGACTCTGGACAAACTCCTTATCGAACAAAGATCGTCGACGTGCGCAGAGCACGGACTCGGTGTTTGATTCGTCACTGGTTCGTTTCATTGTTAACGGAGAAAATGAGAATTGAAGAGAGAAAGAGAGAGAGAGAGGGAGAGAGAGAGAGAGAGAGATCGTCGATATTTCTCTTTTATTGAACCGATTTGAACGATGATGTCTTTGAACAGCGCATAAACCCGGACACGGTCCACTGACAGAACGTTCCAGAATTCCACGGTGATTCCAGGATGGTTCACCGCCGCCTCTGGGAGACGTGTGCAGGTTTCCATAGTGGAACAACGCTGTTGCCTCAGGGCGACGACGGCAACAACTCGGTTTATCAACGAACTGACAAATGACTGGAAATGCACAACTTTATTTTCTCTTTATCTTAGCGGTAACGGGTACTTTAAGACCGAACCGAACCGCGGTTTTTTAGTTTGTTGTAGTAATCAAACGTGTGGAGTTAATAATTATCACGATTGCGGAAGAAGAGTTCAAAAAGAGTTTTAGAAAATATAAAATAGTTCAGTAGAACTGTTCTGGTTCTGGTGCGTTCTGTCGGTTTTCGGTTTTAATGACTCAGAGTCTGGAAACACTTCACTTTCTTCACACCGCATTTGGACTCCAGAGAAAATAGACTTTTGGCAGAAAGAAGTAACAAATACACACAAGAACTAAGATGTATTCACACACACACAAAAAATATATATATTTCAGTCCGTCGGAAGAAATGAAATATAACGGAGCTGGACTCAAACGCAGAACCTCCTGTCTCTCCGGCCGAGGTGCAGCCATTACTGTAGTGTTTCATGAATGGATGATTAGATGTACAAAGTAATACAACAAGTACTATGAATATGTAGTAAAAAATAAGAATATCTGTGATATGTAATAATACCGATATTATCGGTCCGATAATCCTTTCCGTGCGGTTTATTCTACCTTCACACACAGCGATAAATAAATCACTCGGTGTCACGCGTGCGGATCGCTCGCTCCTGCGTGTGTCGCGTGTATCGCGGTACTCACGTGTCCGTTGTCGTCCAACAGGTTGTTGGTGAGTTTGAGTTTGTCGAAGGAGACGATCTGCTTCATCCACTGCGCGCCTTTGGCCGGAGAGTCCGGGTGGTAGTGGACCCGACCCGGGGTGGCGGGGTCGGCTTTACCCGCCACCAACCACGACGAACTGTGGAAAGCGTATCTGAAAAAAACAGATAAATAAAAAAAACACGGTGTTTTTAAAGGTACAGTCCAGGTAAATATATAAATATATATAAATATATATATGTGTGTGTGTGTTTATATGTATATTTATATGTATTTTATATGTTTATATTTATGTTTATATGTATATTTATGTGTGTGTGTTCTGTTGTTGCGGAATACTATAGGATATATATTAAAAGCAATGAAATAGGAAAATGTGAAAACTCTATGATACTGTATACTATGTAGTATTTATATACTACTACTACTAGTACTATTGCGTGTAAAAGTGTCTATTTTACGTGTATTACATGTATTTTCTCAGTGCCACGTACTTCAGAATTTCCATGTGAAGTAACTGTTTGCACAACACTACACACAAGTACGTATGTCTGCAAGAGTACATACAGGTATACACAGTACTACGAGAACACAGTAAAGCAGGATCACGTGTTTAAATGTGTGTATTTTGGAGTTTTTTACCTGTATTTACGACATTTAAAACCCGCTTGAGTTAAAAAAACAAAACAAAACAAAAAACAGCAGTCCGCAGGCGCGCGCTCGCGTGCGTGCACGTGTCTCTCCACAGATGGGACTCGTACCTGTAACGTTTGTCGTCCACGGGCAGAAAGTCCATGAGCAGCATGTAGTCGGCCATGGGATCCATCCCAAATATTTTCACTTGGAATGTCGGGAACATCCTCCTGTAGAGACGAGAAGAAGAGCGGGAGGATGTTACATCTGGAGTCGAACCGCTGACTCTCCTCGGAGCTCCGTGTCTTATTTCTCTCGGCTGTCAATCATTGGTTCGAGGCTGAACTTTGACCCGAGTCAAACTCATGGATTTTTACTTTTTTTTTCTCCTCTGACGTGGGATTCACACCCGCGGACACAGACGCGGACGTTCGGTGTTGTCCCTGAACCCGCCGCGTGTTCGTTTTTTTACGTTTCTTTACGCAGGGACTCGAACATGAACCAGTTTAAAACACAAAACCTGTTGTATTTTTTTTTCCTCTTCTGAATTCTCTCTCCTCCTCCTCCCCTCTCTGTCCTCCCCCCTCCCTCCCTCCCTCCTCCTTCACCTCCTGCTCCTCCAGGTTAGGTTACCGTGTGGAGCAGATCCGTGTCCCGACAACCACCGCGGCGGCCGCGTCAGTGAAAGGAGGCCTGAAGAAAGTCAACGCTCAATTAACGACAGTGTCGTGGCTCGATAAGTCTGAAGGAAGGCTCTCTGCTGCCCCACACGGCTGTGGCCTGACCTCTGACCCCGGCCAGGTACAGGCCAAGAACACACACACACACACACAAATATATATGCATATATGCGCAATATAAATACATATTTGTATCGCTAAATATTAAAATATAAATATTGTTATCAAACCACAGGTGAATAATTTATATTTAAATCCACAAAAATTCAAATCGATATATTTTTTAAATTTTTTATCGATGATTACAACAAACAATATGTATCGAATTAATAAGATATCGAGGGCATCACTCCGCTGCTGTTAGAGCCGTGACGTTGCATCAACGTCGTTTTATTGGCTGTGTTAAAGACACTTTTATTAACACACACACACACACACACACACACACACACGATGAATGATTTTTACGGTTTATTTTATTTTGATCGTTATCGCCCTCATTTACTCTGTTTTAATCGTTAAAGTATTCGTCAGGCTAGTGTTTCCACATGATGATCAAACCGCCGCGGAAAAAACAATTACATTAAAAACAAACAAACAAAAAACAAAACAAAAAAACAAACACGTCAAACGTTCTGAACTTTCCCGCGCTGCTTTATACAAATATAATTAATATAAAAACATACAAACAAACAAACAACTCCCTGACCTCGGGAGTGTTGAGTAAACACTTGTTGTTTGTTTTGGTTGATGACGGGTTTTTTTTTATCGCTGACTCGGTACAGTTGCAGTTCGTGACAAAAAAAAAAAAAAGTGAATTGAATCAGTTACGAGAATAAAGTGTTTTGACGAACTCCCAGTCGTAACGTTGTATCGTAGTGAAAAATTAGCTCCGTGTTGACGGTGTTTAACGCAGTTTATCGGAGATTAAAGGCGTCATTCTTTACGCACGGAGCACGTGACCTCGTCCATAACAATAATAATAATTATTATTATTATTAATAATAATAATTTTGTTTTTTTTCTCAGTTTAAAAAAACGCTATATATTTAAAAAATATATATACATAATATACATAATATATTGATGAATACATTTCAATATATATCGATGTTGACTTTTATTATTGACACCAAACCGTTTGATTCGGATTTGTTTGTAAGTAGTGCGTGTACTCCTGAGAGTACTTAAAGGTACTCCTGTGTACACACGAGGGTTTCTAAATATTTAAATAATAATACAATACATAGAAAATATATCGTTTGTAGTTTTATTTAAATTATATATTCCGAAATGTATTTTGACACGGGGTCATGTATATTTTTTTTTTATTGTACTCTAAAAAGTACTTGAAGTTGATGTCGCTGTTTTGAAGTACGAATCAACTAAAAGGAAAATATATAAATATATTTTCACGTGAAGAGAAATATATATGTATATATTTTTACTATATTTTCTTCGGTTATTTTTTTATTTCTATAGAATTATTCCGTATTCTGAAGTTTTTACCCTCTCAGTGATTTGCCCCCCCCCCCCACCCCCCCCCCAGACCTCAGGGCAAATC
>NC_024328.1:15390630-15390922 GCF_000523025.1 Cynoglossus semilaevis
GAATGATATTTGTTTAATGTTCGTGTGATTAACAGACGGAGGGAGGGAGGGAGGACGGAGAGGGTGAGGACACAGGGAGGCACGGGGCGCAGTGTGTGGCTCACCTGCCGGCCTTGGTGACGATCATCTCGGTGCCCAGCTGGTTGAACTCGTCCCACAGCGCCTTCATCTCCAGCTGCACGCTGATGTTGCCCACCTTGGGGTTCTTCTTCACCACTGCCTTGCTGCTCGGCGTGGAGGCGGAGGAGGAAGAGGAGGAGGAGGAGGAGGAGGAGCAGTTGGTGCCGCCGCC
>NC_024328.1:15390970-15391484 GCF_000523025.1 Cynoglossus semilaevis
TGCGCAGCCGCCGGGCATGCCTCGAAGTGGGACTCGTGCTGGCCGTAGGGGTCCCCGGGGGAGGAGGTGAGGTGGTACCCCCCCGGAGTGTTGAGGCTGCTCAGGCTGTTGGTGGTGAACGCTGCAACATCGCAAAAGTGGGAGAGCTGCGTGAGCCAGGGGCTGGAGATGGCCGAAATCATCCCGAAAAAAAAAAACAAAAAACACACACACAGACGCCGAGGAGGGGAGGAAGGGGGTGAGGAAGGGTGAGACGGCAGAGGGGGTTTAAGCGGTGTCCAGCTGACGGCGAAAAAACTGCTACCGGAGCGAAACAAACAACAAAAAACAAAACAAAAAAAGTTGGTTTGAATCCCCCTGGTTTAAAGTTAAATCCACCAGCTCCCGGAAAAAAAAATCCACGGAATCAGTTTTGGCGTGCACTGTGGCCGACAACAGCATAATTAATAAACCACTAAAATCACAAGCTGCCTCCGGTTCATTTTACCGCTGTGCTATAGTACAATTCAACTGA
>NC_024328.1:15392162-15393251 GCF_000523025.1 Cynoglossus semilaevis
AAAAAAAAACCAACTAAAATTGATTTTTTTAAAATTAAGGTTTAAAAACGTTTTTATTTTTAAATGGACTAAAAACTTTTCTTGTTTCCCAAATATATATTTATATATATTTATGTATTTGTGGAAAATATATTTATTTATGAATCAGAGAAAAACAATATAATAATAATAATAATTCCTCATGTTGGATGGAAGTAAAGCGAAAATATTTTTATTTTATATAAATTATTATTGTATATATATTTCCATAATATGTTGGAGCTGTGACGTCACATGTATTTTATTGGAAACGATATATTTCATTATTTCCTGTGACCTGCTGCTGTTTATATTTACTTAAAGAGAAACCAATAGAAATGAACTGTACTGTGTATGATCTGCCCTGGGGGGGGCAGTTGTCTGCGGGGGGTGGGGGGTAAACCACTGAACCACTGAAGGTCAGTGACCTGGTTCTGACTGTTGGACCGATGATGATGAAGATGATAAAGATGATACATTTTTTTATTTTACTCCTAGATTTCACGGCTGGCCTTCACACAGACACACTAACACACGCGCACGCGCGTACCTTCCATTTCCCGGATCACGCTGCTGTAGTGCATGTTCCGCGGCTCCGCTTCGTCCGACGCCAAGTTTCCCGCGCTCCGAGCGGCGGAAATCAGCGAGGCGACGCTGAAGGAGTTCGCCTTCGGAGAGAGCAGCAGCGGCGGCGGACTGCCGCGGTCCATGGGAGAGGGGACCGGGCTTCCTCCTCCCCCTTCCTCCCCCGGAATATATCGGAGAACTCGGAGGAAGTTGCGCCGAACTCCTTCTCACATTCTGCCGCCAGGGCTCGGTGTGAGCTCCGGTCTGGAGGAGGCCGGTGTCCGGGGAACTCCTGCCGCGGGAGTGTGGAGGAGCCCACGGTCCGCAGTCATCTGTGGAGACCCTCACACCTTCATCTTCTCTCTCTCTCTCTCTCTCTCACACACACACACACACACCCCGGGGGAGGGAGGAAGGAGGGAGTTCCTCTTCTCCTCCTCAGGTCTGTGCTGTCACCCGAGTCCTCCTGGAGGAGAAGCTCCTTCAGCTGCGGAGGAGGAAGAG
>NC_024328.1:15393382-15396453 GCF_000523025.1 Cynoglossus semilaevis
CTCCACCGCCCCTCCATCTCCCCGCAGTGGTTTATATATATGTATTTTTATTTTTATATTTATTGTAATTTTTTAAATATTTTCCCACTTAATTGTTTATATATTTTCTAGTCGTATTTGTATATTTGTATATATATTTGTACATGTTTCACCTGTTTCAAAGGTCAGATTCGAAATACAAAAAAAAATCCGTTTTTTATTACAGTTTTATCATGAAATATAACTTGAAATATATCAATATATTGTTTTTGTTGTTTTCGTTTCAGTCAAAGTATAAAGTAGTGGTCTGTAGACTGTGGTCTGTAGACTGTGGTCTGTAGTCTACATCAGTAATTGAGACGGATTTTCAACCTAAGAAATCCATCTGTAAACTAGCCTGTTACCGTTAACTAATTAACAGGCGCTAATTACGTGTCTTAAATTACATTTCCGACTGGGCCACTCAGTGGTTGGGTCCGGGCTGCATGGGGGCCGCGAACCGCTATTTGATTTGGCTTTAATCTTCACCTCTACAGTATTTGGCTGTTGCTCCTCATGACGACCTCAAGGTGATTGGTTCACAGTGTCTGTTTTGAATGAGGTCAAAGGTCGATTCACGTTGAATTCCCGATGCGTCGGTGTTTAAAATATCGTTCACCGCAGTTCGGTCTTTTCGTGTCTTCGCGTGACGGTCAGCAGTGAAAAGGCCTCGGTCACAAAGTTGTCAGACAGACGTTCTGATCCCCGCAGGTGTTTGACGTCAGAGACCAAAACCAGTTCAAACTGGTCGGTGAGTCTTTGACTGATCGTATCGTTATATTTTTGTCACGTGATGAGGGATCGATCATCGTCAGGTTCTGATCTCGAATCTTCTGACTTTTGTCTGTCACGCTGCGCATTTTTCCCACGGACGACGTTGTTTATTATTTGTTTTCAGTTTTTGATCCGTGGTTTGAAATGTCGATTTGATCGATTATCGATGTTGAAGTCGGTGAACGGTTTCATTTAAATGTTCAATTCTAAATCCCCGCATGAACCACAGAAAGTCGGCGGTTGACCGCTGACAGCGGCGGGTGAGGGTGAGGGTGACGGAGGGGAGAGGGGTGAGGAAGAGTCATCATCGTCATCATCATCATCGTCACGGTAACACCGCTGATTTATCAAAAACCCGAAAATGATCCCCTTTATTTATATTCTTCCATTTTCCCGCCGTCACATTTAGCGATGTTTTTTAAAAATTGTGAAACAAAAACTAAAAGAAAAAAAAATTACTTGAAAAATTATATTTCCAAATATGTAAATATTTATCTAAATGTGTGTGGGTTTTTTTTTTGTCCAGGTCCTAACGGTTGGGGCCGCCGCCCTGTGGCCGGTAAACAAGCCTCAGTCCTGGGGGAACAGGTCCGGCAGGCTGAGGTTCGGCCTGGTTCTTTTTTTTTTCTTAAATATATTTTCGTGTTCTCACAGGTTTGACTTGGTCGAGAACATTCTTCTTGAATGTTGTGTTTTTTTGTCTTTTGTCTTACACTGATGTACAAATATATAAATATATATAAATACATAAATCCACGGTCACGGTTAGAAGTGCCGTATCGTCACCGTGTCCGTTTCACCGACAGAACGGTCCACATACGAACGCCTTTCGGAAACTTGTAAAAATAAATAAAAAGTTAAAGAGTTTTTTTTCAATTTAAATTTTATTCAATCGTTTTGTTTTGTTTTGTTTTGTTTTTTTTGTTTATATTCGGTTCAGAAATAACCGGGAAAAATCTGAGAGTTTCAGTAAAAAAAACTAAAATTTACCAGATGTTATTGTGGAGAAACACAATTATTTTTTAGAACAGAATTATTATTATTATTATTCGAAATAATAATCATTATAATAGAGTGTGTTTTTTAATTATTTATTTCTTTATTTCACGATTTTTATTTATTTTCCTTCAATCGTATTTTTTCTCTTTTCTTCTTCGCCGTTTAATGTCGGTAACTTTCGGGGTTTTTTTTTTTCTCTGTTCGTATTCATTTTGTTCTCATTATGATGATATTCAGTCACAGTTTTTCCAAAAATCCTGTTTAAAATTGTTTTGATTGATGTTTTGATCGACATATATTCTGTAATATATTATTGAATATATTACATATATATTAACATATATTAGCCGTACACGGGGCGAATACACACTGCAGTTAAACAACGACACGGAGACATTTTAAACCAGGGTTAACGGAACACAGGAGGTTAAATTATCAATAATAATAATAATAATAATAATTATTATTATTATTATTATGGTTATTTTTATAACCATAATAATAATACACGTGGATCAAAACTCTGTTTTTTTTTACCAGATCAAACACAAAAAGGCCTTTAATCTAATGAACAACAGTTCAAATTTAGCAAAAGGCTAAAATTTTTTTTGCCTTTTTTAAAAGTTTTGGCCAAATTTTGAATCAGACAAAATATAATAAAACACAAAAGGAAAAAAAAATCTTTGTTTTTGTTTTACACACACACACACACACACACACACACACACACACTCACACACACAGGCCAATGGTGTTTTTCAGATTCATCCGTGGTCCGAACTTGGAGTCTGAAGAAACAACATTTCTTTCTAAATATTTTTCCGAAAATATTTTTTAGTTTTGTTGAAAACTCGCTCTTCCAACATTGGAAAAAAAAAAAAAGGTCCTTAACTCTTTAACAATTCATTTAAAAAAATAATTATTATTAATTATGGGTCCAAAAAAGTCAAAAGTCGATTCAAACTGGACTGAAAGTCAGAAACGCAGAAATGGCTAAATGTTAGCAATGCTACGTCAAGCTAATCTTCAGTCCAATATCTTTCCACCATGACCTGCTGTGTTCCCTCCATTGATATCTTATTGATAAATGTAATGTAATGTAATGTAATGTTATGCGCTAGCATAACATTACATTACATTACAGTTAGCTCTAGCATATTAGCACGGCGTCGGTGTCAGTTTTGCAGAGATTGAAAAAGTCTGAAACAAAGAGAGAAGAAACAGGCTGGAATGTGGGACATAGATGGGTGGAGGGTGGGGTGGGTTGGGTGAGGTCGGTG
>NC_024328.1:15396562-15396952 GCF_000523025.1 Cynoglossus semilaevis
CGCCGGAAGAGAGCTGGCATCCCTGCCACAAAGGACCGATGATGTGAGCCCGGGGCCTCCGTGATCTCCTCTAATTATTAATTAAGGCGTTTTCTTTTTGGACCTAAAACCGGAGGGATCCACCGCCCTTTGTCCCGCTAACACGTCTTAAACCAGGTCTCAGATCCAGGTCTTAGATCCAGGTCTTAGATCCAGACCGGGGTCCGGGCTCAGGATAAATCTGTCACTGCCTGGAGTCGAAGAGTCGAGGAGTCGAGGAGCGGAGGAGCTGCTGCCCCGTTCACTCCCTACTGCCCGGGTATTTATTTGAATATGAGAAGGCATGCTTGTTGTTTCTGGCATGGGGGGAGTTGGGGGTGTGGGGGGGGGGGGGCCGGGCGGGGGACCCCC
>NC_024328.1:15396958-15397464 GCF_000523025.1 Cynoglossus semilaevis
CCCCCCCGACCCCTCTGCTCCTCTGCCACCACATGCCCCTCACCCCAAAAGCCTTTTTTCTTCCTTCCTTCCTTTCCAGAATCGTCCGTCCTTCCACAGCTAGCCTCACGTTGTTTGCTGCTCTCTGTATAGCATGTAGCATGCTAGCCTTTTGCGATTCAAGCGGCGTTTTGTATTAGTGGGCTAGCACGTCTTTCGAACCAACGGTCTGCTAGCGTGGGCTAGCTCATACAGCGTCTTTGAACACACTGTTTTACAGTATTTCAGTGATTACGCTGACCACTAGAGGTCACCATTCTGACCAATGAATACATGCTGCGACAGCATGATCAGAACGCCGCCCCTTCTCCCCCCATGCCCCCCCCCACTCTCCCACCCTCCCTGCTTTGCTGTAACATCGACTCCAAACACTGACGTTTGGGATTAAGGATTTGACCTTGAGAAGTGCTGAGGCCACGCCCCCTGCTGGATGTTCACAGGAAAATTTGATACAATGTGGCTTTTTG
>NC_024328.1:15397788-15398679 GCF_000523025.1 Cynoglossus semilaevis
ACTGTCCCAGTTACTGTAAAGTCCGTTCACTTCCTGTCACGTCTGAACTGTCGGAGAAACGTCATCGGTTTCAGGGATGGAGCTTCGGCCAAGGTCAAATCCTACTTTGTGGGACTGAGCTGTCGCAGTACTGTAGTAGTACTGTAGTAGTACTGTAGTAGTACTGTAGTAGTACTGCAGGACTTCATTACGTCGCCACCTCCCTGCCTGCCCTGCCACCACCTGTTTGTTTCTCTCTCCTCCACACTGACAATGACGGATGATGGACCATGTGGCAGAGGCACATGGTAACACGAAAGACCGGGCAAGGCCCTGCGCGGACCTCGATTCATGGAAAGTGGGACATCAGCAGGGAGTGGGGGACACCCCCCCCCTCCATTAACAAACAAACATCCAGAAACAAAGAAAAGAGTCAGAAAGACTGAGGCTGGGCTCGAACAGCTGACCTTCCCATGTAAGGCAAGAGCAATGACCACCCGTCACTGGGTCGTCTTCTACTGGAGTTCTCCAGAGTTCTCTCCCGGTCGTGTGGGTTTGAACCTCGGCTGAAATCTTGTCTGAGCTTCGATCACAGACAAGTGACAGTTTCACGAAAGTTCGACGAAAATATTTTTTAAAAATTTACGCCAAATTTGTTTTTTACATTTTTAGGCCTAAAATTCAAAGAAAAAAACAATAGTAAAAAACAAAAATCAAAAATCAACAAAGAAAAAAATGTTCGTGTGTTTGTTCATATGTTAGCTCATATATTAGCTAATTGGCTATAGCGTAGCAGAAGCTAACAGGTTTAATGGAGGAATTTCAACAATTTTTAAAAAAAATTTAAAAAATAAATCCTGAGGAAATGTTTCATTTTAGCAAAAAAAAAAAAAAAAGAAGTGTGTGAGGCCC
>NC_024328.1:15399285-15401234 GCF_000523025.1 Cynoglossus semilaevis
GGGGGTCGAGGGGTCTCTGGACCACATGAGCAGCTCCTCCTAAAACAAGCACTGCTGTGTCCATAATGTCAAACACTTCCTCCATCTGCAGCCATTAGCAGAGCACCGGAGGTGGTGAGTACCAAACTGGAGGGGGGGGGCACTGCCGCTGGGGAGGGCCACAGTGTGGGCCACTGAAAGAGTTCACTCCAAACCAAAGAGTGTGGGCCACACCACAACGTTAAAACCGTTCCAATTATATTATTATATATTTCATATATATTTATCAGTATTAGTGTTTGGTTTAATACCGGGCCGCAGCAGCCCAGACTGAGTGGCCCAATCTGGTCTGGGCACCTGGGAAACACGGAGAGAAAGAGTTGGTCACTCGTCCAGAAGAGGTGTGTCTAATATATGTCTAATATGTTTTTATATATTTATATTGTATATATGTTTATGTATATATGTATATATGTGTGTATATATATATATATATATACACACATATATAGACATATATACATACACATAAACATATATAAATATATAAATATATAAATATACATATACATATACATATACATATATAAATATATACATATATACATATATACATACAAATATACAGTATATACATATATACATATATAAATATACACATAAATATATATAGTGTATATATAATATATATGTGTGTATGTACCCCTCTATATGTATAATATATATACATATATATGTAAGTTCCTTATAATTTAAATAATATTGAATATATTTAAATATCTGCCCAGTTTTAATTTGTGTGTGTTGTGTATTTTATAATTTATAATAAAAAATGTAGTATGTTTAATTATAAATATATATATATTTATATTTATTCAACTTCACATTTTTTTCATCGAAATTGAACTTTTCTTGACGTATTTGTTTCTAGAATTATCTCTGAGTTTTGAGCTTAATTAAAACATTTTGTTTAATGTTTTTTTTCAAATTTTTTTCATGTTTTAAAAATGAACGTGGATGAAGTTTTCTCACCCGTAATAAAAATAAAAATATATCAACTCACTTTTTATAAATACTCTGTGCCTCCTGAGTGAGCCTGCCCCCCACTTTGAGAACCACTGGCTTATACAGTAATACTGTGAGAGTGTGTGTGTGTGTGAAAGAGAGAGAGAGAGAGAGAGAGAGAGAGAGAGTGTGTATAGACCTTGTGAATAGCAGTAGCTCCCCTGTGTGGTTTGTTGGGGAAAAAGCACTTGGCACCACAGCTGGGGTGAGGCGGGGGTGGGGCGGGGGTGATGACAGCAGGGCGGCTGAAGTTGTAGCTACAGTCATACTGACGCTGACACTTCTCCGTCTCAGTCAGCCGTGGTCGGTCCTCCCCCGCCCTTTACTTTTGGTAAAGTCCACTTAGAGTCAAGAGAGTGCTCACACACACACACACACACACACACACACCCTCAACGGGTCACTTGTCCAGAGGTTTGTGTTGAACCCCCGGGTCCAGGGGTCAGGTGTCTCCGTTGGTATCCGATGCCTTTGCTCCTTGCGCGGAGACGATGGCTTCGTGTGCGCCCCTCTCTGTGGATGCTGGACACGTCTGTGCCCCCCGACACCCTCCTCACCCTCCTCACCCTCCTCACCCACGCCCCCCCCCCCGGCCTCTTTTCACCCTCCAAATATTTACCTGACACGTCTGCATGGATGGCGGCCCATCCAAAGAAACATGTATACACACATCCAGGGTGATGGATGATTTAAGCATATAGATATACACACAGCGCGGCGGCTGTTATGAAAGCCGAGACACGGGCTGTTTACGGTCCACGTCGGATAATACCGAAGATCGGAAAAAAGATCGGACTATATAAAAAAAAATACAAAATAGAAATACACGGCACACGACCTTTGATGTCGGCAGATGTTTGTTTACTGATCAGCCTTCACAGAAACACAGAGTAGGTCGGGGTGGG
>NC_024328.1:15401516-15403444 GCF_000523025.1 Cynoglossus semilaevis
TCACCTGGCAGCAGAAAGGTGAAGGTCAGTGGTCCAGAGGCGGGACATTAGCGCCACCTCTGATGGTTTTTTACGTGCCTGTGGTATCGTAGTAAATCGTTGTCCCTGTATCGTGATACGTATCGTATCGCCAGGTTGTTGCCAATATATGCTTACTTTCAGTCGAAGAACAGTCAATGACAGAGACTTTTCATCTGACAGGAAGTGAAACTTCACTGACCTCAGGTCATCTGACAGAAATGGCAACATTCCACAAAAGTCGGCAACAGTCGGCAACACAATGGGCAACAGTCGGGAACATAGTCGGCAACAGTCGGCAACAGTCCACAACAGTCGGCAACAGTCCACAACAGTCAACAAGAGTTGGGAACAGTCGGCAACAGCAGAAAGGTGAAGGTCAGCGGACCAGAGGCGAGACATCAGCGCCACCTCTGATGGTTTTTCTTGTGCCTGTGGTATCGTAGTATATCGCAATATATTGTATCGTTGTCCCTGTATTGTGATATGTAGCGTATTGCACGGTTGTTGCCAATACACAGCTCTATTAAAGAGCGGGAGAACAAACATCATCGACGAATCAGAGTCAAGGCTGGTGTTTGTTGGCATTGTTGTTGTTGTTGTTGTTGTTCACACACGAATTGTTTGTCGATGACGCGGCGTTAAAGTCCGACGTTTCTCCAGAGGGACAGGTCACATGACCACATCAAGAGTCACGTCGGGAATTCAGAACCGAAACCGTGCGCGTGAACACAGCGACTTCGGGAACCACATCAACGCGCGGCGTCTTGAGCGTGAGTCACGATCTACTCACAACATCAGAGCTGCCGTCTGCTTGTACAGCTGCGAGTGTGTGTGTGAAGGTAGACGTATAGTGTAATGTTTTGGATTGTCAGCGCCTGTGTGTGTGTGTGTGTGTGTTTGCTCTAGGCTGGGCTGAGTAAACAGAACTCATTTGTTCCAGGACAAACTTTTTAAACGTTTAGCTTTAACTTTCATTTTGTATTTTTTTTGTGATCTCTCTAAACGGGCTCGGTACACTTTCTTGCGTTCCCTTCACATTCTCAGTCCATTTCCATGTTCCCCTGGTCCTGTCGGTTGATTTATCCCCCGCTCTGTTTACCCTGGACCACATGGCCTGGCAGCGTGCCCCAGCTCCACTCGTCCAGAACCGATGTCATTCAGATCCAGTTAAATAAATGGGCCTATAAATTTTCTACAATAATAAGCAGGGCTGCTGCTGGAATGTGCTTGTTGGGGACAGGGGCAGGTTTCAGTGGCGGGGTGGTGGGGGGGCGGTTGTGGCGGTCTTCGGATCACTTTGAGAATTCTTGGACAGCGCAGGGATGGAAAAATGTGTGTGCGTGTTACGCGCGCGTGCAGAGGGTCTTGCAGTGTCAGGGATGCAGGGGATTCCAGACCCTGTCTGTCTTCCTACCTGGAACGAGACCTCGGGGACAGTTAAATCAGCCCACCCAGAGGCAGAGACGGCGATCTGCCCCCGCTGCCCCCCCTCCATCCCCGTCAGACAGGACTCGCTCGTGTGTGTTTGTCTGAGTGTGTATGTGTGAATCTTGACCTCGGCTAATTCTAACTGATATTGTTAAAGTCATCTTCATCGTCGTCGTCATCGTCGTCGTCGTCGTCATCGCTGTTGACGTCGTGGTTGTCATTGTCACTGTCATCATCACCAACATCATCATCAACCCAGTCAGTTTGTTCAGTCAAGACTTTAAAATATAAAAATATATAAAAATATAAAAAAAGAACATATATAAATATATAAAAATATATAAAATATAAAAATATATTAAATATTACAATATATTAAAACATATAAAAATATATAAAAATATTTAAAATATAAATATACAAATATATAAAACTATAAAAATATAAAAATATAAAAATATAAAAATATATAAAAAATA
>NC_024328.1:15403799-15404867 GCF_000523025.1 Cynoglossus semilaevis
CCTACAATAACTGCGGCTCAGATGGCGGTGTTTATCTAAATCTACATGAAGAAAATAAACAGAGGCGGCGTGTGATGTTGATGAAGCTGCTGGAATTATGAAGGTCGGCCGAAGAAAACACACATTATTCAGGATGCAGGAGAAAGTATAATGTTTCCAGTGTGTGTGTGTGTGTGTGTGTGTGAGAGAGAGAGTGTGTGTTTCATCTCTGCAGCACAACCCTATCCATCTAAATACGTCGGTGTGTTTGTGTGTCTGTTTCTGTGCGGTTCATGTTTGCACACACGCTGCATGAACTGGTTTGAGTCTCCGCGTGTGTGTGCGTGTGTATGTGTGTGTGTATAGCTGTGTGTGTGTGTATAGCTGTGTGTGTCTGGCTCCCGTGTAAGGCAGTAAATCTATCATTCCCTCCACATTTACCCACCACTTCACAGGGCTGTACGTCCAGAGTAAACAACGTTTATCACTTCATGCAAATGAGCCTTGAACCCGCAACCTCCACAAAGACTCCTTTCACTCTCAGCGGGCGGTTGGACCAGTCGGCGAATCCGATACACAGGATTACGGGCTGATCGCCAGGCATTGTCAACGTCCACTTCCTGTCACTGAGGCTCCACGACAGTCGGCAACACAGTCGACGACAGTCGGCGACTGTCCGCAACAGTCGGCAACAGTCGACAACAGTCAGCAACAGTCGGCAACACAGTCCACAACTGTCGGCAACAGTCAGCAAAAGTCTGCAACAGTCGGCAACACAGTTGGCAACAGTCAACAACAGTCGACAAAACAGTCAGAAACAGTCCGCAACAGTCAGCAACACAAACACTGACTTTTCATCAGTTAGGTAGTACTCCTGTTAGGTAGTACTCTCGTTAGGTAGTACTCCTGTTAGGTAGTACTCTCGTTAGGTAGCACTCTTGTTAGGTAGTACTCTTGTTAGGTAGTACTCTCGTTAGGTAGTACTCCTGTTAGGTAGTACTCCTGTTAGGTAGGGTGAATAAACCCCCCACAACACACAGTGCTATTTGCTGCTGTTTGCTCTGGGGGGTGGAGGGGGCAGGGGGAGAG
>NC_024328.1:15404969-15410756 GCF_000523025.1 Cynoglossus semilaevis
TCAGCCTGGCTTCACCTTCCTCTGCAGCCTTTCATTGGTGCAGATGAGATCATGTGGGCGTGTCGCTCACAGGATGGTTGGGTCCTTTGGACCTTCTTCAAATCCAAGGTTAATCGGTGCTGAGGTGACAGGAGGATAAAATACGATGGGAAAAAACACGTGTGGGAGGTTGGAGGCCACGACGTAGATGTTTAATTCCGGTTTTGAAAATAAGCACGTTCCTCACCCACAGTGGGGGAGGAAGGGGGAGAGGGCAGATCTGCTGTAAGTCGGCACAAATCCTGCAGGTGAGGACGGGGGAGGTCACGCCACCGGTGATAATTAATTAATGCGTTTTTGGTTGGTGATGTCAACCGTCCGGTCACCTCGTCTCCTGTACACCGTCGGTCACGGGAACCTCAGGTTTGTTCTAGTGCAGCCTCAGAACTTAAAATCCAAGTTAGGAAAACCCAAAGAACCTAAAGACTCTCAAGAACCTGAAGAACACGAGCGGCTGAGATGATCCTGCAGGGGGCGCTTTGCTGGGACGGCCCTGCAGCGACGGCGTCTGTGCAGATGTTTTTCTTCTCGTCGTTCCATTCTGGGGTCTCACGAAGTCTCATCTAATCCTCCCCGAGCGCTGGCTCTATGCAGAAGATTAGCAGCGTTTTTTTCAGCCCAGGAATGTTTCTGCACCGACTCACACCGCGCTCGCATCGGGACCAGACCGCGGCGCGGTGGCGGAGGAGGAGGAGGAGGAGGAGCGGCGGATCACGTCACGTGACCTTTGTTCCACTACTTTTTCCTTCAGACTTACGTACGCTCACTTCACTTGAGGATTTATTTGTACTTGTGGAGAACAGCAACAGACCTTTATACCACTGCCGTGTGCGAGTGTGTGTGTGTGTGTGTGAGTGTGTGTTTTTCCACCAACAAAGCCGACATGGCGTGAAAGCCCAGGGATTAGCATGTAGCCACTGGTATGTTACCTGCAGCAGAGCAGACAGAGTTGCTGTGCGTTTCCTTTTGTTGCTGTTTTTTCTTTTTTTTTTGGTTTCTTCAAAAATGATCATCCCTCCCTTCACCCCCCCACATCCCCACTCCCCTCAACGGCACACACCCATTCTCTCCTGTTCTCTATCTGACCGACGGTCTGACCTTTTTGGCATCAACGTAAAAATTTTCCACAGGAAACAACCGTAATCATGACAAATCCGTAGCGCACGCATCGATTAGTTTCCCTTGAATTATTATTGTCATCAAAGACGACTGCAACCGTCGTTCATCACTGGGCCTCTCCGTTTTTTTTTTCTTTTCTGCCGATGATGTCATCAGAGCTGAACGTACTGACCTGCGGACCGTTCCCAGAGGAGGTCATGATGGAGCGACGCCGTCGTACTCACGCTAGCGAAAAACAACACAGAAAAACACGGAAAACAATCGACGAAATGAAATGACGACAAACAGAAGTGGCCACATCAGGGTTGCGATCCCCCTGTTTAACAACAGCCAGTACCTGTCACGGCGTTATCTACAGCAGTGGGCCTCAATCCCCGGGCCGTGGGTCCAATTGGTATCAGGCCGCACAGATCCGTCGCATCTGTCTATGCCTCGGTCACGTCTTACCTACATCCGATACCTTCTTAAAGCGTCTGCTCCGGCCGCTAACACGTAATCCATTACTGCTAAATAGAAACCCCCGAGGCTAGCAAAATGAACTGAAAACGAACGTCTCAAAATATGGAGTTATTGCGACAGGTGGAGGAGACCGAGAGTTCTGCATTAAAAGACAAGGACGCAACAATGTCACGAGGACGCACGGTGGCCTAACGTTTATTATCGCGTATATTTAGAAAATGCCATATTTTTTTACGCTGACCTACAGTACATGTCATGACCTACGAAAGTAGACGGGGGTGCTGGTTCCACGTCAGGAGTCCGTGGTGAGGTTTCTCCTTCGTAATTGAAACAGGAACCAGGATATGGAGTCATTAGGACTGTCGGACGACCCCCCCGGAACCCTCCCCCGTCCCTCGCTGCTTGTCACTTTCATCCAGACGACCAGTTGTCGGTTTACCTTGGGCCGAGCCAAGTGCCTGTGGCCGATAGTGTCATAGCCCGGAGGAGCAGCTTCTCCTGCATCAAGCACCACCTACTTCCAATCATGCATCACTCCCAAAATCCTGCCTGAGCCTGCAGAGCCGACAAGGCCAGACCGAGGAGAGGGCCTGACAAAAAAAAAAAAAACTCTGACTAAGGCACCTTCACACCTTGGTAAAGGCTGGAGTGGGAACATCGCACATTTCAAACATCCATCATATCCCCTGATGGATGACTTATGTGCGATCGCAGCATTTATCTTTTTAGTAGCGGTGCAGTGTGGTGGTGGCACATTACCGGCGAGGAAATAATGACAGGCTTCGGTGAAAGGCAGTTGGACGTGGTCCTGGTGGGTGGTCTCGTCGCGGGGGAAGAGCCAAGCAGGCAATTAACATGCAAGCCAGAGGGAAGATCGGGGCTTTATGTCTTACACAGCTGGGCTCAAGATATCACTCATGTACATCGTGCAACCCGGAGTGCGTGCGAGTGCACGTCGGATAGAGCGCGCACGCGTGCTCTCGGAGGTGGTGAGCGTAAATCATTCTCAGGTTACGGGGAAACAAGTCTGAACCCGGTGGAATCAGACAACCGTCCGCTGGCTCGATCTGTCTGTGAGGTAACGACGAACCAGGTTAGTGCCGCGGTCCTGGTTCGTCACCGACGTCGGCTCATCGTTGGCAGGAAACGAAAAAAAAAATGTCTGAAGCCAGAAGATCAGTTCGAACAATGGTCACTGCACCGACTTTTTATTGCACTACAAACCCTCTGCAGAGTACTACAGAGTACTGCAGAGTACTAGAGGGTACTAGAGAGTACTGGTGGCTGACAGACCCCAGGACTGCGAAGTCTCAGATGCAGCAGTCAGTCACAGCTCAGGGTCTCTCTCAGAGACTTGGCCCGTTGCCCTGAAATGCCTACCCCGGGGCAACAAGAGATACCGCCGATTGGTTCCCCCTATAAAATAACATTCTTCATTAAAAACCGTGGGTCAGAGGCGGAGGACTCGGCGCTGCCGTATCATCGTTTCTTTAAAGGGGTTTTTATCGCCACCCCACCGCTGCCACCAGGGGTTTTTTTTGCGGCAGTTGGCAGAGACAGAGGAGGCTTTTGTCGACGTAATCCTTCTTGGCTGCGGAACTTCACGCTCCTCACTGTAAAGATGGCCGGGAGAAGCCCAAAGGGCAAGTCATCAGTTCTTGTTTGCCGAGCGCCTTGGCCGTCGGCCAGGACCTAATTTTTCACTGCAGACGTGTCTCAGAAAACATTGACAAATGAAATTCTCGTTCAGAATTTTTTTTTTTTTTTTCACACTCGGCCTCCAACGACTGATCGTCGCGTGAGCTGCGGTTAAACCGCCCTCACGCTGTACTCTGCAAATATTTGACTGTCAATGTTGGTTTTAATTATTGTTCCAAGGGAGTAGTTGGTTGCTATCTCCTAATAATTAGAAGGTCAGGGGTTCAATGCCCAGCTCTAACAGCTGTTTTTTCTGTATGTTTGTTCTCCAGGTTCTATCCCAGTCCGTAAACTCAAACGCAGATTGTGGGTTAGCCTGGTCGGGTCCGAACTAGATTTTCTGGACTGGCGGTTCAAAATCGATGTTGCTTCGCTGTGATCATCGGCACTTTGATCGGTCCAGATATGTGTTTGTTGTGATTAATTAATTGACATCATCTCAGTAATAACTTCCAGCCACAGTCGTGTTGTGACATCACACGCAGCACGAAACCCGAAAGGACAAAACGCTGTGGTTTAACCGCCGAGTCGTTGACTTTAGAAAATGTGCAGCAGCAGCAGAGTTAGGAGGTTGAGTTTCACACCGGCAGCAGCAGCAGCAGCAGAAGAATGTGGTCGAACCGCTCGTGTATCAGACGGCAGGAGAAATTCTTTGTATAAACACTAACCGCCAGCTACAATGGAGGAAGTGACACTTCAGATCTGAGGCAGGTGATTGATGGACTGGAACATGAAGCTCGGGGACCGGACTGACAGCTGCCAGATTCACAGGTTGTTTTTAAAAAGACGATGGAAAAAAAAATCTCCAATGGATTAACGATGAGTGGCGCTTTGGCCCAGAGGTCGACGTCTCTGTCGTTGGTGTGGAACCCCAGGGTTCACCTCCTGGGGAAGTTCGAATCCCAGGTTAGAGCGGTTGGTACCTTCCAGTGGACTCACTACCCGCAAGGAAGGTTTAGGGGGGTTGGTATGGTGCAGTGTGATTTGGGTGGCGACTGCTGCCCCCGCGACCTGGTAACAGATGGAAATGGTTGGTTGGATTAACGATGATTTCAGGTGTGCGAGGCCCGAGAATCGTACCCGAGAAGGAGTGCAGGACGCAGGAGGATGTGATATAAGATGAATGCTTCGACAAACATCAAAGAAAACAGGGTCACACTGTTCTGTTTGTCACCGTGTACTCTGTGTTCTCTGTTCTTCCCCCAAACCTAGCTGTATATTTGCGAACCCGAGTGTGTGTGACAGTTGAGAGCGTGACACCGTTGTTTGACCAACGCTAAGACAGTGGTCTTATGTCCTCACAGAGCGCACACTAACACAAACAAACAGACGCTGCGACACCTCATCACCTGAGCAAACGCCGCGCCACAGTCACACCCGTGGCTCCACTGAATCACAGGTGCGGCCGTCAGACCCAACAGTCTGGGTTACAGTACCACAGATCTCCCAGTGCCTGGGCCACGGTGATGACGTAGAACAGAGTACAAATATTATTTAAAAACTTCATTAAAACACACACTGAGTAGCATTTTGTCCAAGCCTGGAGAGTTGCTGAGTGGGAGAGTGGGAGAGTGGGAGAGGGGGGAGGGCAGGAAGATCCGCCCATGGGTGTTTGTAAAAAAACAAATTAGAAAGTATAAGGAGACAGCAGGGGGGAGAAAAAACAAAGAGAGAGATTGTTCAGTGCATCATGAGAGTTGCTCCAGCGGTCTAGGCCTACAGCAACACAGTAGTCCCTCGCTATTTCACTGTTCATCTTTCGCGGATTCACGACTTTGCGGGTTTTTGAAAACTGTATATATATAAAATATACTGTATCCTGGATTTGGATCTGCGAGAGATGTAACAGGAATGGGACGACGATATGGTTCGATCGGAGCAATTTTAGCAAAAAAATCAACGACGTCTTGGCTGCCTACAAGCTAGTCTTCGACTGGAAAAAAAAAACAGCGGAAGCAACTGCCGATCGCAATGTTCGGCAGCCTCGAAAAAAAAGAGCCAGTTCCTGCTACTACTACGGATACACCTTCGGAAACCGCGGAAGAGGTGCACCAAGAAATGGCACCACCCAAAGTCATCATCACCTTCCTCATCATCATTTTACTCCGCATAAATATGGTCACTACTTTGCGGGAAATTCAATTCTCGCGACAGGGCCTTGGAACTGATCTACTGCCATAAACCAGGGACCACTGTATACCAATAGATAACTCTCAGGGTTTCATTCTTCTAAACCTGTGTGACCTCCTTTTTACAGGGTAGTAACGATTCCGTGTCAGAGTGGAGGGGGGGGGGCCTGTAAATGTGAGCTAATTGGTTCTGATTCTGATGTTGTTCACTACAGTCCAACAGTAAGTTTGACACACACAAAAAAACTTGCTTTCTTTGTGGATTCCTTCTGTATGAAATACTGGAAACGCTCCTGGCCTTCTGACGCGTTGACCTTGTTTATCCTCAGCGCCGCGTCGCTCC